>NC_142867.1:31338000-31640250 GCF_051225735.1 Oryctolagus cuniculus
GATACATCACATTAACAAATTGAAGGAAAAAAACTGTGGGGTTATCGCAAAAGATGCAGAGAAAACATTTGATAAAATACAACATCCTTTCATGATGAAAATCTTAAGCAAATTGGGTATAGAAGGAATATTTCTCAACAAAGCAATTTATGATAACCCCATAGCTGATGTCCTATTGAATGGGGAAAAGTTGGAAGCATTCCCACTAAGATTTGGAACCAGACAAGGATGCCCACTCTCACCATTGCTATTCAATATAGTCCTGGAAGTTTTAGCCAAAGCCATTAGGAGAGAGAATTTGGCCAATCTTGTTCTGTGAGGACAGAATTATCCTGTTACCCAAACCAGAAAATGACACAACAACCAAAACAAATCAAACCAAGCAAAAACTATAGGCCAATTTCTTTGATGAACATTAATGGAAAATTTTTCAATAAAATACTATAAAACCAATTTCAGCATCACATCAAAAAGATTATATACCAGATAAAGTAGGGATTATCAAATGAATAGGAGGATGGTTCAGCATAGGCTAATTAATAAATGTAATATAGTACACCAACAGAATGAAGAACAAAAACCGTATCATCATTTCAATAGATGCAACAATAAGCATTTAATAAGATTCAGCATTCCTTTATGAGAAAACATTCAACAAATTAGGTATGGAGTGACGCAATAAAGGCTATATATGAAAAGTCCACAACATATACTGAATGAACAAAAGCTGAAAGCATTTCTTCTAAGATCTGACACAGACAAGGATGTCCATTTTGACCATTCTTGTTTAGCACAGCATTGGGGTTCTTAGCCAGAGCAAATGGGCAAGAGAAAGAAACAAAGGGCATCTATATTGGGAAGGAGAAAGTCAAATTATCTCTATTTACAAATGATATGATTTTATATAAAGAAAAACCTAAAGAATCCATCAAAAATTCTTAAAATGGATGAAACAAATTCAGTAAAGTTGGAGGATACAAAATCAATGTCTGAAAATCAGTAGAATTTTATTTATTTATTTACTTATTTGAGAGGCAGAGTTACAGAGAGGGAAAGACAGAGAGAAAGGTCTTCCGTCCACAGGATCACTCTCCAAATGGCCGCAGTGGCTGGAGCTGAACTGATCTGAAGCCAAGGGGAAGGAGCTTCTTCTGGGTCTCCCACAGGCATACATGGAACCAAGCACTTGGACCACCTTCTGCTGTTTTCTCAGGCCATAAGCAGAGAGATGGATTGGAAGAGGAGCAGCTAGGACAGGAACCAGTGCCCCCATGGAAAGCCAGCACCACAGGCAGAGACTTTGCCAACTGCACTACAGCAGCAGCCCCAAGTATCATTTTTATATACCAATAACAAATTTGATGAGAAAGAAATCAAGAAAGCAACCCAATCATAACAGCTCCAGAAAGATCTGGGAGTAAATCTCATGGATGAAATAAAAGATTGCTACCATGAAAATAAATAAAACAATGATGAAAGAAATGGAAGAGTACACAAGAAAATGATAGCACTTCCCATGTTCATGAGTTGGAAGAATCAATATAGTTCAAATGGCCATACTAACCCCAAGCAATCTGTAGATTCAATGTAAACCTCATCAAAATATCAATGACATTCTTCACAGAAACAGAAAAAAAATTATAAAATTCAGATGAAATCACACAAGACCTTGAATAGTCAAACCAATCCTAGGTATTAAGAACAAAGTTGGAGCTCTCATACCTGACTTCAAAACATATTACAAAGCTATAGTGTCCAAAACAGCATGGTACTGGCATAAAAGCCAATACACAGACCAATGAAACAGGAACTTTAGAAGTTGATCCACACATTCAGAGTCCACTGACTGTTGGTAAGAACACCAAGAAGATTCAATGGAGAAAGGAAAGTAATTTCAACAAATGATACAAGTAAAACTGTATATTCATAACATAAATTCAAAACTAGAACCTTACCTCTCAACACAGACAAAAACCAACTCAAAATGATTCAAAGACCAAAATATATGACCTCAAATTAAGAAATTTCTAGGGGGACCGGCGCTGTGGCGCAGTGGGTTAATGCCCTGGACTGAAGTGCTAGCATCCCATATAGGCACTGGTTCAAGTCCTGGCTGTTCTACTTCCAATCCAGCTCTCTGCTGTGGCCTGAGAAAGCAGTAGAAGATGGCCCAATTCCTTGGGCCCCTGCACCCACATGGGAGACCTGGAGGAAGCTCCTGGTTCCTGGCTTTGGATCGGCACAGCTCCGGCCACTGCGGCCAATTGGGAGTGAACCAGCAGGTGGAAGAGTTCTCTCTTTCTCTCTACATCTCCTCTCTCTGTGTAACTCTGACTTTCAAATAAGTAAATAAATCTTTTAAAAAAGAAAGAAATTACTAGGAGAAACATTTTAAAATATTGGTATACTCACAGATTTGTGGGATAAGACTTTAAAAGTATAACTAATAAAGGTAATAAATAGTTAAAGGTGATTATTTCAAACCAAGAAGCTTCTGCACAGGAAAGAAAATACTCAACAGTGAAGAGGCAACCTTCAGAATATGAGAAAATATGTGCAATCTATTTATCTAGCAAGTAATTAATATTCAAAATAAATAAGAAACTCAAAAAAGTTCAACAAAAAAATCAAGTAATCCTATTTTAGAACGTACAGTTTGTGTGAATGGGTATTTCTCAAAAGAAGACATAGCAATATCCATTAGTATCAATAATGATCAGGGAAAATTACATCAAAATTACTATGAGATAGCATCTTAGCCCAGTTAGAATGGCTATTACCAAATAGATAAGAAATAATATTGGCAAGGATGCAGAGAAATAGGAATTCATACACTGTTGGAATGCAGTTATCATAGCCGTTATGGAAAAAAGCATGAAGTTTCCTCATAGTATCACAAATATAGCTACCGTACAACCCAGTTATTTCACTGCTGGATGTATTTACACTGGAAATTAAATCAGTATGTCAAAGAAATATCAGCACTCCCATATTCATTGCAGCACTATTTATAGTAGCCAAGATTTGAAATCAACCTCAGTGTCCCACTGACAAGTGAATGTGTGATGTAGTGTAGTGGGTGTGGGTATGTGGGTCTGCATGTAATAAAATATTAGTCATGCAAAAAGACAAAATTATTTTATTTGTGGGAACACAGATAGAATTGGAGAACATCGTCCACATGAAGTAAGGCAGACCCAGAAAGACTAATACTGCATGTTGTCACTCACTTGTGGAAGATAAAATAGTTGATTTTATAGAAGAAAGAATAAGTGAAACAGAAAGGTTATACAATGGGTACAAAAATAGAATTAGATAGGAAGGATTAATTCTAGTGTTCTATAGAACAGTAGGGTAACTATGATCTACAACCACTGCCATATATTTCAAAGTAGCTATCTAAGAGTCCAAAAGTTTCCCACACATAGAAACAATACATGTTTGAAAAGATAAAAACTAACTACTGGGCTTTGATCATTACCTATTGTACACATATGGAAATTACTGCACTGTGTTCCCATGAAAATGTACAAGCATCATGTGTCAATAAAAATTAAATAATCAGAAATCTAGAGATTTATGAAAAGGGTTTTTATAAAGGTCACTCATAACTCAGAAAGACTATGATACAATCACTATGTCCAATAATAGGACAATTGTAAATAAAATCAGAAAGATGTTTATTTAAGGGATGAGAATGTGGGTCCATTCTACTTACCTATTTGTTCTTTTTGGTGTTAGACATGTTCTGTAATTGAATGCAAAGTACTCCAAGGGTGAGAAGCACTTGGTTTTTAAATGGGTGATTTGTCCTAATGGTGACAGGACAGATTCCATTTGGCTGTGAAGAGCCCTGACTGTAGAGCAGACTAATATTCCCTGGACACTGGACTCAGGTGGCATCAAATGTTTGCTTTTGATCAGCTCTTGTCCTGACGGTTGATGTACAATGAAATACTTTATCCATTTTAGTATTTGTTTTTGTTCTAGTACTATTGGTTGAACTCTGTAATTAACACACAATTATTCTTAGGTGTTTAAATTTTAACTGAAAAGTGATTCCTGTTAGGAATTTGGAAAACATTATGCTGAGTGAAATCAGCCAGTCCCAAAGGGACAAATACCACTTGTTCTCCCTGATAGGTGACAACTAACTGAGCACCAAAAAGGAAACCTGTTAAAGTGAAATGAACACTATGAGAAACAATGACTTGATCAGCCCTCACCCTGACTGTTGATGAGCAACTTAATATGTTATCCCTCTTAGTATTTTTTTTGTTTGATCTACTTAATACTTTTGGTTGAATACTGTAATCAATACACAATTATTCTTAAGTGCTGAAACTTAACTGAAAAGTGATCACTGTTAAATATAAGAGTGGGAATAAGAGAGGGAAGAAATGTGCAATTCGGAACATGCTCAAGCTGACCTACCTCAAATGGTAGAGTTAGAAACCTATCAGGGGATTCCAATTCAATCCCATCAAGGTGGCATGTACCAATGCCATCTCACTAGTCCCAGTGATCAATTTCTGTTCACAATTGATCATAATGATAGGACTAAGAGCCAAAGGGATCACATAAACAAGACTAGTGTCTGCAAATACTAGCCGATAGACTAAAAAAGGGAGAGAACGATCCAACATGGGAAGTGAGATACACAGCAGACCCATAGAATGGCAGATGTCCTAAACAGCACTCTGGCCTCATAATCAGCCCTTAAGGCATGAGGATCTGGCTGAAAAGCCCATGAGAGTATTTCAGGCATGGAAAGCCAAGACACTCTGGGGGAAAAAAAAAAAAAAAAAAAAAAAAAAAAAAAAAAAAAAAACCTAAATGAAAGATCTCCGCAAGTGAGATCCCAGTGGAAAGAACAGGTCATCAAAGAAGGAGGTACCTTTCTCTGAAGGGAGGAGAGAACTTCCACTTTGACCATGGCCTTGTCTAAATATGATCAGAGTCAGTGAACTCAGGGGGCTTCCATAGCCTTGGCAGCTCATGACAAGAGCCTAGGGTGATTACTGATGCCATAAACAAGAGTGTCAATTTGTTAAGTCAACAACAGGAGTCACTGTGCACTTACTCCTCATGTAGGATCTTTGTCCTTAGTGTGCTGTACATTGAGATTTAATGTTATAACTAGTACTCAAACAGTATTTTTCACTTTATGTTTCTGTGTGGGAGCAAACTGTTGAAATCTTTACTTAATGTGTGCTAAACTGATCTTCTGTATATAAAGAGAATTGAAAATGAATCTTGATGTGAATGGAAGGGGAGAGGGAGTGGGAAAGGGGAGGGTTGCAGGTGGGAGGGACGTTATGGGGGTGAAGCCATTGTAATCCATAAGCTGTATTTTGGAAATTTATATTCATTAAATAAAAGTTAAAAAAAAGTTTGCTTTTGGAGATTTAGGAGGAAAGTGAAGGCTGAGTCAACACCGTCAAGAAAGAGCTAGGGGAATGTGTTTCCAGAGACAGATGAAGTCTGAATGAGTTCTAGGGGTCCTTCCCAGACAAAGATGTTTTATTCTTCCTGAAGAACTCCTTTTAGTATTTCTTTTACTACTGTTCAGCTAGTGACTGGATCTGCTTGTTTTTGTTTGCCTTCAGCATCTTGACTTGACCTTACTGTTTGAAGAATATTCTTACTGGGTATGGAATTTTAAGTTGTACATTTTTTTCAGTACTTCAAACGTCTTTTCCATTATCTCTAGGTTCACATTGTTTGTCCTTTTTATTTCTCTGCGTATTTTTAAGATTCCTCCCTTTGTCTTCTTCTCTTTTTCTTTGTGTTCCGGCAGTGCATAATAAATCCAAAGCATACTTTTCTTTTGATTCTTTCTTCTTGGAGGTTGCAGGAATTATTGAACCAGTAGGGATCATCCATTTTGGAAAATTCTTCTCCATTATTTCTTCAAATGTTTTTCCAGGGCAATCTCTAATTCTCATTCTTGGGCTGTGTTTATGCAATTTGTTCAGCTAAATACTATGCCCAAATGTTGATTATACACTAACTGTTTACCCTTCCAAAAATCCCTCATATGAATGTTTTCTGTTGGTCTATCTTTTCATGTATTTTCTTCATTTTTTGGCATGGTTTTCTCAAACAAGTTAATCCTGATTATTTTAAGGTCCTTATCAGGTAACTCTAAATACCTGAATCTCGTGTTGATCTTTTTCTACTGACCACATTTTCTCTTGATTTTGGTCATTTTGTTCTAGTCAGTTTTTATTGAATTGTAAATAGAAAATTGTCAAGGCTCTGAATAGTGCTATTTTCCTCCTGAAATGGTTCACACTTCCTTTGCCAATCAGATAAAGTGGGGACTATGAACTTTCACCAATCAAGAGTTAAACTGATTTGAAGTAGATGCTTAATCATGGGAGGAATTGTTTATCTCCCCTTCCTGGAATTCCCAATGATATTCCCAAGAACTCTATTGGAGATTTGGTACATGGTTTGTTCTGGCTTCTAGTGCCTGTCCTTTTGGCATTTGAGACCACCAAACTTTCCCTTGTCTTTCAGAGTCTAAGTTTCTTAGTCTGCAGAAGTAATAAAATACAGTAAATACAGTACATATTAAGTAATACACAGGATACAGTAAATATTAAGGGTGGGGAATCTGATGGGATGTTGCCATGAATTAGCCAGCTGTGTCTCTTGGTGGGGATTCTAACCACTTCACATCTCTTATTTTGTCTCCGTAAGTCAAGGAGACTATCAAAATCTCCACTTTCTTTTCTGCCTCTATGTAGCTGCCTCCTGTCTGGGCTCTTTCTTCCAAAGGCAAAATTTCAAAATTCCCTGAGATAAAAAGTCACTTTAAATTTGCCTTTCTGCACAGTTTCCTCTTCCTTGGGACCTTGTTCCCATTGGTTTTGGTTGCCTTAACCACTCTTGATGCCATAAAATTTTTCCAATTATTTCGTGGAAAATCATTGTGCTATTATGGTTGGAAGTAGAAGTCTACACTGTTATTTTAAAAGATGAAGAGTGTTTATATTTCATTGGACCACAGTGTTATTTTATTTTTAGGAAAGATAGAAAAAAGAAATATAACTTAAGAGTTTGACCTTTATGTGATAGAAAGTTTTTTGAAAATTCACAGCCCAGAATTGACACATCCAGAGCTCTGTTGGGTAGATTATATTGGCAGAACTGCATGCAATGGAATAGACATGGGAGAGGCCAAAAATATAAAGATCAAAAATGGTTTCCCAGCCGGCACCATGGCTCAATAGGCTAATCCTCCTCCTGTGGCACCAGCACCCCGGGTTCTAGTCCCAGTCGGGGCACCAGATTCTGTCCCGGTCGCTCCTCTTCCAGTCCAGCTCTCTGCTGTGACCTGGGAATTCAGTGGAGGATGGCCCAAGTGCTTGGGCCCTGCACCTGCATGGGAGACCAGGAGAAGCACCTGGCTCCTGGCTTCGGTTCGGCGCAGCGTGCCCACCATAGTGGCCATTTTGGGGGTGAACCAACAGAAAAGGAAGACCTTTCCCTCTGTCTCTCTCTCTCACTGTCTAACTCTGCCTGTCAAAAAAAAATGGTTTCCCTGCTTGAGAAACAACCGAATCTTTCAAATGCCTACTCCTTGCTCTAAGAAGAATAAAAAAATTGTTCATCCTGCAACAGTGAGCTTGTGGGCACCACTTCCTAACAGAGTGATAAAGGTAGCTCAGAGGTAAAAGGAAGGACTTTGACACCAGATAGACTTTGGTTTAGCCCTATCCCTGGCACTAACAAATTGTATGAATGTTGTAATATCACAATCTTTCTGAATCTCGTTTTTTAATCTGTAAAATAGAAATACTAATACCACATAGTTAGTATACAGATTAAATGTGATTTTAGCATCATGGTTGAGGCAGGATTCAAACCCAGGGGATCTGGCCTGGGAATCAAGTGTTACAATGCACTACCTCTCTAAGAATCAGAGCGTGTTGGTGAACTCCCAAAGCAAATTTCCCCAAGACTGGAAAGCCTGGAGGAGGAAACAGGCATTGGTCAAGTTCACCCAACTCCTGCAGTTGCCCAGCATCATCACTGCCACCAGATCAGGGGGTTGCAGGAAAGGACTTGGACCCACAGACCACAGCAATCAGAATCTCTAGTAAAAAGCTGCCAACTATATAAGCATCCATTCAGATCTCCTTGGCTCAGGATTCTGTCTCTACTTGCCCCTGGACTGAATTATACCCAATGCCTCCAAACACTCCACCAGAGAATGCAGTAGGCTCCATGTATCTGCCAGGACAAGTCCTTTCCCCAATCTCCCAACTCTCCCTCTGGGTTCTTCTTGGCTTCCTTGCATTCTCCCAGCCCGAGGGACAAATCTGCCTGTCAAGAAACAGCTTGCACTATGATAAGCAGGCTGTCATCACAATGTTCTGTACCTCCTTAACAAGAATAAGGACCCTTGTAAAATGAAAAAAAGTTAAACTCCTAGAGATTGGGCCCCATGCCCTGTATTCTCAGGCCTTTGAATCTTTATTCATGCCATTTCTCCTACAGAAATGTGCTCTCTACAAGCCCTTGTCACCAGTTACCCCCACAACTGTATTAACCAATATTCTTCATTTCACAGTCAGCATAAAACTCATACTATGTAAAATCAGGGAAGATTCCACCCTGTAAGTAAATAGTCTAGTAGTGAGGAGTGCTTCCACCAGCCAAGGATGCCTACTCTCCCCATTCCTATTCAATATAGTCCTGCAAGTTTTAGCTAGAGCTATTGGGCAAGAAAAAGAAATCAAAGGGATATAAATTCGGAAGGAGGAAATCAAACTATCCCTATTTGCAGATATCATGATTCTATATATAGGGGATCCAAAAGACCACTGTGAGACTATTGGAACTCACAGAAGAATTTGGTAATGTAGCAGGATATAAAATCAACACACAAAAATCAATAGACAATGCCATGTGTGAGAAAGAACTTCTAAGATCAATCCCATTCTCAATAGCTACCAAAAAAATTAAATACCATGGAATAAATATAACCAAGGATTTCAAGGATCTCTATGATGAGTATACAAAACATTAAAGAAAGAAAAAGAAGACACACAAAAAAATGGAAGAATCTACCATGTTCATGGATTGGAAGAAATACCATCAAAATTTCCATACTACCAAGAGCAATTTACAGATGCAATTTAATCCCAATTAAAATACCAAGGACATTCTTCTAAGATCTAGAAAAAATGATGCTAAAATTCATATGGAAGCACAGGAGACCCCAAATAGCTAAAGCAATCTTGTACAACAAAAACAAACCCAGAGGCATCACAATACCAGATATCAAGACATACTATAAGTCAGTTATAATCAAATCAACCTGTTGCTGGCACACAAACAAATGGATAAACCAATGGAACAGAATAGAAACACCAGAGATCAACCCAAGCATCTAAAAGCAACTTATATTCAACCAAGGAGCTAAAACCAATCCCTGGAACAAGGACAGTCTCTTCCACAAATAGTGCTGGGAAAACTGGATCTCCACATGCTGAAATATGACGCAAGACCCCTACCTTACACCTTACACAAAAACTCATTCAAAATAGATCAAAGACCTAAACCAATGACCCAATACCTTCAAATTCTTAGAAAACAATGGGGAAACCCTGTTAAGACATTGGCATAGGCAAAATGTTCTTGGAAAAGACCCTAAAGGTACAGGCAGTCAAAGCCAAAATTGACAAAGAGGATTACATCAAACTGAGAAGTTTCTGTACTGCAAAAGAAACACTCAGCAAAGTGAAGACGCAACCAACAGAATGGGAGAAATTATTTGCAAACTATGCAACTGATAAGGATTAATAACCAGAATCTAGCTCAAGAAACTCAAAAACAACAAAACAAACAACAACCCAGTGAAGAAACAGTCATTTTTCAAAGGAGTAAATCCAAATGGCCAACAGACACATGAAAAAATGCTCAGGATCACTAATTATCAGGGAAATGCAATTCAAAACCACAATGATGTTTCACCTTACTCCCGTTAGAATGGCTTTCACACAGAAATCAACAAACAACAAATGCTGGTGAGGATGTGAGGAAAAAATACCCTAATCCACTGTTGGTGGGAACGTAAACTTGTGCAGCCATTGTGGAAGACAGTATGGCGATACTTCAGAAATCTGAATATAGACCTACCATATGACCCAACCATCCCATTCCTAGGAATTACTCAAGAGAAATGAAATCAGTATATGGAAGAGTTATCTCATGTTTTATTGCAGCTCAATTCACAAAAGTTTAGATACGGAATCAACCCAAATGTCTGCCAATTGATGACTGATAAAGAAATTATGGGATATGTACACCATGGAATACTACACAACAGTAAAAAAAAATGAAATCTTATCATTTGCAACAAAATGAGTGAAATTGGAAAACATCATACTTAGTGAAATAAGCCAGTCCTAAAAGGACAAATACCATATGTTCTCCCTGACCTGTGATAACTAATAGAGCACCTAAAAGGTAATCTATAGAAGGGAAATTGACACTTTGAGATGCAATGACTTTGAACATCCCTTTTCTCAACTGTTGAAGAATAGTTTTTTCCCATACTATTTGTTGAAACTTCTATTTAGTATTGAGTTAATTGTATATGTATAAAGTTAATTGAAAATAGATCTTAGTAAAAAATAATGGGGAATAGGAGACAGAGGAAGAAGAGGGGTGGAATTGTGTGTGGGAGGGCAGGTGGGGGGGAAGAATCACTATGTTTCTAAAGTTGCATTTATGAAATGCAAGAAGTTTTTATTCCTTAAATAAATAAATGTTCCCGGAGGAAAGGAAAAGGAGTGCTTCCGATCCAGGTCCAAACTAGTGCAGGTGTTGCAGATGTCATCAGAGATCCAGCAACCATTCTCCAAATTTTTGTTTCTTCTGGCCCACTCAGGATGCTGCCTTTACCCTCAGGCTCAGTTCCTGGGTGGAAATGAAAAGATAGTGTCAGTAGTTCTTGGATTCACATCCTCAATCTTGAGAAAGTGACTTCTTCATCCCAACATTCCCAGCCAATGGAGATCCACTCTGGTGGGACCATCAGAGGTGATGCTGACAGCCTGCATCAGGGACCCCGAATGCTTGATCCCTGCAGCCCAGGCCATGTGCTCCATGCTGGAGCTGAAGGAAGAGAACTTTCCTAGCAACCACACAGATTCTGGAAGGAAACGGAAATCTCCTATGGAGAAAGAAGAGAAGGAAGTATTTGTAGGAGGAACCAAGAGGAATGCATTCTGATATGCAACCTGACCAACCCAGAGGTGAATCAAAATAAAGAAGTAAAAAGTGGATAACCAAGGTAAAAAGTCTTGTAAACATCTTACACACTTAAACTTAGATCAAAGACTAAGCACCTTAGGAATTCTAGTCTTGAGTTTTGTCAAAAAGAATAAAAGTATTTAAACGTCAGCTTTGTAAAATAAAATTATAGCCAAATCAGTAAGTGGGGGAAGGGAAGTGGGAGGAGCCAGGCACGGGTCAGTTTTAACCCTTTTCCCTCAAGCAGTCCGTCAGTCCTGTCTGACATGGGAATGTGTATTTTTGAAAAGCATAATTACTCAACAGTCAACGTTTTCATGAACCTAGAGATATCTTTGTAAAGATGAATATAGCTTATATTAAAGAACTATTATCTGAATTTGGTGATTCTTCCCCTTTCTATTACTTCAAGTTGAGTTCAAGTAAAATTGAATGATTTTTAATTTCTAAATGACATGTGAGGTCACATTTTCATAAAATTATTCCCGTCTATGCACTTATCCTTTTAATTGAATAACTAGTATGCTAATATGGTACAGATACAAAATTTTGCTGTGGAGCTTGCTCTTGTGAATATCCTGCAGCCTCCCAGTTCCCAGTCCTCAATCTATCTGTACTTTCATTATTCTGGAAGCCTGGAGGATTGTCCACCAGAGCTGCACAATGGTCATTTTGAGTAGTGAGATTTGAGTTATTGCTCTTTTTTTAAAAAAAATTGTGTTTACCTATATTTTTGATTTTTTCAAATAATATCAGATGTCACTGTTTACAAGGTACAATACTGAAAAATGAAAAGAGGGGCAGTCATTTGGTGCAGCGGTTAAGATGCCATTTAGGACAGCTGCATCCCGTATCAGAGTGCCTGGGTTCAAGTCCCGTCTCTGCTCTCCATTCCAGCTTCCTGCTCTCATGAACCTGTGAGGCTCAAGTACTCGGGTCCCTGCCACCCACATGGGAGTCCTGAATTGAGTTATGAGCTTTTGTCTTCAACCTGACCCAGCCCACGCTGTTGCAGGCATTTGGGAAGCGAACCAGTGGATGGAGGATCTCTCTCTCATGTGTGCATGTATGTGCATCCACATGTATGAGTGTCACTTTGCCTTTCAAATACACTAAGTAAATAAATAATTTTTTAAATGAAAATAGTTCCTCTCCTGCAGTGGCAATTAAATTCCATGCTTTTGGGAAGCATTCCTGGCCGTCAGAACCAGCGATTGCCTTTGTTTTCTCTGCCATCCTGTACCCCACTCTGGGTCCCCCCGCCACATACCCACACACTGTCTGGGCCCATTGTATTTGTTGGTGTGTCATGTATTCCTGCTGCAGGAGCTCCCTGGAAGTCCACTCTGTGGCTCCATCATTCAGCATTTCTGGGACCAATGAGACTCAATAAAAGGCAACATCCCTCTTGAGTTTTGAATTTCAAATTACACTGGATGCCACAGATACCTGTTTGCTTTTGGCAGAACTCAACTTCCTGTTTCTAAGAAAGCAGACTCGAAGGAATACGGGAGTACACCGGGCTATTCAACCCTCAGGTGATGCTTGAGAGTTCCGCTGAAAGAGACAACACTGCTTGGGAGCTGGCTCGTGCCCTACTTTCGCCATCTGGGAAGGCTGTACAGTCATTCTGAATAACAGCATCCACATCCCAAGGGAGCAGCGCTAACAATGGATGTTACACATCTCATGTCGGGCACAGTACTCTGCCCGACATGAGAAAACACTCAGTGAGGGAGCAGTGTTCCCAGGGGGCAGCCTCACTCGGAGGAGATGCAGTTCTTAGTACGCCAGGGCAGCTTCCCTGGCACTGGTCACACATGTCCGGGGATCTAGACTTGGCTGCATCTGCCTCCACTCTCAGACTCTCACCTCCACGAAACCATGGCCCTACCACAGTTCACCCAGGGATCACTTTAGCTCCCCAGTTTATCCCAGGGCAACAAGGGAAGGTATTTCCAGACAGTCTGGCTGAATCATGTACATGTACATGAATGTTGGAGTAGACTCAAGCTTATTTTCATAAATTTCTGGAACTTTCTAATTGGAACAACCTCAGAGATGCTCTCCCCCAACCTCTAGATTCCCAGATGAAGACACTAAGGCAAGAGAGTTTAAGAAAGTTGCTAGGGGCCCGTGGCTAGTTGATGGTGGTGTTGTAGGCTAAGTTTGGGCCTAAATGAATCTTCCAGGCTCTTGCCTTTTACCTAGAGATGAATTCTAAGTACAGGCCCAAACACGGCATACAGTGTGATAAACTTTATTTACAAAATGAGAAAAGGGCTTTATTTTGGGAAAGTGGACTAAAGAAAGGGAATTATCATACCCTGCTCTGTTCATCTTGAGTCCACGAGGAAAAAGAGTGCGCTTCCACTCTTCCTAGCCTTTTAGGAGCTTAGAAAAATGGAAGTGTTTACGTGGTACCACCCCCACGTCCTGGGTAAGAGGAAGTTGCTAGGGAGAGGTTCCCTGATTGATAGGTAGGTGGACATGGCAACACAGAGTGAAGGAGGTGCAGCCTCCCGCTCACAAGTGTAAAATTATCTATCTAAGCCGTCTCACAACAGTGAGGCCACACCTGGAGCCCTGGGAGGGGAGAGGGGTCTCCCAGCAGCTCCCTGTTACAGATCACATTGCCATGTGATGTCCTGGCCACTTGGCTCTCTCCTCCTGTAAAGTCCATGCTTCAGCTTAGAACTCACCACTTCTGCATGAGGAAGCTGAGGTTTCCAGAGGTTAAGTCAGTTGCCCAACGTCACCCAGCTTAGAAGGGAAGGTAGGGGAATTGCAGCTGGGATTGTTCCAGCTTAAACGCCCCTGTATTTTACTCTGTCAGCCTGTTTTCCACTTCCAGGGTTTGGAGAGAGCTCTTCCACCATTAATAGAGGCAGAATAGTGGGGCAGGCCCGGAAGTCAGGTGGGGTTTCCCACCCAGCTGCTGTGTGAGCCTGGATCGGTCCCTGGGCTCTGTCTTTAGTTTGTCTGCACTGTAGCAGTGCCCAGTGCATTGCCTGTCACCCTGCTTGTCTTCAACACGCCGCTGAAAGCTGTTGACAGTGAAGTACTTTTTTCCTTGTACCTGGGGCCATGTCTATTTCTTCTTGCTTTCTCTCTTGGTGGGGAACCCAAGGGGGACTCAAAATCTTGGGAGTCCCCACTCAGGTGAGGAGTGTCCTCAGGTCAAATGTAAGAGATGGCCTCTGTTTTCACAGCTTGGGCAGGGATCATCGACTCTACCTCGTGTGAATACACTGTTTGTTTTCCTTCTTCTCTTTCTGTTTGCCCTTGGAAAAGTCCATTGGTGTTGAATGACATGACTAAACAGTGAAAGAGAGAACAATTGATGTGTTAATAACTCTTAGGTAAACACCATTTGTTATTGTCACCACTGAGCTTTCAGAGAAAGGGCACCACTCCTGCTCCTGGGCTATCCTCCCATTGGCTCTGTCTTGCACCCACTCGGAAAGACAGGTTTGGAAAGGAAACAAGTCTACAAGGGATTGGTGAGCAAGAGGAAGGAAGGATATGGGAGAGAAACAGGGATTCCTAAAGAAACACAGAGAGCAGGAGTGGGAAGGGCAGGTGTATGCACTCATGCACACACACACACACACACAACAGAGGAGAGACAACAAAGAGCCCATCTTTGACCAGACGCCACGTTCTCTCATGCACCTTGCTGAGAAGAGCTGGGACCTCTGCATTCATCATTTCTTTTGCTGATTCACTCCCAAATTGGCACAACAGCCACGCTGGGCCAAGCTGAAGCCAGGAGCCAGGAGCTTCTTCCAGGTCTCCCACGCGGGTGCAGAGGCCCAAGGACTAGGGCCATCTTCCACTGCTTTCCCAGGTACATTAACAAGGAGTGAACCTGCCAGGACTCAAACTGCTGCCCACATGGGATGCTGGCATTGCAGGTGACAGATTTACCTGCTACACCACAATGCGGGCCCCTTCATTCATCCTTCCTTAGCAGCTCTGACTTGGTCACTCTGGTTCCACATTTGCTCTTCCATCAACCTCTAGGAAGTGTGACTCTTCCTCCTTGACTTGCTGTGATGCAGAAAGGAGATGATGCTGCCTGCACTAGAAGAATCAGCCTAAGAAGGTTGCACAGCATCTCCACGGAGGCCAGGAGGAGTGAGGGCTTTCCCTGAGACTGTATCCGAGCTGGGTTTGGAAGATCTCTGAAATGATGGGGATTTGAGGTCAAGAAAGCTCCAGTTGGCTGGAAGGATTAGGAATAGGAAAGTGGGAAAACTGACTTCCTCTCCTAGCTAAGAACCCCAGGGGCCTCAGGTCTGTACATTAAACTCGCCAATCTCTCATGATAAATCTTGTACCAAATAACCATCTGGCTGTAAGCAACTCTGGGACTATGGTTTTTAGATGAATCAGATACCAGGGCCAGCACTGTGTGGTGCAATGGTTTAAGCTGCCATTTGCACTGCCAGCATCCCAAATGGGCATCGATTTGAGTCCCAGCTGCTCCACTTCAACCTAGCTCCTTGCCAATGTGCCTGGGAAAGCAGAGGAAGATGGCCCAGTTCCTTGGGCCCCTGCACCCACGTGGGAGACCTGGAAGAAGCCCCTGGCTCCTGGTTTCTGAACAGCTCAGCTCTAGCCATTGCAGCCATTTGGGGAGTGAACCAGAGGATGGAAGATCTCTCTCTCTCTCTCTCTCTCTCTCTGTCTGTCTGTCTCCCTTATCTCTCTGTAACACTGACTTTCAAATTAATTAAATGAATCTTTTTTAAAAAAAGATGAAACAGATACCAATTCTTCATCACTAACTAGTAATAGTCAGCTGTGACAGGGTGAAATAATATGCTAGGTATCAATACATTCTGGGCTATGGGGCCGGCACTGTGGAGTAGCAGGTAAAGCTGCCGCCTCCAGTACTGGCATCCCATATAGGCACCGGTTCAAGTCCCAGCTGCTCCACTTCCAATCCAGCTCTCTGCTGTAACCTGGGAAAGCAGCAGAAAAGGGCCCAAGTGGTACAGCAGGTTAACACCCTGGCCTAAAGCACCGGCATCCCCTATGGGCGCCGGTTCAAGAATGGCTGCTCCACTTCCAATCTAGCTCTTTGCTATAGCCTGGGATGGCAGTGGAGGATGGCCCAAGTCCTTGGGCCCCTGCACCCACGTGGGAGACCTGGAGGAGGAGTCTCCTGGCTTCAGATCGGTGCAACTCTGGCCGTTGTGGTCAATTGGGGAGTGAACAATCAGATGGAAGACCTCTCTTTCTCTCTCCCTCTCTCTCTCTCTCTCTCTCTCTCTCTCTCTGCCTCTCCTCCCTCTGTGTAACTCTTTCAAATAAATAAATAAATCTTTAAATAAAACAAAGAAAATGGCCCAAGTCCTTGGGCCCCTGCACCCATATGGGAGACCTGGAAGAAGCTCCTGGCTTCAGATTGGCACAGCTCTGGCCATGGTAGCCAGTTGGGGAGTGAACCAGCAGATGGAAGACTCTCCCTGCCTCTCCTTCTCTCTCTGTATAACTTTGACTTTCAAGTAAATAAATAAATATTTTTATAAAGATTTTTATTTATTTATTGGAGAGGTAGAGTTACAGACAGTGAGAGGGAGAAACAGAAAGAAATGTCTTCCATCTGTTGCTTCACTCCCCAATGGACACAAGGGTCAGAGCTGTGCTGACCCGAAACCAGGAGCCAGGTGCTTCTTCCCGATCTCCCATGTGGGTGCAGGGGCCCAAGGGCTTGGGCCATCTTCTACTGCTTTCCCAGGCCACAGCAGAGAGCTGGATTGGAAAAGGAGCAGCCAGGACTAGAACCGGCACCCATATGGGATGCTGGCACTATAGGCCAGGGCTTTAACCCACTGCATCACAGTGCTGACCCCTTCATAATAATACTTTCAAAGAGAGACAATAGAGCATCATAATTAAGATCTCACAAAGGCAGAGGTTCAGACCACAGCTCTGCCACATATCAGCAGGGTGAACTCTGGCAAGATCTTTACCTCTCTGGCCCTCAATTTTCTCTTCTGTAAAATGGAAACAACAGCCAAACCTATCTCATGAAGTTGGAGTGAGGATTAAAGGAAAAAATAAAAACCCAATATTTAGCACAGTACTAGGGGTGTATAAACCCTCCATAAATTATCAAATAATCAGATGTTAGAGACCATTCATTTGAGTTCCACAGCACCACCAGGAAGTAGGTTTGTGTTTCCAATTAATGGAAGAGGAACTGGGACCGGCACTGTGGCATAGTGGGTAAAGCCACTGTCTGCAGTGCTGGCATCCCATATGGGCACCGGTTCGAGACCCAGCTGTTCCACTTCTGATCCAGCTCTCTGCTGTGGCCCGAGAATGCAATAGAAGATGGCCTAAGTGCTTGGGTCTCTGCATCAGCATGGGAAACCAGGGAGAAGCAGCTGCTGGCTCCTGGCTCCGGATCAACCCAGCTCTGACCGTTTCGGCCACTTAGGAAGTGAACCAGTAGATGGAAGATCTCTCTCTCTCTCTCTCTCTCTCTCCCTGCCTCTTTATAACTCTGATTTTCAAATAAATAAAATCTTTAAAGAAAAATGGAAGAGGAACTAAAGAGTAGAAAATGAAACATCATGTCCATAGTCCCCAGCCAGCTAGAGTTGGAGAAAACAGCCTCTCTCTTCCTTGTATCATTGTGATCGCTCAGAGGCTGAGTTTCCAAGAGGCAAACATTTGAGGGGGTTGGGGGAGGAAGAGGGCCGGGGTATCCCATCTTGGGGAACACATACAGTGAGAGAGACGGGCACAATAAGAACTGCAGAGGAGCAAGAACTTCTCTGCTGCCAAAAACAAGGGAGTGGATCTTCCCCAGAAGTAGGGAGAGGAAGGCCACTGGGGGCAAGAGTCACAAAGTCAAGAGAAAACAAGAGGGGCCTTCGTTTGTTTAACAAATAATGCGAGGGTCTGGTGCATGTGTTAAGCACACCCTAAATCTAAGAACAGGCAAGGCCAGGTCCCTGCCCTCCCAGAGTTTATGCCCCAGCAGAGAAAAAAGATACTGTACAATTAGACTAATAAATTAAAAGTATAATTTCAGACAACTTAAGCTCTGAGAAGATAGTGTGGATAACATAAGCAGCAGCTAATGTAAGGAAGCCAGTGTAATTAGGCAAGGTGAGTTTTTGAACCGAGGTTTGCTTGACTAGAAGGGGCCACAGACATGAAGCTCAAAAGCAAGTGCATTGTAGGTAGAGACAACAGCTGAAGCAAAGTCCTTGAGGCAGCATGAGTTTGACTATGACCCTCAGTGGGGCCTTGCCAGTGATTTGAGGTGAACAGAGGCTGGATCTTGATAGTTAACAGGGGAAAATTGTCTTAGGAGGAAACAGAGAGCCTAAGGCTCCATCACTTATGCAAAAAAGTTGTACCCAACAAGAAGAAAGAAAATGGCATTAGAATCATTGATAGTAGTCGAAGTATTTATTTCTCCCTAAATAGAAATGACAGTATTTTTCACTTTATGTTTCTGTGTGGGAGCAAACTGTTGAAATCCTTACTTAATGTATACTAAGCTGATCTTCTGTATATTAAGATAATCAAAAATGAATCTTGATGTGAATGGAAGGGGAGAGGGAGTGGGAAAGGGGAGGGTTGTGGGTGGGAGGGACGTTATGGGGGGGAAGCCATTGTAATCCATAAGTCGTACTTTGGAAATTTATATTCATTAAATAAAAGTTAAAAAAAAAAAAAGAAATGACAGTGGCAGACGTTCCTATTTGAGGAACTTTCATTTCCCTTTCCGTTTCCGTGATCCCCCCTCAATGGCAATATTCTCGACCAGAAAAATGGCATCCTTGAGACATGCTTAGTGCTGCCTGTAGGGTATCTGTGGGGTTTGAAGATAAGGCTAATCAATTCCTCCGGACAGCATCGAATGTGTTTGTACTCACAGATACCATCATCATTCCCGCAAACACAGAGCTACTTCCTCTGAATCTTTCCTTTGTGTTATCGTTGTTCTCTACAATTGGGGGCTGCCTTTGATTTCTAAGGCTCCTTGGATCCTGTTGCACAGTAGCTTAGTTTTTCTCTCCATTCTGTTTGGCCTCCCCCCCCCCACCATGTCAGATCCTAGAGCCTCATTGTTCAGTGGAATTTTCTCGGGGGGTGGGAATGTTGGATCCTTGCACTGTCTGACTGAGTAACCCCTGCCGCATGGAGCTATTCAGCACTTGAAATGTGGGCAGTGTGAGTAAAGAACTAAAATTTTAATGTATATTATTTTACCTAATTTAAACCTAAACAGTCACATCTGGCTTTTGCCTATAGTTTAAAATAGATAGTTCTAGAAAGACAAAATATAGAAGGGTTCTCAATTCCTGAAGAGTTGCTTTGCAAGCTCTTGGTGATTACTGAGAAGTGCACCAATGCAAATAAATACACCCAGGTCAGTCAGTGAGGATATTTCTTCTCAAGGAGAAAAAAAAAAAAGTGGAATATACTCATAGTTTCTGAAGTTTGATATGCAGGAATATTATCATCATAATTATTTGTCCCAGATATAAAGATACCACTTCTTGTACATGTGAAAAATAATCTGCAGGGGCCAGTGCTGTGGCGCAGCAGGTTAAAGCCCTGGCCTGAAGCACCAGCATCCCATATGGGCACCGGTTCTAGTCCCAGCTGCTCCACTAATGACCCAGCTCTCTGCTATGGCCTGGGAAAGCAGTAGAAGATGGTCCAAGTCCTTGGGCCCCTCCACTTGTGTGGGAGACCCGGAGGAAGCTCCTGGCTCCTGGCTTCAGATTGGCACAGCTCTGGCCATTGCAGCCATCCAGGGAGTGAGCCAGCAGATGGAAGACCTCTCTCTCTGTCTCTACCTCTCTGAAACTCTTTCAAATAAATAAAATAAAACTTTAAAAAAAAAAGAAAAATAATCTGCAAAGATCATTATTTCTCTAAGTGTATTCTCAGGAATGCTGGTTTCAAGAGGTCTTCTTTGCTGAACAGGACCTGTTGTCACATAGGCTTGGGAAACTGGGCACACTTGCTCCTTCCCTTGAATTAGAGGACTTCAATAAGGTCATGGGAAATAAAAGATAAGCTTATCTTGGAGCCCCAAATTTTGAAATCCACACATACAAGGTATCTTCCAAAGGCCATGAAAAAAAATGCTTATGTTTTAAAGGTTTATTTATTTATTTGAAAGGCAGAGTGATAAAGAGGAAGAAGAGAGAGAGCGAGATCTTCAATTTCCTGGTTTACTGCCCAAATGGCCACAATGGTCTGGGCGGGTCCAGGCTGAAGCCATCAGTTTCCCACATGGGTGACAGGGGCCCAAATATTTGAGCCGTTTTCTGCTGCTTTCCCAGGTGCATTAGCAGGGAGCTGGATTGGAAGTGGAGCAGCTGGGATGCAGCATTGCATGCGGTGGCTTAACCCACTGCACCATAATGCTGCAACCCCCTCCCCACCCAAAATGCATATTATGAAGAAACTATGCTTGGATTTCAAATATTTTGTCACCAAAATAAATTTTTTGTTTAATCCCATTTTCCGTGAACTTTCTGAAGCACCCTCAGACTGACAATGGCCACTGTGATGAAGACTCTAAGGAATCAGTCAGTAAACACCTCTGGAAATAATTGCTCAGCTTAGTGTGTCTTTAACCACAGAAACGTGTGTGCTCTAGCACTTTCTGGCTCTCTTCCTTGCCCTCCGTTTCTTTACTACAACCTGATATGCTGCATTTTATTTATCTGCTGGTTAGCGGTTTTTTCTTGTTTGTTTCCATCCCAAATACGGACTTCATGACAGTAGATGATTTTTGTCTCTGTCGTTCTCTGCCATATCTCAGTGCCTAAGAGACAGTCTGCCACGTGGTAGATAATAAGCGCTTGTTGAGGAAACAAATGCAAAAGCTATGTATGTTCCACTGCTTACTTTTGGATGGTCTGTTAAAGAATGAAGCATACATTTATAGGCTGGTCTCTGGTTTTATTAGTGTTTTCAGGGACTCATCAAAAAAAAAAACCCACATTTTGAAAAATATAATTCTTTCATAAAACAGAAATGCTCAGTTTGAATTTAACACAGTTTCAAGGGAAAGATTTGTGATTTTTTTTAAAAATGCAATAGCCCAAGGGTTATTTCCCACAAATTGTCAACCCAGAAGCCAGATGGGAAGAAAAGCAAGAATTACGCAGATAGCTACAGAAAGATTAATCCCAATTTAGCTAAACCTGTGAAGGCCTGTACATTGCAGAGGGTCCTAAGGCATAGTCTCAACAAGTTGTTGTTTTTTGTTTTGTTTGTTTTCAGCTGCTCTATTTCCTATTCCAGAAGCTGAATCCTGGGAACTAACACTGAGGAAAATTCAGCTCTGATATTGTGATTCTACAACACTCTTTCATTTACACTGCAAATATCCATCCAGCAGGTACATGACAAGTGTCTATGGCACACTATGGAATTAGACAACTTCCTCATATATACAGTTCCATGCTATGCACATAGTAGGCACTCAGCAAATGCTTTTTTTGACCATAAAAGAAAAATACAATTGCCTTTTCCTCTATTTTACCTTTTTCTATATTTATACATCTGAAAAATAACACACTTGTAAAACTAAAATCTCATATACATTATCAACCTTATCAAAAGATCCCTAAGTACGTTTCAAAAAGAAAAAATAAAAACCAACCCAAAAACACTAAAACTTAGGACTAATTTCCATTTAAATAGCAATTTACATCATAAAAACACATTCATAATCTTCATTTGTTAAAACACGTCAAAGGTTCATCACCACTGGCGCCATGTACCAGGGAAGTCTCACAGTTCCAAATAAGGCAACAGAAATCTCATCTAACATACATTGACTTGTGGAACCAAACAGCCTGTTTTGGTTTCATTTGAGCACGGTAGTAAGGCAAGTAAGGAATCTCACAGTAGAATATCCATAAAAGATCCTATGTCCTTGGAGGCTTGGCGTTGTGTTCTTTTTCCAGTGAAGAAATGATCTATACCCCAATAATAGGCATGTCCTCCAAATCACAGCTGTCTTCTAGAACTCATTCATTCATTTAGTCAACAAAGAGTTAGTGTGCACCGTCTTGTGCTAGGCACCAAGAAAGCAATAATGATAAGATACAGTCCCTGCTGTTAAAGAGATGACAGTCCGGCAAGACCAGAACTTTGAGGAAGGACCAGTATCATCTCAACATCTGGGTCTGTGCTGCTCCAGGGCACCTTCAAGAAGCTGAAGGCACGTAGGTCAAATGTCTAGGATCCTCAGATAATTCAAGTCTGGTAAAGTCTTAGCAGTACAGTTCCTGCCTCAAGTTCCCATGAAAAGCTATGGAAGCCCTTAGCTTAAGGAAGGTCCAAGAAGGTTGTACTTGGTAACCATGTGGACATCTAGCACAAACAAGCTACTCCAGGGAGAAGCCGTATCTCCCCAAAAGAAAGGGGGACTTTTCTGCAGGACTGTGTTCTCCCTTTCAACACTGTGGTAAGAAGTACGCTGTTTACACCTTAAGTTGGCATGGTTCAATTACCTTGCGTTCTCCAAGTCACGAACAGCACATAGAAAATGCAGCAATATCAAGCCAAGACAATAGAGAGATCTGCTGAGAACTTAATTCTCCAGCCTATTTAAACAGACACTGTGTGCCAAGAAGCCATCACTTTCAACAAATAACACAATCTGCTAATTATCTGCAGAACTCTTCTGGCTGGGACTGCCCAGATTCGCTTACTCCCTAGCAAGGACTGCTCTTCAATCAAAAGGCTGTAGAAAGAGCCAAAATCCATTTGAAGAAACATGAGAAACTTGCAGGTTTGAGGATGGGTGAACTCAGAGAAGGAGCTAGCCGCCTCATGTAATGAACAGGCCCAGCCAGGGAAAGAAAATGTCCCTAATAACTTCACAAGCACACGGACACCCAAATACCCATGTATTCACAGCACTTCAGTTATCTGGATTTTTCATTTATACTGTGAAGTACAGCCAAATGCTGGGAAGGCCTCAAAGTTCCTTAGCACTGCTTGGAGAGCAAGATGTGTCTTTTGTGCATGAATGTCCTGGCTGATCTTTGGAACTTTCCTTACTTTGTCCATCACTGCTACTTGACCACACCAAGCAGAGCCTCTGTAGAGGTGACCAGGCTAGGCAGAAATAAAAACGGACGTGGCTGTACCTTCAGAAGGTCTTTTGCAGATGCTCCAAGGTTACCACCCATAGTGATTCTTAATGTAATTAGGGAAAATTATTAATTCTTCTTACACCCAGCCTTCTGAACATGAGCGCATTATAAACACCTAGCAGTCTTTGAATGTGAATCATTCTACCTCAGCCAGAGAAGACCCTGTAGAAGGTCCTCTATGAGCTGGTGAAAAGTACTCCCTCCTACCAAATGAATGTTTTTGTTCCCATATTATTGCTCAAGATAGAGAGCCAGGAGAGAGGAGAAAGACAAAAACAAAACAAAAAACAAGAAGAGCCAAAAAAGAAAAGTTGTAAAAGGGAACTTGATGTGCAAAGTCATTTTCAAAGTGTCTACAGACTCATGTTCCTCCCAGATGAATCTCCGGGTGTCCCAGAATAATCCTATCATTGCAGAAGCTTCCAACTCCATGGTGACAATAGTTTCTGAGCTGAATTTTCTATTTATTTTTTCTATTCTTCCTTTCTTTTAAAAAAAAAGTTATAACATAAAATATTGGGTACAAATCTAGGCAACAAATCATTCACCTTGGAATGAGTTCGGATGAGACAGGAAAGAGAAGAATCAACAATGGAAGGATTGTAAGAATTAACACCTGCAAAGATTTTCTCTCTCTCTCTCCCTCCCTTTCTCCCTCCCTCTCTCTCTCTCTCTCTCACACACACACACACACACACACACATTTTTCTCAACTTTTCCTTCTGGAATGTAATCTTCACTTCACTTTGTGATTCTTGTGAAAAAGTCTTTTACTGGAGTTTTTGCTTTGTTGCTATCTTTAATCTGTCTGACATGAGTTCTTATCTGGGGTTCTGAAAAGAGGTCATGATAGATATTTTAACCCCTGTCTTTAACATTTTGAAAAATAAATCTATGAAATCCTGCTTTGCTTTGCTTCCGAGACTGAAAGGTCTTTCATATCTTTTTCGTTCCAAGAATAAATCACCATCATCATCTTGACTGGCTAAATCAGGGATTCTCAGTCAAGGGCAATTTTGTCCCCAGTAGACCATTTTCTGATATATGGGGACATTTTTGGCTCCAAGTGTTGCTGGGATCTAGTGAGCAGAGGCCATGGATATGGCTAAACAGCTGACAAGGCACTCAGCAGCCCCTCCCACCAAGAACCACCCAGCCAAAAATGTCAGCTGTGCCGCTTGAGAAACCCTGGGCTCTGAGGACTCAAGAGAAAACTCATCTGTCATTTCCATTTCACCATCTCCTTCTCCCCACTTCCTTGTGAACAGCTGGAATAAAAATAGCCAAGGCTGGACCCTCTCTTAAATAGCTGGAAGTGAGAAGTCCTGGCCATGGATGGTTTTTCACCAACCATCCAAGGGGAAGATGGGAGGAGAGCCCTAGCATCTGGTAAATCATCCCAGGATGAGTACAAAGCACCCTACCATTATTCCTCTCACTAAGTTAAACACTCCAAGTCAAGCGATTATGCAGTGATTAGAGTCCACCCTGGATTTTGGAAGTCCCCGTTCTCCATTCATTGGCTCCTAAAGGTCAAGTCAAACCTCCTAGCATCCTTGCAGTGTATCCCACCCAGAAGTTCAACCCAGCAACCATGTGGATGCTCCTGTGCAGAGAATACATCACCTCTGTCTAAATTATTTTGCATACAAAAACATTTAATGCCCTCTGGGTTTTTTCTTTTCATTTTTTTCCCCTTTCTCTTAGCAAGAAGCACAAGGCTACAAACTGTGTGATTCTTGCAGTGGAAAAGGACTTCACAATAGAGGCAAAACCAAACCACAACCACGTACAGCATCATATTTCACAGAAAACTGTGTACATTTGTTCCCCATATAGGACATACTTCAAAGTAACAAAATAATTTTCTTTATCAACTGTAGTGTTCCTTCTTCCCATTAGAAGTAGATTTTGTTTTCCCCTTATGGTACATAAATATCAGAGAAAAAGCCGTCTTTGAAATAGTCACGTCCAGGAGTTCGCCATTTGTAAGTATTCTGTGTGTGTGCTGGTTTGTGCTCAAAAGGGTTGGCAGCTTCAATTTTCATTTTCTCTCCAGCCACGAGCATTCTTCCCAAATTTATATACCAGTCTGCGTCCGTCCACACGTTCCAGAATTTCTCTTTTGTAGTAATATCTGTATGCAACAAAGCAGAACGCAGAAAGTGGTCAGGCAGAGGGATCGGACAGAGCACCTGGGCGAATGGCGGGTCTTGCGGCCTCAGCATTTTCAGAGATGTGAGACCCCTCACCTCATGGCCCTGCTGAGCTTCTCGTAGGTCATGCTGCTGTTGTTTTTCTTTTTGCCCCACAGCTGAGCCACAGCCTCTGATTTCAAGAACCTGAAGATGCCCTCGGACCGGTCTTCCCATTTGATTAGCCCCGGGTTCTTGTCTGGGTTCAGGAGGATGTCGCGGATGAATTCCCACAGGTGAGTCCCTCTTGGATCTGACGCAAAGCACAAAAAGAGGTTATTACTGTCCTGACTCCCAGCAAAGCAGGGGCGGAGGGAGCGCTGAGTTACAGAGCCTCCCACCGAGCAGGAGACACGCCATTCTCCCCTACGCACCAAGGAAGCCAGATCAGAGTCACCAAATACTGGATATTTTTTTAAAAAAAAAAGTTATTTGAGGGAGTCAGTGTTTGGCACAGTTGTTAAGTTGCCACCTGGGACACCAGCATCCCATATCAAAGTGCCTGGTTCAAGTCCCAGCCATCCCACTTCTGATCCAGCTTCCTGCTAATGTACACGCTGGGAGGCAGTAGATGATGACTCAAGTATTTGGATTCTTACTATGCATGTGGAAGACCCAGACTGCGTTCTAAGCTCCTGGCTTTGCCCTGGCCCAGCCCTGACTGCTTCAGGCATTTAAGGAATCAACCAGCAGATGGAAAATCAACCTCTCTCTCTCTCTCTCTCTCTCTCTCTCTTTTGCTCTGTCTCTCTCTTGATAATGAATACATAAATAGATTTTTAAAAACCTGAGGATGAGCTAGCACAATCAGGAAACTGAGGGTACAGAGAATGAAGTGAGTTTACCAAGGTTACACAGCCAACTAGCGGCAAAGCCAAGACTAAGGAATCGACTTTAGGTCTCCTAAGCCAAAGAATATTCCTTCTAATTATTATTCATAAATTACCTACAACTCACTTCCACTTGTTGCTTCTTTGGGAGAGCAACATTCAAGCAGTTTTATCCAGTGCCTCAACCAACTAGACCAGTCTGACCCACTAATTGTTTTGACCCAGCCAAATACTATAAGTAAGCCTCGAGAATTTTAGAGGGATCAGAGTGTCACCCAGGTTGAGGGTTGAGGGGCTCAATTAGAAAATGAAACAGCTACCATTACAGGTCTAGCAACACACTCAGTGCCACTCCTGTTGGGTTTCTGATGCCTCCTCGCTCCATCTGAGTTCTATGGAAACTGAGTTCTTTGGAATGACTTAGAGCAGTGGATAATAAAGACATTCCAAGTCCCTCTAATTTCTAGATTATACCAACCTTATTTCTTTCTGTGTGACATTCCTCCTCACTACCACCAATCCCAAACCTCTGATATTTCATATGTGTCCATGAGGTTTTATTACTGGAGGAAATTCAACTCCCAAAGAGCAATGGCAAATCTTAAACTGAACGGTCACGTCTTGGAACCATCATTGCACAAAAGCAAGGGGGTGCCATTTGACAAGAGCAAGAATGACTCATCTCAGTGCTTTCTCCCCCCCCCCCTTTTTGGTGGGGAGAGAGGAAAAACTCACTCCCTCCACACCTGCTGGGCATTTCCCCCCACTGGGACTCCCAGTCTTATGTCAAATATTACAGGATGTAGAGAAATAACGAGGGGACCCCACTTTGGGGAACATCTGCAGAGGGGTTGCTTTGCCAGCCAGCGAAGCCTCTTTTTTTCTCTTCCTATGCAGTCTGCAGCAAAGAAACAAAGGCAGCAAGCAGAGGCAAATTTGCCTTAAAACAAGTGGCCTCCAGGGAGGGCCAACCTGAAGGAGAAGCCAAGAGCAAGGGGAAGGTGACCAACTTACTGTGCTTTTTGGTGTGGGACTTGGCAGGGTGGTCGTGCTCCTTTTTCATATCAGCTGACTCTGCTAGGAGAAGAATGAGAACCATTGCATTAACTCACTCCCCGCACTCACCATATCCATTTAACTAGTATGAGGGTAGTTCAGGAGGTTCAGAGAAAAATGGAATTAAAAGATTTATTGGGAAGCTGGCACTGTGGCATAGCGGGTGAAGCCGCCACCTGCAGTGCCAGCATCCCATATGGGCGCAAGTTTGAGTCCCAGCTGCTCTGCTTCCGATCCAGCTCTCTGCTGTGGCCTGGGAAAGCAGTGGAAGATGGCCCAAGTCCTTGGGCCCCTGCACCCGCGTGGGAGACCTGGAGGAGGTTCCTGGCTCCTGGTTTCAGATTGGCGCAGCTCTGGCCATTGCAGCCCTCTGGGGAGTGAGCCAGCAGATGGAAGACCTTTCTCTCTCTCTCTCTCTCTCTCTCTCTGCCTCTCCCGCTCTCTCTGTGTAACTGTGACTTTCAAATAAGTCACAAATAAGATTTATTTATTTGGTACAGGAAATTGAAATCCATGTAAAGCTTTTTTTTCATTTTCTACCAAGTATCGAAGTGCTTGTGTATATATGGAGCTCCTACTGCATACCTGACACCATGAGGCTATGTGGTAATGAACCAAACAAAACAGATGATGCATGCTGTAGCGAAAAACAATGCAAAGTAAGAAGTGGGAATTGAAATAAGGAAGTCGGAATAGCTTGCAATTTAATACAAGGTGGTCAGAAGGACCTCTCAGATAAGGGGATCTGAAGGATATTAAGAGGGATGCAATGTGAAGAGTTTGTGCAAGAGCCTTCTACCCTCTATGATTAATAATAGCAAGTGCACAGGCCCTGAGGTCAATGTGTGTTAGTTATGCATACAGAACAGAAGGAAGCATAAGGCTGCCATCAGGAGGCAGGGGAATAGGAACTGGCGCTCTGACCATTAATGTCTAATGAGACTTTTCAAAGACTTTATTCTGTGAGAGATGGGAAGCTATGGAAAGAGTTAGGTCACTGGAGGGATTTTTTTTTTCCACAACACAAAAATGTAAACATTTACAACAAAGAAAGATAGCTTTTAAGCCAAAGGTGTGCCTTTTTTTGGCATACAGAGTTACATTTTAATCACCCTGACAAAGGGGCCATTGAGTGGCCTGAACACAGCACAGAGGCCGCAGTAGACTATGGAAAATAGATTAGTTTAGCCAATGAGTCAGTATGCTAACGTTCGAGAACATCACCTCAAGCTGACCTGTGAAATAAAAATGCTTCCAAACAGAAAACCCAGTGACCCGTGTGTGTGTGTGTGTGTGTGTGTGTGTGTGTGTGTCAGAGGGTACTTGGGATCTGCTGAAGACCAAGATCATGCCAAAAATGCCCACAATGGAAAGCCAGCCAGTTTTAACACACGCAGCCCCTAAGCCCAAGCCAATGCTGTAAAAGGGTCGGTCCCGTCAAACTGGCGTCTTACATGTACGTGATCATCGGGGCTTCTAACTGAGGGCTCACTCACACACACGTGGGCTTCCCGGGCATTCTGCACTCACTGAAACTACACGCTAAGGGAGAGAGTGCACATCATTTCTATGTCGAGAGCAATCTGTTCTTCAAAACAGTGTATCAACGTGACTATTAGTTCCTAATTAAAATGGCTAAGAGGAAGAGCTAGTATCTAGTGAGCACTTACCCTGCACCAGGCACCACTCTAGCCATTTCTCACGACTCGCTCTGTTGTGCTATACCACACTGTACACTAATCCATACGTTACAACTGTGAAAATTCTGAAAACCAGAGAGGCCAATGACTTGCCTATGGTTATCCAGACTGAAAGTGGAGCCAAGATTTGAACACAAACCTTTAACTCATACCCACCACTCTACGGCATTTCCAAAGACGGTGGCCTATGCTCAATCACCTTTGGCACTTAACTGATTTCACAAAGATCTCTCCTGGCCTGAGTCAGTTCATTGCTGTAATGCTCTCACTAGTGGAAAAAACTCATTCCAACCTGGAGATTCTGTATTTCTCAAGGGGCATGGGCCCATTTGTCTGTCTGATCACCCAGTTAGCCATGAATCAGCCCCCTGGACAATTTCTCCAAATTCCATGTCAGGATGAAGAAAAGGGATTGAATACAATCTGGGCCCAAAAGGATCCTCTCCTGGCTAAGAATTTCTGCCTTGGCATTGGCATCAGGAGTGCCTGCACTTAACTCTGTTTCTCTGAAATCTGGAAAGACAAATTCACAGGAAACGTAAGGCGTCTTCACTCTGCCTCCCTGTGGGTTCCAGGGTGAGGTTGCAACATCCCATCAGGATGTGACAATATTGCAACAGGGCTGGCACCCACCCCGGGTTTCCAAGTGATACATCACTCTGACAGGGCCATGTTGTTCTGCAGACAAAGAGTGGCATTTACCCAGCAGGCCACAAGCAATGCTGGTTTTCAACCAGCACCCAGAAGGGAGGCAGGGCTATTATTTCAGAGCCAGGGCTAAAATCCGGAAAAAAAAAAAAAAAGTGTCTCTCAGCATACTGGCCCCTGTCACTGTGAGTTCCGAGCTGATCCAGAACCCTTCCTTTGGATTCAGCTACTTTTGTGAGTAAGATTCAAGCTTTCATGCCCCTCCCCCAGAGAAATGTGCACATGTGTGAAGTGTGCACACTTGGGAAATTTTGTCAACAATTTTAGGGGTCCATGGCCACTCACAAGTTCATGGACTCTCAAATAAAATCTCCCACACTACATAAACCCTGAGATGCCAGCTGTTTACCCAGGCTAGACTTCCATCCACTGTAGGAAGGATTAAAAAAACAAAATCCCTAAACAAAAATGGTTTTACCATATCATGGGGAAAAATGCAGCCAAAGGCAAAAAAAAAAAAATCTCATTTCTTCCAGCCCTCTCTCCCCGTTCCAATGAGCAGGCTCAACCCATGGCTCGCCGACGTGACTTCATGCTACATCTTTTGATCTGCAACCTCGCTTTCATATGAAGGTCTCACCCCCTCTGCCCTCCCCCACCCCAAACACAAAGCAAGACCTTTGAAGTCAGCCAGGTGGTTCAGTGACTCATGCATATGAAATAATGGCTCGCTTGCTCTGGGGGAAGTTGTCCGGCCCGGCTTTCTCTTGCAGGGCTCCCAGTCACTGCAGGCCGATGTCCGGCGGGCCCAGGCAGGAGCAGTGAGAAGCCAGATTGTGATGCAAGCAGGGGAGCATGGCTTCGGCTAAGCTGCTTCCCAAGAAGCAAAGATTAGGCGCATTTGCATATGATTCACCTGTGAGCCATTTCTTTACGGGATATACAAATGTCAGAGTTCCAATAGGCTGTGCCACCCTAGCTTTGGGCTCAACAAGTCAGTAGATAAACACATCAAGCCTGAGTTGGCATGACTGGCTACAAGACTATCCAGCAGATCAGAACACTGGCGGGGGCCATTTTATGAAATGGGCAGATGACAGAGAAATCAAAACAAAGCCCGCTTCCCCACCTACATTTATCACAAAGGGCATCAGTTTACGCTCAGCCTCGCCTCAGCTCGGCTTGTAACCTGCACGAAAACCTAGACACATACTCAACTGCACTCCATTTTATGGGAACCTGAAATGCAAAGACGCAGGCAGAAGACCAAGGTCTTTTTTGGGGGGTGGAGAAGGCGTGGGGGGAGTGGTTCTGATCTTCCCCAGAGCCTTGCAAAGTTGTCATGGACTACAGAGAGCTCCTACTCCAAAAAAATTCACCAACCCCAGACGCTGTGTTGACTGTTTGGTGATAATTCCCGTAGACGTCCCGAGCTGTGTCACTCATTTTCCAGCTCATGTTCTAATTGTGGGATAGGAATGAGAGCCAGGGGAAATAAGAAGAGATTTGTAAAGTCAGACGGTTCAAAAACACAACAGGTAGATTCAGGAGACAGTGAGCTGCTCTTACTGCAAATATGGAAGCAGACCCTGCCCGCGACGGCCCCTGTTGACTCCTAGGTTCTGAAAGGTGGAAGTCAAGATACAGATGAGAGAAGGAAGAACAAGCCAGGGGCTGTGGACAGCAGAGCTGTGACGGCAGCTTTTAGATTTCCCAAGTGCCTCAAGCACTAAGGCTCAGGAAGAGGTGGCTTCAGCTTCCTTTTCACCTGGAATCTTTTGCAGAAAGTCCAAGACCCACATGGAAGGACGATTCTAGAGGAAAGCAGAGGTTCCCGGAGCCCCGAAGCCGCTGGTATTGTCGGGGTGACAACTGCCACAGAAATGTCACCCCAGCTGGCTTAGTTTCCCAGAGTGACAATGCCTTCCCAGTGTTTGGTCAATTTCCCAATTTCAACAAAGCCTTCGAGCGACACAAGTGAGACATAATGCTAAAGGCTGTTGGAGGGGAGGGGTGGGAGAGCAGAGAAATGAATGGGCCTCAGTCCTTAAACCTCAACGCCTCTCAACTTACGCTGGCTCCCAGCCCTGTCTCACTCAAGCCACTTGACCCAAAACAAAACCTCAAACCCAAACCCTTCCGTATTCCTGTTCTCAAAAACATACGCTCAACGAAAGAAAAAAGAAAAAAGGAAGAGTTGTTGTTTGAGTCCGTGCTTTCTTTCACAAAGACTCAATTAAAGTCCAGTTCTGAAGTTGCCCCAGACTCTGTTCATGGAGGAGGGCACTTCTCTGGCTCCATCTCACAGAACTGGAGCGATCCAGAAGTGTACAAGTTAAGGGACCACAGGAACTCTTTGACTCAACTAATTCCTGCATGTGTGCGTAATGGACCTCTCTTTCCCACTAATTCTCAGTAAGCACTCGCAGTAGGCACGTTGGCTTCAGTTGTCAGTACAACTTACCGACGGGAAGGTGACCAGTGGTTGTCATGGAGATCTGGGCCCGGCAGAAGGTTTTGCTGTCCAACAAGTCTATAGCAGTGGGAAAATAAATGGCATTAGCAGCCCCTCCTTGCAACGTAAGGCTGTGGCTGTGAGACAGAATGAGAATGTGGAGGTGTTCAGTGTTGGGGAGTTAGTTACCTACTGTGCTACCATAGTTGGTGTCATATAGGTAGTTCTCTTCTTTCCAGGAGTTCATGATGGAAGGATCTACAAAGCATAAAAAATGGAAAATGTCAGCTTTCATTTCTTCCAGGGTGAGGGGTCTGCATTTTCTAACCATCAGAGGGAAGGCAGGAGATTTTGCTTCAGTCACATGCGACTGTAAATAATAATGTGATCCCATTGTTCTTCCAGTGTCCCGGGGGAGACAGGATGTGCTGTGGTCCACACCATGTGCTCCATCCCTGATGCGTCTTTCCGGGAAGGAAGAGAAATCATGGTAGCAGGATTGTGTCCCAGCCCAATCCTTTAGCTTCTGAGGGATTTCCCCAGCCCGCCTTGTCTTACGTTCTACTATATAATCCCCACAATGTTTCGACCCCAGGTTGGGAGGGAAGCCTCGTCAGGAGTAAGAATATTTATAATGCATGATAGTGAGCATCTCCTATGAATATCTTCCTGGGAAAATTAATGTTTATTCTCTCAGAAAACATCTAGGCAGTCTTACTAGTTTCTTCATTGCTGAAATACAGAGGGAATCCACTCTGAGGCGGGCTGACATCCCACTCTCTCTAGGGTATCCACAAGTAGCTTACGAGGTGACACGAAATTCTTACATTGGAGGGGAACAACTCAAACAGCTCTTGACAGTAGGAGCCCCACTGGTTCATCTCGCACTCTCTGTGCTCGCTCGCTTGCTCTCTCTCTCTCTTTCTCCTGTGTGCTGGGTAAGCACGTCTCTCTCCGATGGACTTTTTAGATCCCAGATTTGAAGGAAATTCCCCTCCACCTGCCCCAGGTGAAGCCCAACTCCTACGCAACCCCCAGGTCTGGGCTGGTCTCCAACAGAGCATTCTCTTCCCCAGCTGCCCCAGAGTGCTGAGATCCCCTTACCCGATCCCCACCCGAGGCTCCCTGCTTCCCCTTGCCAGCAACGCAGACTGCCCCCAGCTGCCAGCCCGCCCAGGTTCTGAATGTTAGGCCCAGGGTGCTAAGCCACCGGCCGAGTTTCATTTTGTTTTTATAGCATAAATGGTATAAAACCTGACTCACTGGCTAAGTCCTGTTTACGACATAGGGATTTAGTTGGTATTTGAACTAATAGCTACGTGTTTGGGCACCCCAAGCCCAATCTCTCGGGGTTACACCCTCTCTTCTTGTTGGGTCATCTTGTACACCTGTTGTTGTCTTTGAAAACAAACTGAGCCACAGAGGTTTGGGGGTGTTGGCCCCTCTAGGAGCCTCTGCTCCCCTCCTCCTCCCAGGGTGGACCTTCTTCCCCACCCTTCAGCTCGGCTTTTCTGAACTGGCGACACAAGAATGTCTGGGCAGTCAAGGAGGGATTATCGAGTTATTTGAGACCTCTCCAATGTCACCCTGGCTCCTCCAGTGGGACTATCCGGCAGGTCAAGTCGGGGGTGGGGAGGTGGTGTCCTCTTAGCCAAGTCCTCCTTCTGCCTCTAGTGCAAGGGCAAGTCTCTAAAGCAAAGACCACCCAGGTAACACAGTCCCTGGTTTCTAGAGAGAAGGGCAGGGCTCAGAAGCCCCGATTAGCATGCTTAGCAGCTATTGGTTTTTTTTTTTTTTAATTATTCTTTAATAATGTCAGAACAGCCCCCTTTTAAAGAACAAATAACTGCATGAGTCAATTTTGGCACCAAGTGACTCACAAATCACCACCAGGTCAAATTCTGTCCTTGGTGACTGGCACACAACCCTCAGGGAGGCCTGTGGCATACCCGATCTCCCTGATGGGGACATAGGGAGGGACCCAGGAGCAGTGGCAGCCACAGTTGGAGCACAACTGTGGGCCTGGGGGAAAGTGCTGGGAAAGAGGCTGGGGACGGAGGAAGGGGAACCAAAAGGAACGTGGCACCACGGGGCTGCAGATTGCTCCGAGCCAAGCATTGTTTCTTTGCTCTAAAATATTGCACTGGAAGCAGGGGTTGAGTTCCACGATCTTTGGCCATCCCCCAGGAGCTCCTGAGGGCTCCAGAGACCACGGGAAGCACAATCCCAGGCTGGCATGTTTTCCTTCTTGTGAAACACGCCCTCATTAGGAGAGGGGGCAAGGGGAGGAGACACTGACTCTCCCTCTTCTCTTTTTCACTTTTCTGAATATGGCCAAGCCCCGCACCCCAGACTCTTTTCGCAGTGGGGAGAGCTACCTTAGACTCTGCCTTCTCCTAGGTCCTGCCCAGAGTTTGGAGGATGCCCTGACCTGTGGTAGTAGGAAGCAAAGAGGTGTGGGCACAGGCGGCTCTCACCATCTGTCTGTAGGCCAGAAATAGTTGGCAGGTACTGGCTCTCAAGGGCAAGGAATGGCATCCAAGGTGGGGTAGCCCACTGGAGACAGCCAGGAAGAGGCCTCCCCTGGTTTCCCACCAAAACCCAATCCCTCTCTCTCTCTCTTTCTCTCTTGTGCTCCCTCCCTGTTGTTCTCCCAGAGCTTCACCTGGCCAAGTTGGCTGCCTTTGGCCCCTACTACTCACCGGTTTGTTCGGTCTTGACAATGACATTGTGTGTGGACTGGAACAGGTCACTGCTGCACTGACCTAGGAAAGACAGATTGGGAAAGTCAGACAGGACCCAGCGGGAGCCACGGGTTTGATGCTTCAATAAGGTCAGAGCCGGCCTCTCTGAAGAGCTTCTGCCAGTCCCTTCACTACCTGGTCAGCGTGGGTGCTCATGGGAGGGGGCTTTACACTCAGCCTCTACAAGCCCGAGTCTGCAGTCCCCAGTAGCCTAGGGTACTCCAACAGTGGGAACTAAGTGGCACTGAGTAGCAAAGACCTCTACTCTGGAGAAAAGAGAGTTACAGAGGTCAGAAGATCAGTGTTTCCACTCCCATCCAAGGAGCCTATCAGCCCTTCTGGGTCTCAGTCTCGTTGTCTGCACATTTGGGGGTGACCACTGAGGTGCTTTTCCATACTGCGATGTGATATGAATTAAAGTGAGAATACAGAGAAAATCATGTTAACCAACGTGATCCCTCTTTCATTTAAATCAAATCAAACTCATCTTGATTGAGTCCAATACCTGAGAGACGTCTGTGTAGCGTGCAGGGACTCTGCCCTGATTTATGCCTTCAGCACAGGGACCAGCAGTGCACATTGCATTTCCTTGTGCTTGCTGGCAACTTCTCTCTGGTTGTGTCATACATAAAACACACACAAGGAGTCTTCAAGAGTTTATGGAAAATGGACCTTATCTTTTAATTCCATTTTTCCATGAATTCTTTTAAGTATTCTCGAATATCCTTGTGAATGAATCTAGTATATTTTCACTACCCAGATAGTTTATAAATATTTCAGGAGAGGCTATCACTGTGGTGTATGTAGTAGGGTAGGCCTCTGCCTGCCATGCCAGGATCCCATATAGATGCAGTTTGTGTCCCAGCTGCTCCTCTTCCAATCCAGCTCTCTGCTGATGGCCTAGGAAAGCAGCAGAGGATGGCCCAAGTGCTTGGGCCTCTGCACCTACAGAGGAGACCCAGAAGAAGCTCATGGCTCCTGGCTTCAGATCAGCCCAGCTCCAGTCATTGTGGCCATTTGGGGAATGAACCAGCAGAGGGAAGACCTCTCTGTCTTCCCCTGCCCCACCATAATTCTGCCTCTTAAATAAATAAATCTTTTAAAAAATAATAAACATTTCAGGAACAGAGATCACACCTCTGACCTCTTTGGCCTTCAGTTTTCCCATTTGTAAAATGGGTACATTGTATATTTTGTTATATGTTCATGGATGGATCAATTCACCTTAGATCACCTAGTGCAAATAAGCACTCAGTAAATGTTAAGTCAATAGAATATCTCCAAAAAAGCAAACAACAAAACAAGGGCGAGAAAACTGAATGACATCAGGCACTCAGGGGCAACAGCAGGATGCAGTAAGACCAAACAAGCCAGGGAAAGTCAATGGGAGGTCAAACACGGCCACGGCACCTCCCAGGCCTTCCCGCCTCTGGCTTCAACCAGGCAGGGCAAAGCTTTAAAGGGGTAGATTGAATAGGAAGTGGAGAAATAAATAGTTTTTGAGTCTCCAAGTGTAAGTCTGTTCTTTCTGGAGACTCCTGAGGGTTTGGTTTGGTTCTAGGAAAAGGAAAATGAGCAGCCACAGCTGTGCGGTGGGGAGGTGGAGCAAGTGCCAGGAACTGAATGAGGTCATGCAAAATGGCCGCCACCACTGCCGGCTCTGCAGCCAGGCTCTGGAGCTACGCTGGTGCTGCTGGCAGTGGTCAGGATCTGACCCCGGACCACGGCCCTGGAGCTCACACTTCCGGAGCCCCAGTTAACCTACCCAAACATGGCTTCTGCCAAGACATAAACACACTCTCCGCTGTAAAGACACATCTTGCGGGCCTTAAACATTGCTGTTTAGAGCTTTTTTTTTTTTAACACTATCAGGGGAACTTTATGCCAGTGGCAGAGACAGCTTGCAAGATGAGCTGGCAGCCCTACTGAGAACTACAAGCCAACGTAGCATGTGTGATGGTTGAAGAAGCTATCAGCAGTGAGCAGCATTTGCCATGGTGACCTATCTGTGGGAAAAGGGAGGCCTTGGCAGAGACACCTGAGGCTTTGGGGCGGCAGCAATTGCAGAAGCCACTGCAGAAACACCCTCCCCGTGTCTAGAGCATTCATTCTAACCCTTCTGTAGAGCTCTGGACAGGTTAAGGATCTGTCAAAGTACTGTAAGCCCTCCCTCCACCCAAACACAAACACAGATCTAATTGCATACAGCATCCCATCCCCCTTAAACTCTCACCTTAAGAACCTAAGTCTAGAAGACTTTATTGGTTTTTAAAGTAAATTATTAAAATACTGAATTAGAACATTGAACCCTGTTAGCAAAGGAGAGAAAAAAGGGTTGCTTCAGAGTAGCAAGTATTCTGTGAAGATCCAGCCAGTGCTTGTCTCCTTAAAAATTGACATGGCAGAGCCTGAAGGAGACACCTCAATTATATTAGAATTTTATGGGATTGGATACACCTGGTACCCCAGGCTTTGCACCTGTCCCCTCATCTCCCTCCCACTTCCCTGTCATGGGTAATCCTGATAAGGAACCCAGCCATGGGCAGAGCCACTGCTCTTCCCAACCAGCTCCTGGCAAGAAGGGAGGGGGGGGGAGAGAGAGAGAGAGAGAGAGAGAGAGTCACCATTCCACTTGAGATGCTGCAGGTTGCTGTAGAGGAGCTGTCCCGCCGTCCCTGCTGCCCTGGTGAATTCTTGCAAACTCATGCTGCAAAGGTGCTCGCCATTGATGTCAAACTCCTGGAAGGGAATGCAACTGGCGTCCAGCTGATTGGTGTCCAGGAGGTGCTGGAGCCACTCCCACACCTGGTACTTGGTCCAGTACTGAGGATGGATCTCATGCCACTGGCCTCCAAAAAACCCGCTGGAAACTGCAAAACAAGAGGTAGCCCCATGACTGAGTGACCCCTGGCTGTTCCCAGGGGGCAGAGTCTCAGACACGGGGATGCACTGCTGGCCGCTGGAGTTTATGGGGAGCACAACCACAGTGCGTGCACCCCAGGATATGGGGTAGAACACAAGACAGGGGGTTCACAGCAATATGGTTCTTCTCCCACTTGTGGTCTTTTAGCCTCTGTGTGTCACCGTGTCCTCCACAGCGTGATACTTGTCCCTAGGCACTAGATGAGGACACAAAAGCTGAATCGCTCTGTGCTCGCTCCCTACCTCCCCCAGAGTAAACTAATGTGAAAGCTGAATAATCTTGGCTAGAGTCTCTGCACCGTGGCTTACTATCCACACCCAACTAATTCTCCTCCTCTCAACTCTCTGTCCCATTTTCTTTCTCAAACACACACACACACACATCCTCAAATTCAGACACCATTGGCAACCAAAATCAAGGCCTGAAATTAAGATCCTTTTCTCTAAAATGACTTTGTTTCTCCCCAAAGTGGTCTATATTATCCATCTGCTAACCATGCTGATATCCCACTGCCCCAGGCTGGTTACTATAGCAACCATGATGTCACTGACCTGCTCAGTTACCTTCAGGACCCCCCCCCCCATCCACTGAAGTTAAATATAAACCTGTCAATCCAGCCATTGAGGCTCTTCACTAACTACTCCTCGTCGGAACTAGGACTCTTGTCTTTTTTTCCCAAATTTTCATTTACTTATTTGAAAGACACAGCTACAGAGAGGGAAAAGGGGAGGGAGGGGGAGAGAGAGAGAGAGAGAGAGAGAGAGAGAGAGAGAGAGGAGACCTTCCATCTGCTAGTTCACTCCCCAAGTGGCCACAATGGCTAGAGCTATACCAGACTGAAGCCAGGAGCCAGGAGATTCATCTGGGTCTCCCACGTGAATGGTAGGGGCCCAAGCACTTGAGCCATCTTCTACTGCTTTCCCAAGCCATTAGCAGGAACTGGATCAGAAGTGGAGCAACTGAGACTCAAACCACCACCCATACGGGATGCCAGCATCGCAGGTGGCAGCTTCACCCACTAGGCCACAATGCTGGCCCCTTGTCTTTTCATCTGTGCTGTTCTGTTAGCCCAGTTAGCATTCTGCCTGTCACTCCTGTTGAACTCCTACCCATCTTTCAAACTCTGACCACCTCATAAAGCCAGCTCGGATACCTCAACTTACAGCGAGGGCTCCCTGTCGTCTGAATTTCCAGGAGACACTCATGGTCTTTCTCATACTGGCCTTTGTTAGGTCCTGCTTGTCTCTAGAAGTCTCTGGTATGGTCTCATTCTCCTTTGTAGACTGTATATTCAAGGTCAGAAACTCTTACCTTTGTATCTCCTATAAAACCTACCCAGAGACCTTGCCAGAGTGGTTGCTCACTGTGTGTTTATTTAATAGAATTTGTTGCTGAAGAAGAAATTGGGTAAGAACCTTGAAGAGTTGTACGGTGTATTACAAGGTGATTAATGCAGACAGCAGTGAAGAAGTGAAGTTCATTCAAGTAACTATTGCTCAGCCTCTACTGTGCTGACCACTTAAGTATGTAAAGATCACATAGTCTGGGGCTGGTGCTGTGGCATGGTGGGTTAAGCCACTGCCTACAAGGCTGGCATCCCATATGGGCACCAGTTTGAGTCCTAGCAGCTCTACTCCCATCCAGCTCTCTGCTAATGTGCCTGGGAAAGCAATGGAAGATGGCCCAAGTGTTTGGGCCTCTGTCCCCTATGTGGGAGATGCAGGTGAAGCTCCTGGCTCCTGTCTTTGGCCTGGCCCATCCCAGGCCATTGCAGCCATTTGGGGGAGTGAACCAACAGATGGAAGGTCTCTCTCTCTCTCTCTCTCTCTCTCTCTCTCTCTCTCTTTCTCTTTCAAATAAATTAAAAAAGAGAGATCTTGTGTCCAGGGTACCTAAGAAGGCCAGAAGATCTTAGAGTTCCCTGGAAGGCAGAGGTGAAGGGGAGCAGTCCCTTCCAAGAAAGGTGAGGAGCAAGGGCCGGGGCGACGCCGCTGCAGCCCACTAACTGGAGCACGTGAGGAGTAAGGGCCGGGGCGATGCCGCTGCAGCCCACTAACTGGAGCAGGTGCAATCCAGCTGAACACGACGTGCAGATACTTCCACAAACTCAAGGTTCGCCCAGTGGAGGAAATGCAGTGCCAAGAGACTGTCCCTTTTTCTTCAAGGTCATCCTAGATGAGAACGTCTCAAAATTCACCATGACCATGAATCACCAGGGACGGGACGACTGTCCAAATGCAGAATCTGATTCAGCAGGCCTGGGGTGAGGCCTGAGTTTCTGCATTCCTGACAAGCTTCCACACCATGCCCCTGCCGCAGGTCTGTAAGGCGACAGGTGCTAGAGGGCTCAGAAAGGCCTGATCCCCGTGATACCCATGGCCTAGCCCTCAATATTCCCAGAGGAGAAGGGCCGGGGGGTAGTGTTTCCAACCCAATCCCACTTTTTCTAACACCCTCAGGATCCATCCTCTGCTTCCAAACCTTAGAATCACTAAGATCAGGAGGTCAAAATAATTTAGGGAACAAAAGTGACCGCCACTGACAATACCTGCCGCTCACAGTATGTTTTACTTCTCCCTTTTTTAAGATTTATTTAGGTATCTGAGCTTTACTTCTTATCCTCATGGCCACACAGAAGCAGCCCTAAAAAGGACATCTTTAGTGTTGGTGTGGGGAAGGGATAAGGATTGAAAACTTGAGTTCAAAAATCTGGTTATATAGAATTACCAGGACAGGCAATTGGCCTAGTAGTTAAGACGCTGATAAAAAAAAAAAAAAAAAAAAAAAAAAAAAAAAACACCTCTGTGTGTGTCCAGTGCTATGGTGTAGCAGGTGAAGCTGCTGCCTGTGGTGCCCGCATTCCATATGGGTGCCGGTTCAAGTCCTGGCTGCCCCACTTCCGATCCAGCTCTCTGCTATGGCCTGGGAGGGCACTGGAAGATGACCCAAGTCCTTGGGCCCCTGCACCCACGTGGGAAACCCAGAGGCTGCTGGTTCCTGGCTTCAGATCAGCACAGCTCCAGCCTTTGAGGCCAATTGGAGAGTGAATCAGTGGATGGAATCTCTCTCTCTCTCTCTCTCTGCTTCTCCTCTCTGTGTGTAACTCTGACTTACAGATAAATAAATAAATCTTAAAACACACACACCCCTCTGTATCCCACATCTGAGAACCTGGATTCAATATCCAGCTCCAGCGCCTGACCCCAACTTCTTGTTGATGCAGACTCTGGGAGGCAGCACTTGATGGCTCAAGTAATTGGGTTTCTGCCACCCATGTGGGAGCCCTGGCTTCAGCCTGGCCTCGTCCCAGCTGTTGTAGGCATTCGGAGAGTAAATCAGTGTGTTTGCTTGCTCTCTGTCTCACTCACTTGCTCTCACTCCCTCTTAAATAACTGAAAAGAGAGTGAGAGAGAAAAGAAAGTAAAAGAAGAGGGAAGGATGGAAGGGAGGGAGGGAGGGAGGGAGGGAGGCAGGGAGAGTGAATTTCCAGACGAGTAACCACACAGAGCTTAGACTAGCTGTTTCTGTTTTCCTCCACTTCTGATGTCTCACAACTATAGCTGTTTAAGGGTGGACTGTCTATTTTTAGTGGCTCCCGGAGTCCTTTGTCTTTCTTTTCTGAAAGAATTGCGTTGCTATGACACTGCAGTTCTGGGTCAGCCAACAAGAGGCCACAGCTTTCAACAACCCAACAACGGGCTTGGAATAATCTCTTCTGCAAACTTACTAGGATCTAGCTGGAAGCACAGTTCCTGATATTACATCCTGTTTAGACTCAGAATATCACAGAATTTTGTCTGATATCTGCTGAGGGAAGACTCCCCCAGCAGGCAGTGGGTCCCTCAGCTTCCTGGAGTTTCAGGAGGAACACCGAACGTCCTCAGGGTTCAGACCTGCTCTATCCTGCGCCCATTAGTCTTCATCGGGAGCTGAGCCTTCTTTGGGGCCTGTGAAAGTTCAGAAATAAACACACCACTCAACTTCTCCCTTCCTCTAGCTTTCTCCAAAGCCAACAGGAGAAACACTGCCCAAAAGAAGGGTGCCCAGGGGTGCCCAAGACTTCCTGCTTCACGTGAAAGTGTCCTTCTAGGTTCCTCCAGGGAATCTGAGGTCTGCGACAGAAAATGCACCTGTCCAGAAAGAGCACAGCTTTGGTAGGACGGATGATTGAATAAGGGAAGGCCACCTAAGGCCACCTGTTCACGCTTTCCACCATGCTTGGCTGGGAGTCCAAATACCAAGAGGTGGAGCTCCATGTGGATCAGGGCCACTTGTCAGAGAATCCAACTCTCCCAATATCCTGCCACTCCTGGCCTCTCCGACTCTGCTCCCCAACAGGCCACCTCCATGTTTCAAGGCAAATAAGGTCAACAGCACCTCCGGCAAGGAGATTAGCAACAGGAGTGGAATAGGGTGAGGGCCAGCACTTGGATGTTGGATGTGCAGCACTCAGCTTCCCCCGGTGTCTTCCCAATGGGGTGAGCTGCCCCGGATTCTGCATCAGATTCATTCTGTTCCGCTATTCCCCACCAAATTCTGATCAGCATATTGTAGATTAAAGCTCTAAAGCAGAGGCCTAGCTCCTCCACAGTCCCCTCTCCCTTTCCAAAGATGGAAGATAATATAGAAAAGATCAGTTGTGGTCCTCTGCCTCTTAGCCTTCCTATCTCCGTGTGTTACACACACACACACACACACACACACACACACCCCTCCTATCCTCTCCCGATATACCCCAAAAACAAGCTTCCCCCACCCTCACTGCCAGGGGGCCAACCCGGAACCTTGAATTTTCACCGGAGATGATGGAAAACGAAAGTGAGTTTTTGCCCGGCGCCCTGGAGCTCAGTAGAGAACTCTAGAAATCAAGAGCCACCCGCGCCATCCCCTCAGCCTCTCCTGGATAAAACTTTCAGGTTGCAAATGTCCCCGTGGAAAAGGAATTCCAGCCGAGGAAGAATCCCCAGGGCTGGCAGCGACGCCCACGCCCGCGGGGCCCCCTTACCGTTGCACGTGGAGTAGCTGTCCGCCCAGGCGGGCTGCTGGTGGTGGAGGCTGTTGCTGGGGTTCAGATTCATTACACCACTCCCTTCCAGAATCATGATCTGTAAGGGGACCAAACAGCCCATTCAGGCAGTGCCTCTCGGACAAACGTCAATTGAGGGTGCCGATCCTAGCGTTACTTTAGGAAGAAAAGAAAAGAAAAGAAAAAAAAAAAAACCAATGTGTCCTTCCGCCCATGGCCACAGCCCTTTAAGCAAAAGCAAAACTCAACGGCAATTAAAAATATCCAGGTTCAATTTTCATATGCATGAGGCAAGTTTTTACAGCCACCCATTCATAAATGAATAATCTCTGATCAGAAATGAAGCGAGAGGAAAATGCAATACCTGCTCCCAGGGCGCGTCTGGCCAGGATCCAAGTATTTTACAAAAGTGAAAATGCCAAAGAGATTGTGTTTAAAGTGGAATTTCAATCAATGAAAACTCGAGCCGGAAGCGGGGCAGACCCAGCGCCTACGCAGGAACTCCCACGAGTCCCCGGCCCACCCCAGCCACCCGGCACCTGGGGTCCCGGGAACAGGTTCTCCCGGGTGGTGCCTACTCGGGGTGGGCTGGTCCGCAGAGGGTCTCGGTAGTGACCCAGTTAGGTCAAGAGCTTGGCTACGTGGTCACGCCATAACTCAGTGATTTCTCTGACAGACACGGCCCCTTTGTGGGTAAAGAAAATGAAATTGTTCCTCTCTGGGGGAAAAAAATCATGATTAGGTTTTCTTCTCCGGTTGGAGACCTGGAGAATTCAACCGACTTCCACAGGAATCTTCCTTCCTCCATCTGCAGGATAGTTTTCCCGGGAAAGACCTGGGGAAGAGCTTTCTTCCATGGACCTGTGGCGACTTTCTGACAGTGTGGGAAGTCCTCACTGGGCACAGCTTCTCTTCAATCATCGGGCGTGCACGCTGCCCCCACTGCCGGGCTGGCCACCCTCCACTTACAGACCAGACCCAGCAGTGTGTTCAGTCATGCAAAGGAACTGCAGCCTCTTTCCAGAAGTCTCTTGCGCTTTTCCCCGAAGCTGTAAAAGTACCTTGTGCATTGTAAAATCTTGAGGTGGAGAGAGGTCTAGCTTTACAGCAGGAGACCGGGAACACTTGTCTGTTTTGAGGCAATCTTGCACCCTCGAGGGTCACCCATGCCCACCCAGCGTGATTCCAGCCCTTGACATCCCTATCTCCTAATTTAGCTACTGCTCCTCTGGTTCTGCCTAGGGCCTGAGGTTGGAGAACAGGGGTGTGGGAAAGGTGTAAAAATGTATATATGTGTTCATTTATTCAACCATATTTATTGGTCCACTCATGGGCTGGGTGCTGTGCTAGGTACCAGGGCTAGAGCAGTGATTAAGAATTAAACGAGGCTGGACTTGAACATTTGTGATGACTGTGAGCACTGTAACATTGCTGCCTTGTAAACAATCAGTTCTGAATGCGGCCTAAGTAGCAGGTGGAGAAGGAAAGAGAAGGTAGGAATGGTGGCCATCATAACCGTACAGGAGCCCTGGTGGGGAGATCGGGAAGCTGGGCTATGTGTCCTGGCTCCCCAGGTAAGAACTCTGAAGCCAGAAGAGCTGGAGTGGATTCCTACCTAACGTGCTAAGATCAGTCCTCACTCAACAAGTTCCTTCCCCTCTTTGAACCCTGGTTGACTCTTGTGCAGAATCCAGATCATCATACCGAGGCTGGACATTGGTTGGAGATTAAATGAGTTTCTATAGGTCCAGAGCGTGCAGCACAATTAAACAGGGCAGGCATTAGGAGGAGGAGAGCCATTTCCTGTCTGGATAAGCAGAATCAGAAACACCACTGGGCCTCAATTCCCCCATCAGGTAACCTGAAGAAGGTGACACCACTGATTTCCAAGTTCATGTTCAGATCATGACCCTCACCCTTGGAGAAGGAAAGCCGACTCAAGACAAGCATCTCTCTCTCTCTCTCTCACACACACACACACACACACACACACACTTTTTCTCTCAAGAATAACCCAATATTTTCCTACCCAGCTTTCTAGAGCATTTGCCCTAAAGCTAAGAAATCAGTTTGGGGACTTCAAGGCAAAAGACAATGTCCAGGTCTGCAAGGAAGGTAGCTGGGGGAGGGGTGGACATGGCCCAGTCTCTTGTTTGCTCAAGGCTGGGCTTATTCCTTGCCAGCATTTGCTCAACCACAAGCAGTGGAAAGGTTACTGTTTAACCCTGAATGTACTGAAGCTCTGAGCCCAGCCCATTTGCACCAAGGGGTTGGCCGTCCAGGCTTGGAGCAGCCAGGCTGGGAAAGATTTCCCTGAAATTCTTACACCAACATGTGCTTTCAGAGCTGTTTCAAAGTGGCCATGCCAGTGGGAACAAGACCTACTGGGTCAACTCAGAGTTACCACCCCAGGGTTTGCATCCACTGCTTCCCAGTCAACAGAAAGCAGGGTGATGGGACAGAGTGCCCAGTCGTTGCGGCTGGGGAGATGAGAACTCAGATTTTTCTTCTGCTTGACTCTGGATAACCTTGAGAAAGTTCCAAATCAGGCTAGCCCAAGACTTTATGACCCTCCCTTTCCCCACCTGTAAAATGGGAACAACGCCAAACTCAAGGAGTTCGCAGAGTGAGAACCAACGAAGCCATTGTACATAGAGAGTTTAGCAGGTAATAAAAAGTGAGCTCAATGAATGTCTCAGGGCCAGTTCTCTACTTGTGGCCAAATGCTCAGAAGCCCTTTTCCTGAAGGCAGGCATCATTTCTCCATGACCTTCCGGAAGCTTCCAGAACTGCCCTTCACCCAGAAAAGCCTCGAGGAATACAGGACCACCGCTGCCCCACCCACCCAGCCACCCCCTCCAGAGGTGGGCCTGTGTGCCAGCATTGATCCCGGCTGGTACCCCTTTTCCAAGGGAAAGGAGCCAGCGTGGTGAGGGGCCCTTTTTACAGGGTGCACTAAATGGTTACCACTCATAAAAGATTTTATGTGGCTTAACCCTTAGTGAGTCACAGTTCACTTGAGCTCACCCAGGCTTGTGAGCAAAGAAGGTCAGGGTCCCCAGCCCAGCAGGGAACAGCAGAGACAGTGCCCCCAGGGTGGGCCCACGAGGCTGAGGCTGGTTTGGCTGAAGGTCTCGGGCCAAGTCCTAGCCCTCTGAGGCCCAGTTTTTCAGTTGTAAACGAGGATGTTTGCCCCTAACAGCCTGGCAGGACTGTTGAGAAGATCAAATGAGATCATGGATAATAAATGTGCCTTGAGAACTGTAAAAAAGCTTTATTATAACCAACCCACCCACAGTCCCACGTAGACCTTCTATGGTGCACAGGGACGACTTTATGGGGTATAAAAAGTGGTCCCTTTAATTTAAAAGGAGGGGATTGTTAATGCTCTTTTTTCAGCTCCCTACTTTACCTTCTGCATAGATTTCATTATTTCTATTTTTTTAAAAAAGTGCCAAGTATGTGAAGGAGAGACTTTGGAATCAAAGAAGCCTGGATTCGAATCCCGGCTCTGCCTCTCACTCATGTGACCTTGATACGTTAATCTTTCCAAGTCTCCATTTCTTCACTGCTTTAAAAAGGAGGGGGGTCGGGGGTGGGGAGCAATACTGATTTTTCTTTAAGCCTAAGGGCTGTTTTGAAGGATAAATAATAAAATGGATTTAAAGGTGTCTCAGCCAGTGCCTGGCACTCATGCCCCCAATAAAATCCATTTCCTTTCTTTAAACATTAATTCTCAAGGAGTTCCTCTAAGACCTTGCTTCTTCCATTCACAGCCTAGAGATTCTACCCTGTGACTCAAAGACGAGCTGGCACAAGGACCTGAGCTATAGAGGGAAATGGAGGTGGGGTGATGGGGGAAGGGGACTGGGGGGCTCCTCAGCCCATCTAAGCTTCTCAGTGCATGGCTGAAATTCGGGGTGGGCTAATTCATTGTGGGAATATCCTGTGCACTGTAGCATGCTGAGCTGCATCCCTGGTTTCTGCCCACTCGATGCCAGGCCCCTGGCCCTAAAGTCCCCCAGAGCACAATCTGATCAGCCCAGTTGTGAACCATGGTTAAAAGCAAAGCCCATGAAGGCAGAGAACACCCACTTCACTCCTACTGGTGGGGCGACCTTGGCCTTCCGTAGACGTTCCAAGCTTTCTCCTGTCCTGGGAAACATACACCTTAGTCCCCACCTCAGGGGCTAGAGGACTAAAAGTGCTAAGGGACGGTGCACCTACAGCACAGTGCCTGCCACACGGGAAGTAGTGACCTAATCAGAGCAGGCTTCGGAAGATAGATGGGGCAGGGGATCCCCTCTTTGTCCCTTCCCAGGTGGTATGTATTCAGGGAACATAAGCTAAATCATTATGTGGACTATCAAAAACTACACACGTGGGGCCAGCATTGCAGCACAGCAGCCTAAACCTCTGCCTGGAACATTGACATCCCATGTGAGCTCAGTATTTGAGTCCTGGCTGCTCTGCTTCCAATCCAGCTCCCTGTTAATGCACCTGGGAAAGCAGCGGAAGATGGTCCAAGTGCTTGGGCCCCTGCACCTACAGGAGACCTGGATGGAGTTCCAGGCTCCCGGCCTCAGCCTGGCCCAGCCCTGGCCATTGCAGCTATTTGGAGAGTGAACCAGCACTTGGAAGATCCCTATCTATCTATCTCTTTCTAATTCTCCCTTTGTCTCTGTAACTCTTTCAAATAAATATGTTTTAAAAAACTACACACACACACACACACACTCACAAAGAGTAGGTTTTATTTTAAACCCAAAGAAAGACACTGACTGTGGCTTATCCTTCCTGGGCAGAGCAGTGTATGACACTGTGCTTCACTGATTGCCCAGGCTAACACACGGGCCAGAACTTCAGCTGCTGGTGCAGGAGCTGATAAGACTGACAGTGTGGGAGACGGCACTTTATTCGAGGAGAAGGAGCAGGCAAAGCACAGACAAGCACCTTCTGCCAGGCATGCAGCCAGCACCTATTGGGCTATAGGAAGCAACTCCCCTCTGAATGATAAGCCAGAGGCTTAGCTGGGCTGCTAGGACATGGCCTATTCAAAGCTGGTTTTGCAGCGAGACTGTGCTATGCTGCTGCGCCCAGCAGCCACACCTGAGCAGCAGTGGGAGACACAAGCTTCATTCTGTGCCTCACTTGTTCAATGGAAAGTTTTACATAAGCATCCATTCCTGTGGTGCCCCAAGTTGCTGCTGTGCCGCCCCACAGAGAGACAGCCATGGCCCTCTGCACCCACCTTTCCTCCAGGTGTTCATCAAAGGTTGGCTTCTCTCCCGAGAGGACTCCCTGGCCACCACCACCACCACCACCACCACACACACACATACCAGGCTGCACCACTGCAGGAAGAAAATGGAGGGAAACCCGAGCAGCTGGCCTGACCCTACGGCTTATGTGACTCTCACATGTTGGCTGTTGGTGAGTGGCAAATTGTGCACAGGAGAGGGTCAGGCCTAGCCACAGAGATGGAATCCAACCAAATCTGAGCTGGGAAGATACATTCAAGCGTGCAAGCAGCTTCAAACTCAGGCTTGCCTCACCGCGTGCCTGGAGGGCACCTCTTGGGTATAAGAGCTCAGATGGCAAAGGTTGAAATTATGGTGCCACCTCTTGGCTGGTGGCATTGACCTTGGCGAATTTCTATAGTCCCCCTACAGCCTCAGTTTCCCCTATGAGAAAACGTAGAAAAAATGGAGTTGGAATGAGGATTAAAGGACAACATGTGTGAAGTCTTCAGCACGTTAGCTCACATGTGGAAAGTGTCAAGGTCACTTCTTATCATAGGATCTGTGCATGAATCTGTCTTTAAGCTGGATGGGTTCACTTTGAGGATGTGCTTGGGGTAGGAGAAAACTCCTCAGAAGCAGGAGGGCCTGATGGGTGGGAGTCTTGGGCTCTGGAGTAAGATGGCCATGATTTAAATCTTGACATTGCTGGCCAGCGCTGCAGCTCAATAGGCTAATCCTCCACCTTGCGGCGCCGGCACACTGGGTTCTAGTCCCGGTTGGGGCGCCGGATTCTGTCCCGGTTGCCCCTCTTTCTGCTATGGCCCGGGAGTGCAGTGGAAGATGGCCCAAGTGCTTGGGCCCTGCACCCCATGGGAGACCAGGAGAAGCACCTGGCTCCTGGCTTCGGGTCAGTGCGATGCGCCGGCCGCAGTGCGCCAGCCGCAGCGGCCATTGGAGGGTGAACCAACGGCAAAGGAAGACCTTTCTCTCTGTCTCTCTCTCTCACTGTCCACTCTGCCTGTCAAAAATAAAAAAAAAAATCTTGACATTGCTAACTCACTAAACGGGGCAAGCTTAGACAAGATAGACAACTACCCTGGGCCTCAGTTTCCTCATTCAGAAAATGGGGATGCTAGAAGGGTTGTTGAGAGACTAAATGAAATGATATCTGCAAAATGCTTGAGAAACTGTGACATAGGAAGTATTTGATAAATATTAGCTTGTCTTTATAATAGTAGTCATTGTTATTGTTTGAGTGAACTTCCAAGAAGGAACTTGAGGCCCAAGTCTATTTCAAGCAAAGCCTCAGACCTCTATCACCTGCACAGTATTCTCCAAGTCCACCTGCCTGGCACAGGCAAGGCCACGCCTGGCTCCCCCACTGCCCCAGGCACCATTCTGGGGGCTGCGGTGGGATGCACCATTACTGCTGAGTGATGAGCGGTGAGGCTCAACCCCTGCTCACAGAGGCCATGTGGTTTTTTTCCTTGAGGGCACAGTTCTTGCCCAAGGGACTGAAAAGCACCCTCCTGCTCCCCTTCCTCTCCCCAGACTCACTGTGCCTGCAGCTGCCAGGTGCAGTGGGAGAGCACGCAGCCCCAAGCTCCGGGTGACCACGGGCACAGCATGCCCACACACCACAGCTGGTGAGCAGGTGCGAAACAAAGACCAGGGACAGTCGCGGGTCTGAAATGCAAGCTCCTAGCACAATGTGGCTGAAGGGCTCCACCATCCTACAAGGTCCCTGAGCACAGGGGAGACTCAGAGATTGCAAAGAATAGAGTGTGGGATGTGGGAAAACAGGGCCAGAAAAGCAAGAAGCAGAAGCTGTGAGACTTTGGCAGGGAGCTGAAGGCAGGCATCTCAAAACCCAAGAGGCTTGGCCCGGTCTCAGGACTCCACACGGGCCAACTGCTCCCCTGGCCTCTTTTCTTGAGTATGCAAGGGAACCTCCTGAGAGAGAACAGCACAGCCCCGCATGGGCCCTTTCAGCTGGAGAGAGGTCTACTGTAAAAACAATAACGATGGGACTATAGGAACTGGGACATATTGAGCACTTAAAATGTGCCAGCTCTGTGCTAATAGTGTCTCATGCTTCATCTCACCCAAGGCTGACAACCCTGCAAGCATTATGTCATTCAGTGGGTGGCCCGTCTGAGGCTGAGTGGTCACGTGACTGGTTCAAGCTCACAGAACTTAGTAAGAAGCAGAGCTAGAAGAGAATTGAAACTTGGACTGTCTAGAAATAAACCCTGGGGATGCAGCTGCTGGGAAGGGGGGTGCATGGCCAGAGAAGCAATGCCCTTGATTCATCCATCCTCACTCCCACTCCTGCACCAGACCTGGCCACAGCATTTGTTTTCCCTGTGCTGTCTCCTGCCTCAACCCTTTTCTCAAGCCTATATACAAAGACACAGACAGGTACACGTCTACCTACACAGGTACACACTCTTGTCTATACGCATACATACAAACAGACTGAATGTAAACAAACACTCCCCCTAGGACTCAATAAAGTTATTTTCAAATTTTATATTTGGGAAATAAATTGGCCCATGATTATTTATGCTTTACCTGAATTAGACCTCAGGCCAGAAAGCAGGGTTTGTTGCCCCTGCAGAAGGGAAGGTACACTGGGAACCAGCAGGCCACAGCACAGATCTTCTGCTGGGCTTGTGCCTACATTCCCAGCCCCAGGGGATGGAGAAGCAAGACCACGGACAACCTTCCTCCCAGTTCCCTTCTCCAGTCAACCACATCACCACCCGAGTGCCACGGAGCTGGCTGCCTTGTGGACATTGTTGCTCCTCAAGCCAGCAGAGCTCTCGGGCCTTTTAAAGCATTACTTTTATGGTGACAGCGATATCCAGACCATTCCCAGCCCTTCATCAAAGTTACCATTGGGTGCGCTCACAGCATTTGCCCTAAGGATGTTGCAACAGCATACTGACTTCCTGTTTCAATATGACTGGTGTGTCCAAGGACTGCTCCCAAGTAGGAGAAAAGAAAATTCATGTACATGTGAAATGTAACTGAACAGAACCCTACAGACAATATTTCACATCTTTACAAATGAATCAAGATGTGAGTCAAGCTTGGGGAATGTACTGATGCCCTTACATCACAGGGAATTTCATACCTTCATAGTGTATCTGGAAACAGACACTTCACATTCCCAGAGCAACATCAGATGTATTATTCCTGGGATTTCAAGCATTTTCGTCACCAACCACACATTATTGGGAGGACAAACCTGGGTCCCTTACAAGTGCACCTTATCAACTGCAAGCCATTTGGAAATACACATATTAAGCCGATCTTAATCAGCCTCGGCTCCAGACCCAAACAGGACGGCACCTACCAACAGCAGCGGGCACCAAAGTTGATCAAATGACAAGATTGCTTGAAATAACTCCTGGTGCCTTTATCAATGTCGCTCAGATATGACAGACTAAGAGCAGGGCAAGCTTTGCCTTTTCAAAGGTCACTGAGCCTTTTGAGACCTCAGTAGAAGCTAAGGCTCTCTTTCAAAACTGCACATCTATTTTCATTTGCACAAGTGTTCTGTGGGCCCCAGTGCCTATGAAGACTGTCCATCGACCCCCACAGCTCTGTGAATAGAAATCTCTTCAGAAAGTCTCTCTTGCATTCACACGGGATTGAAACTTAAAGAAAAGTTTGTAAGAGAGTCAGGGTTGAGAGACATAAATTTACTCTGACCTATGAGAGAAGGCCTGAAAGGTTCCAGTGCTGATGTCTTACCTGGCTTGAGTGTGGTCTCATTCTCCCATGGTTCCATTCCATTGGCAGCTGGCATAGCAACCATGCTGTTTCCTGGCAAGGCTACTCTGGGCCCAAAAATTCACCACCACCCTTGAACTTCAAAGTCTGTCTCCCCAACTCGGCTCCTTTCTCTAGTCTTAAACCAAGTGACTATGAAGTAGAGGGAAGAAAATATAGCAGAAACACAGACCCCACTTTGTGTGACAACCACAAGTCTTTCCAGGTCTTTGTAAAGGCCTGGAAGCCCTCAGGGTTACTCCTATGATGCTAATTTTCCCACTTGGCTGAAGAAGCCACGCAGGTTTCTCTCAAAGTGTGCCCTATAAACCACCTGTATCATCATCTAAAGAGACATTGAACTTGAAGTTTCGAGGGTCCTACCCCAGACCTCCGGATCAGAATCTGCATTTCTGAGAATCTCCTTGCGCACTGTCCCCACTAAGAATTTCTGGTCTAGAGACTCTCCTTGATTTCCTACTGTAGGATAAGTACCTCCAGGAGCTCTCCATCCATAAACACAAGAAAACCCCTGTGAAGTCAAAGACACAAGATGCAGGCAGGAGAATTCAAGCTCCAATCCATCTGTGTTCAGAACCCCTGAACTGCTAAAGTCCACGATGGATGGTGCTTCTAAGTGTGTATCTCTGCAGGCTGGACAAACAAGTCTGGCCTCAGAGTATGGCATCTGCCGAGGATCTCTCTGATGGTGACTGCCACCAAGAAATTCTCGCACCTGAGTCCTTCAAAAGACTACATCACCACCCTGGATTTGAGCCTCATGTTTCCCAAGAATGTTGGTGTCTCAGCCTTCGGCAGAGAGAAACTATCACTGAGAAACTGCTCCTAGCTGCTGAAAGTATTTATTTATATAAATTCAATTAATATATATTTATCAAATGTCTACCAAAGGCTCACCCCTGAGCTAGGTGCCAAGGCCATAATAGTGAACAAAACAAGGACACCGCCCTGCCCTGATGGACTATTAGCAAGGACACCACTTCCAAAACAATAGTAGCTCTTTCCAAAGTGGCCTGAGTGCATTCCCCACCTCCCATGGGGAATGGAATGGAGCAGGAGCCCAGAGAGCCAGGAACCGATCCTCCTTCCTCCAACAACACCAGGTCGGTGCCTTCACAGAAAACCCTCAGGAAGACATGCAGTTGGCAGACAGGATAATGTTTCTGAGTTTCACAGAGCAGCCTCAGCCAAAACCAATCTCCACTCAGGGCAGAATAAAGCAGTGGGTTGTCTGGATGGCCGAATGTCTCTCCCCAAGACAATGGTGTGTTTATGCAGCAGAGGGTTAGGAGCAGGTTGTTAACATAAAACCCACCATAAACAGAGTTGATAATTCGGTCCCCTGGCAGGGGCTTCTGTTATCTTCTCAATGCCTCCCAGAGGGTATAAGCCCTACCTTTTCATTTGAGTTGGCAGCAGAGTTATTTTTTTGCACCTGTTGCTCTGCTCCGATAACAACGCAGTTAAGCATTGATTTGTTGGAAAATAAACAGAAAAAAGCAAAGAAAGGCATCTGCCCAAACAGCCTGAGCTGGTTCGACCGAGCATTCATGCCAATTTGTTTTTCCTATAAAACCAAAGAAAAACCTGTGCTTTCAGTCTGGATGCTACCCTCCCACTCCCTCAGAACAGAAGGAGGTATCAAACAGGCCCGCGGGAGCTGGCAGGCCAGAGAAGCCAGAAGACACTGTACTTTTCCATTGGCTGCTCCGGTGAGGGCACTGAGGGGTAGCCAAGGCCTGCAGAGAGATATGGCCAGCTTCCAGCCAGCCAGGTTCCCGATCATGAATTAGATTAACAAGGGCAGAGAAGGGGCTGCTGGGATACCATCGAAACCCAAACCACACTCTTCCAAATGATTGACTTCTGAAAGTCAACATGGTCTAGAGAATAGGTGTGGTCTGTGGGTTGCCTCCTGAAGCGGAGACTCAGCAGAGCTGAACCTTAAACCAGCCTCTCCCACGGACATCCTACAGCGGGCTCTGGGCCAAGAGCACAATTGGAATCCCCCCAGGCCCTAGACCACAGCTGTCCCGGCGCAGAAATGAGGCTAGCATACCTACCTCAAAGGGGGGCTGCACAGATTCACTGGTGCTTGGCCAAGGCGGGTGAGGTCCCAGGTCCCGGGTGGAAAGAGCCTGAGACGTTTGAGGTGTCATTCCTGCTTAATCCAAGCATCACTGCACTCTCATCTCTCATGAGTTTGTCAATAGCACATGATGAGCCAAAAAAAGGGCCACCAAGAACTAAGCAAATCACTCAAATGGAGATCACGGACAACACCAATTAAGTGATGGCATCATCACCCAGCCCTCAACATACACAGCAAGCCTCTTAACGCCTCTGTTTAAGCTTTGGAGAAGAAGGCACAGACCTGGGCGATATGGAAGGTCCCCCTCCCCCAGACACAAAGCTCCCCCAGGCATTGTCTCAGTCCCAGGGCCTTGGTTGCCACCAGACCACTGGCTTAATGGGGGAGTCATAGCAGTGGGGAAAGGCCGCAGAAATGTCACTCCGCCAGGAGCACTGAGAACAGGGTGTTCCGACAGGGGAGGGATATGGCTGGCTGAGCACTCCCAAGCATTCTTGTCATGAGCAGGGCAGGGAGTGGAGTGCCTCCAAACCAAATCAGGCAGCAGAAAAATAAAAGATTTAACAACACCCTCAGTTGACTGAAAAATAAATAAGACCAACTGTGCAGGAATGTGGGAAGGGTGGAGGGAGGTGAGGGGTGGGGATGGGAGCCAGGGAGGGGTCAAGATGGATGAGGACAATGGAGTTGACCATTTTGGGAGTCAGGTTTCTTCCCAGGAAAAGACCAAGATGCTCAAGCCAAGGAAAGATGGACAGCCACCAGTTCAGAATGTCACAGGCTGTATAATTACAAAACAACAACAAAACTATGACAGTGATGATAGTTCATGTTCACTGAGCGTTGATGACATGCTAAGGAGTCTAGCTAGGCTTTACATAAATTATCTTATTTAATCCTCACAACAACCCCAAACATGGGTACTAATATTATCCCCATTTTACAGGTGAGGAGGTACAGAGAGGTTAAGCAATTTGCCCAAAGACACAGGTCTAGTAAATGGACTGGCCAGACTGTAAGTGCATTCGGGAAGGGCTGAGAAGAGCAACGTGACTCTTGGCAGCTTTGGAAATGGAACCTTGTGTTCCTAAAGAGGAGGAGGATGCTTGTTAGGACCTTGGACTTCTCCCTTGAAAGTCGAGATTCTTTGAATACAGCTGCCCTCACTTTTCACCTAAATATGAGAAGGAGGCATATTGACCATCCTTGAACCCTAATATGAAAATTCTCCTTCAGTGCACATCATTCCAGATTCCTACAGAAAGATCAGTTCACGGCCACTCAGACCTGTCTGCCAGAACTTCTGTCTGGGGGGCAGGCATTGTGCTGCAGCAGGTTAAGCCGCCGTTTGAGTCTCCAGCATCCTATATCCAGTTCTAGTCCCGGCTGCTCGACTTCCCATCCAGCTCCCTGTTGATGCACCTGGGAAGACAGAAGATGGCCCAAGTGCTTGGGTCCCTGCCACACCTGTAGGAGATCTGGATGGAGTTCTGGGCTCCTGGTTTCAACCCAGCCCAGCCCCAGCTGTTGTGGCCATTTGGGGAGTGAATCAACAAATGGAATATATCTCTCTCTCTTTCTCTCTCTCTCTCTTCCTCTCTCTCCGTCACTCTGCCTTTTAGATCAATAAGTAAATCTAAAAAACAAGACCAAACAAAACAAACTTCAGTCTGGCTTCCTCTTTAATGCCCCATCTTGACTCAGGGGTTGGGCTTGTCTGCCTGAAGCCACCTCAGACTTATTAATAAGCATGATAAAAGAGCAGTAATCACCACGAGAGAAAAACTGCTGGAAAACACGGGGAAATTATAGCTTCTTAAAAGAGCACCTGATGTCTGAACCATCACACACCCGTCCCGATGACAGACCTGTATGTGTCATGAACATCACACCGATGAGAGCAAGGCTGTGTGTGCTCATTGCCGGGAAGCCCAGGACCGTCACTCAGAGAAACCTAGGGGAGCTTTCTGCCTCTCCTACCATCGCTGTGTCTATGACCATGTTGTAAACCTTGGAAACAGTTCATTGCAAGCTAGCTGTAAAAGACAGACAGGGCCTCCCAAGGCAGACCTTGTAAGCTGGGAGCCATTATCACCCTTGCAGCTTACGAAGCAAACAACATTTGAGCTTGTGCGTAAATCAGAGACCCTCAGTTTTTAGAAGTGGAGTTTTCCTTTTATACAGGTTATCATTAAATGACAGTAGGCAGGACAGCCGAGTTCCTTTCAGTGTCTTCCTAGGAGAACAACAGGCTCTCAGCACCCCAGATCTCAGTTTCCCTCCAGAACAAACTGCGCTCTGTCTCCCCCAGCTCACTGGTTTATGCAGCGAGCCCTCTGGAAAACAACAAGAAAACAAAAAATCCAAACAGCTCCCTACCAGAAAGACTTTCTGAGAAAAGGAATCCCCTCCTGCCAATTAGTCAGCCATTCCACCAGTCATTTTGGAAAAAACCTTTGCAGCACAAATAAAACTGTAAAACTCACTAACTCAAAAACTCTACTGCCCCTCCTCAACAGCCTCAGCTTTCCGCCAGAGAGCCGCTAGATGAGCAAGGTAACAGCATGCAGGATGCTCTCTACGGCAGCCTCCCAGACTCCCAGCTTGGGAAGTCACCAGATAGCCAAATAACCTTACCACATCCAGAGGCAGGACCAGAGATGTAATCTGAAGGGCTTAGTGCACAAGGAAAATGCAGAACCTTTGTTCAAAATGTAAGAATTTCAAGACAGCAACAGTAGAGCACTAAACCAAACACGGAGTCTTTCTAAGAAAGGGGCCCTGTGTAACTGCACAAGTCACACGCTCATGACCTTGACCCTCCCCCCCCCCCCGCCCTGGGAGCCAGTCCCAATGTATGTCTTCACCTGCACCAATGTTCCATCACCATGGAAGGTAATGTCTTTCTGTCTTTGTCCCGGGAACTACCTCCTTAGGTTGTAGAAAGATTAGACGAAGTATGACATGGAACCTTGCTGACAGCAGGTACAGACCAAAAGGTGGCTCTTACTGCCATCGCCATTATTACTAGTGCAATCATCTTCATTATACCAAGGTCCCACCACAATTCCCAGGCTACCTGAAGACAGGCAAGACCATCACTCTTGTCTGTTCAGAAGTCATTTCACTAGCCCTGCATGAGAGGACGCTATAAATTATGGGCTTTCACCTTTTATTCATACCATGGACCAATTCTGCATTCTGGTAAGGCCTACAGACCCCTCCTGAATTGTCCTAGTTATCAATATATTTTAAAATAAATGTATAGCATCATAATAATATGTGTGTGTTTTTTTTAATCAACACACCAAACAGGAACCATTACTACAGGTCAAATAAGTTCTGAAATGACAAATACTGATATTTTTAAATATCTGCAACAAGTGTAATTAATATGTCATGAAATGCACTCGTTTGATGACAGTCACAGCTGCAGCTGATACTAATATGGAGTTTTGTTTGCATTCACAGTGAAAGAAAATGTTTAACTTTACTTAAAGGTATTTGAAAATATTGTGATTTTTTTTTTGACACTCAAATTCATAGACCCCTTGAATTCTCTCTGTGGACACCAAGTGATCTTTGGGCCCCAGTTTTACTAACAGCAAAGACTGCTTGTTCCACCCAGCCTCTGAACACCACTTCTACACAGGACATTTGAACAATTCAACAAGAGGCAGACCCTTCAGTGTCCGAGCAAATTAAGCCGGTAGGAATTTTTCCTCCCAAAGCCTCTAGAATGTCCAAGATGAAGGCAATGGTCGGTCAACATCTGGAGGTACTCAAGAATGTTTGGGATGGGCCATGGTATATAAAGTTGCAGTTAGTCATGTGAACTTCCTGGAGGGAGATCATGTCTGGCCCCTGCACACCAGGCATCAAGACACCGGGGTGTTTCCATGCCTGTGTGCCCGCCCCAGGTCTTCCCCAGGACACCCCCCTCCCCCAGATTGTGGTTTGCAGCCTGCTCAAAATAAGGCTCAATTTGGAGGTCCCCAATTAACATGGTTTATCCCATCTCCCGGCTGTCTATCTTCCCTGGTAAAAACCCTACAGCATTATTCCCCCAAAAAATTACAGAACGGAAGCCACGTTGATCATTACAGGGAAAGATATTCCACAGTCTCATCCTCATCCACTCCAATCCAACAGAGACTCACTGAAAAACACCCAAATTGAATATTTATTCTTGACTTCCGTTCCTCAGATTGCTGAGCATCTCCTCACAAACACTTGTTCTGTTCCAGTGCTTTCACATTCTTTATTTAATTTAATCCTCACAACAGCCCTATACAGAAGATGTTATTAACCCCATTTTCCAGAGGAAGAAACTCAGGTGCTACAGCTTATTATATAGTGCGACCAAAGTCACTTACCTATCCAGTAGCAGCATCAAACTTGAACCCAGGATTCTAACTCTAAATCCAATGCCTATCCCAGCTGCTTCCAGGCCACAAAAACTCAAAGTCTCTGCCCCATCAGACAACAAGCAGTCACACTTTATTCTTCATCAGCGTCCCTTGAACACAGCCTCTGGCCAGCTGAGCGGTGAGCTGGGTGCTCTGGTTTTTCAAGTGGACATAGCTGAGGCAGAGACTGAGTATAGGGCCCATCTAAGGCCTACTGCAAAAGCAAAACAAGTCTTGTTGGCAATCACTATGACTACTCCAGGAGACAGGCATATTTTCCAAGCTCCATTGTCACATACAAAAAGTAGAAGACCCTCTTTCTGTTCCAAGAAAGGCTCAAAACACTTGGAGGAATTTTGCAGAGTGACTGCAAATTCTCAGATCTATAACTGGGCCAGCAAGGGTCCAGGTCCCAAGATTATCTGTTGTGTGTCTATGACATAGAGTGACGGGGAAGTGGCACATATAAATTTTTAATTTCACCACAGTTATGACATCGAAGAAAAGTAGACATCCAGACATACAAAAGTGAAAATAAGCTGTTGTGTTAAAATGATGGGGTTAAGGAAGCAGTTTGTTGGTCTAATAACCCAACTATTATAACAGGCATTTGGGCTATTTCTTCCTTTCTTTCTTTGCTTTATCGGAAAGTACGTTTTGGGTCTGGCATTTGGCCTAATGGTTAAGATACTGGTTCAGACATCCATGTTCCTGGTAAGAGTCCCTGGGTTCAATATATGGCTCTGGCTCCTGACTCCAGATTCCTGCTAAAGAGACCCTGGGAGGCAGCAGGTGATAGATTCTTGCCACCCACATGGGAGACCTGGATAGGATTCTTAGTTACTGGCTTTGGTCTGGCCCAGGCCTAGCTATTACAGGCATCTGGGGAGTAAATCAGTGGATTCTCTCTCTCTCTCCCTCTCTCTCTCTCTCTCTCTCTCTCTCTCTCTCTCTCTCCTCTTTCCCTCTTTCCCTCTTTCTCTCTGCTTCTCTCTCTCAAATAAATGAGTAATTTATAAAAACTTTCATTAAAGCATGTCTCTAATGTACCTATCCTGGTCATATTTTACATAATTTGGCCAGTACTCTTTATTAAGAGGCTACTAAGAAAAGAAGTGAGGGGGCTTGGAGGGCCAGGATGTGAGGACGGATAGAAAGAGGAACGAGAATGTGACTCCAGTGAGCCAGAACAAGGGGCCCAGCCCAGTAAAACAAACCAAAGTTAGAATATGATTAGGTGCCAGTGAAATCGGTTTTCAAAGGAGTATTTTACAGGGTGTCTCTTTTAAAACAAGGTCAATTAATACCCTAGGAGCCTTGGTAAATAGGACAACCTGCTTGACCCTCTTGCAAGTTGGAGTTGCTCCAGATAGTCAACTCAGGCCCTCTGGGGACACGGGGGCTCCAGATGGAGCTGCCCGGAGGCTGGGCCAAACATATTCCCCTTATGACTGTCCACAGGGTCTTCCTCTAGGAGAAGGGAATCCATGTCCCCCAGTCTACCCTCTACTTCCTGGACAGTAAGTCAGGCAAGCTCACCAATGCCAACTCCGCAGAGGCCCCAGCTGCCTGAATGTTGACTTTGCAGCAGGCTGCCTCCGTGTTTTATAGAAGACGCCAGGACAATGCCTGCTCTCACACACTGACTGCTCGCTGTGGTCCCAAAGCAGTCCGCTTCGATCCCTGCACGCTCAAGCCAGCGGTGGACACATGAGACCAACTGACACAGGTGGTTTGTCATCATAGAGTAAACCAACACCCCTCCTACAGGCTCCAGGGGCCCGCTCTCTGCTCCTCCATTAACTATATCCCTTGAGCAAAATTCTGAAGACCCTAGGAAATCCATCTGAGGGTCTTGCTGCGTTTCTTTTCTGTCTCATCCTTGTGGGACACTCCTCACCGGGGCTCGCTCTCGGCTTCCACAGACTTGTCCTAATCCTGCTGACTTCCAGGCATAGCACCCCAACCCCAGCTCTCTTGGTCATTCGAGCTGTTCAATTGAAGTGTCCACCTGGATCTCACGGGTGATTGGATTCCAACTTCTTTGTCCAGAGGAGAAAAGCCAAACCCAGAAAGTGGAGTGTGCTGCTCTGGGGTACACAGCTTTGGGAGCACTAGAAAGCCAGCTCTCCTGACTGCCTACCCTGAGCGCGTCCCACCGACTGCCTCTCCTACCCGGCACCCTCAGCACTCCAGTGTGGGAGTCTGACAGGCTCCAGGAAAGACTCTTCAAGAAATACACTTTTTTCCCTCTCTGAAGGCCAATGACTTTTTTTTTAATCAAATAACGCTGTAGGATCCATGGAAATTTCTACTCCAGCACCTTCTGGCTTTCTGATTTCATAGTCATTTGGTTTGAAAATGTGTCCCATCCTAAAGTGAGCTGCTGTGGGGAGCGCCTTCCTCCACAACACTGTTAGTTCCTGCCTGGCCAAATAGTCTGGCCCTTTAAGATCCTGTCTAATTTCAATAAACATACAACACTAATATATTTTTAATCAGCGCATAACCGCCTGCTCCTTAGAAGAAATTAAAGTATTTAAGATCTTATTGTTAAAAGCTGAGCATGGGAACATCAGATAAAGTTAATTATCCACCTCCCCCCATCAGTTCTTCACCTGGACAAGATGTGGGTGCCCACTCGTCTCTGTCTTCAGAGACCACCAGGAACCCGGCTCACCCAAGCAGAGGGTCCCGGCACTGCGTGTCAGTTACCCAGTAACGAAGGCAGGTTGAGAATGTGTGGTCTCTAAACAAGGAGCCAGCGCCTCCCAACCAGGGCCCCACCCACAACAGAAAAGATCACCACCTTGACTCCACCAGAGAGCGATCTTAAAACTAGTGAAAACTACTAAAACTACTGAAAACCAGGTTTAGAATTTCTGTTTAGGTCTTTAAAACTGTGCTGTGGTTTCTCAAAGGGTACTCTCAAGTTCTCTCTTGGTGTCCACCCCACCCCAGCTCTCAGGGGTCTTTGAAAACTGTATCTGTTTGCAAGGACATGCAGATGACTCCATTTGGAAGGAGGGGAAAACACTGAACAACTTTCTGCTGACTTACATTAGCCTCTATGTCTGTGCTTGCTGCTATCACAAGGCATGGGGTCCTTACACTGGGCTTTCAGAACACAAGTGCTCCAACTCCCCAGTGCAGGGAGACTGGGAAGGACGGGAGAGACAAGGAAGAAATAAAGCATTGCAAGAACCCAGAAAGCTCAATCCCACTGCCTTAGACGTGAACGAAGGTCAACAGGCACGCATGCTCTGACCTGAGACCTGACAGGAATTCCCTCCGGTCCCTGATTATCTAGTTGAGTGCAACTGTGTAAACATTTTGACCTCTCAGTTTCCCTTTTGTCTCAGATAGTCAGGAAGTCAAAAACATATTGAAAGAGGATCAGTGTAAAGTTGGGAGTTCATGGGAGCACTTTAAGATACCCATAAACACAGAACCGCGAGTGCAAATATCGGGCTCTTCTTGGGTCTAGAAAGGCCCAAGGGACTTCTACTGGGCGATCACGATATAATAATATAAGAAAAAATGGGAAAAAATGCCCCCCACATTTTATTTGAATTTAACAGATACTTTTTAATACAAAAGAATAAACAGAATCAAATGTGAGAGCTTTTTAGAAGTAGAGCCTAGATCAAACTCATCTCCCTCCCCACTACCACCTCCAAAAGGTCTGGGCTAAGGCTACCATCTGGAGTGGTAACCCCAAAGAACACACAGCAGAGCTGTTCACTCAAAGTCACTTTGTTTAAAATGTCTCTGTAACATATTTTGGAGAAGGATTTTCTCCATGATGTTTATGATTTTTTTTTCAAATATGATTACTGACTTCCAAGAAATTCTTCTCATGATTTTTCAACACTATTGGCCATTGGAGTGGAAGCTACATGGTCTTGCATGACTCCATACTACGAGATGGAATAGATGAGTTCATTTTCAGTCCCAGGATTTTAGGCCACAAAAAATAGGATACATGGAGCCTTCTGTAAACTGCGAACAGAGCTATTATACTCGTTCTTAAAATTTCTGTCAAACCTTTACTGATAGCCTTGCCCAACCAGCAAGTTCTCCTGAATACTACTTCTTCACCTCCAACTGGAAAATGACCCTCCCTTCACCTCAGTGGAGTTATCACACCCCTCTTCACACTACCCTCCTGCCCTTTGACACTCTGAAGAACCCTTTCTGAACACATCCTCACCTGCACGCACACAGAGCCAGTGCCTGGACTGGACTGTCTGTCTGTCTGTTAGGAAGTTCTCCATATTCAGCCACTCGCTCACTTTCTCCCTGTTCCCTAGAGCCAGTGCAGGTAGCCAACCGAGGTGCCAGTCCTGCCAGCCTCACACAGTCTCACACTTCCTCTTAAAAGCATATGCTCCCACAACAGGACTGGGAGAAGGCTCACTGAGTGAACCAGGTGGTGAAGACATGACATGACCCTCTCACTTCGGCATTATCGACCAGCAAGAAGAGTAAGCCCCTGCTGCTCCCATTCCATTCACCCGGGGGCCAACACTTCTCTGGGATGTCCAAACAAAATCAAAAGAGTCCCTGTTCCGAAGGCATTGGTTGCTGCTGAGTCACGCCCGCCTGTCTGGCTATGATATCCCATCAGGGAACAAAGGGTTACTGTGTCCGCTTGTGATATGGTAAGAACCCTTTGCTAAAATTGATTTTTTTTTCTTTTTCTAGACAGAGTCATTGTTAGGTGCTCAGCTCTCTCCAGCGCCCCTGCCTAGGAGGCAGGTGGCTGCCTGGTCACTTCTTCCAGTGTGGACATATATGCCCTTGCCTGTGGCCAGCCATGTCCCCACACTGGGACATACTAAAGATGAACTGGCCTTTCCCTACATGCAGCTCATGAGTCAGAAAAATTACCAGCAGAAGACATCTCTAGAAAGTGAGGCCGTGTGTTCTGAGCCCCACAGCGATTTAGCCAAGCAGCTCTTCCCTGAGCTACAGCAGAGTCACCTGTCTCTGCCTGCTTGTTTCAGAAGAATTCAACCCAGAGACATCACTTTGCCCCTACAAAGAGCGGGAAACTAGGGGGGCTTGGAAATTCACAGGGACTGGGGGTCCAGACAATACAGGCAACTCACAGAAAACAAGCAAAGTAGTCCAACTGCCCTCCGAAATGAGATTCGACTGAGAGCGAGTGAGGAAAGCCAGGTGAGACAAGCATTACTTCCTGCCAGCTGCCCTCCAAGAGCGTTTTATTTCCATCTGCCTGATTCCAGGCAGGCTTTTCTTTCCACTCAGGTGTTTAGATTCCAGAATTCAAAAGGTCTAAAAAAAGAAGGACTTACCTCATTTACCCCCAGATTCTGGATGGGAAATCCAATAGCTGTGGCTAATGGGGAGCAGGCAGCAGGCAGCAATCACGCCAGCTCCTACGGGGATGGGGAAGCACGGGTGTTATCACGTCTGAGCCCTCATCAGAGTGGAGATAAATGCAGATGACAATAATTTTAAATCATTTTGTAGGATGTTAAGCAATAAGCCACCAACCGGGAATTCCCTAAGTCACTTCCCCCTCTTCTCATTGGCTGCCCAGCCCTTTAAAAAAATAAAATAAAGGATTACAAACATTGGCTCATTTGCATTTGGCCAACTCACACGTTAGTGTTCAAACAAAACAGGTCTAACCAGGTTATGCCTGTCTCAAGACCAGAGAGACGACCTGTTAATGGATGAGGACTTGATTTGGTGGTGACTGTTCTTTTCGGCTTAGAGCCTGCTGCAAACGAAAAAAAAAAAAATAGGCTCCCCCAGAGACCCCATCAGGAAGGGAGAATGTAAAAGCCAGACGAGCAGGAGTCCCAATCTGGAGATGTTGGTACAGGGGCGTGGGGGCCCTCTGATATCTGTCCCATTTCCTACTCTGTTTGGCAGCAAGATCTTTGTCCTGACTGTGCAGGTACCAGGTTCTAGAAGGGGCTCTTAGCCAGTTTTCTCTCCAGGCACCACGACTGCACCTCTGTGATCCAAGTGATCCTTGGTGGTTGCAGTAGACTTTGGAAAGCCAATCTCCCCAGGCCCCAGTGAAGAGCCTTAGGAGAAGACTCAAAAGGGAGGGTCCACTCTGTAATGTTCAGGTCCAGGACTCAACTCTCAACAATGCACAGGCAGATTACACAGTGGGCAGGACTAGCTAGATTCTTCGCTTCCTCTTGACACTTACATGATCATTTTTGCTGTTTATTGACGCTCCCTAGAAGAGTTAGAGAGGCAAAGACCAAGATGCTGAAATAAGAGCAAGAAGAAGATGGAGTGTTGGAGGGGATCAATGGGTTTGAAATGCCCATGAAACCCACATCCTCCTGGGCCAAGGGCATCTCGGGAGTCACCTTTACCTGCTTCACTGGGTCACAAACCTACCTGTACTTGTACAGATGAGTGACTGCTGCTGACAAGGAAAAATACCATCCCCTAACCATTAACTTTCTCTCTCAAGTCTTCCTGGACACTGGGCCTCTCCCTTGGAGGAGAGGGAAGGGAAATTTGAGTTTTGGCAAACAGACAAAGATTTTGTGATCAAAACCAAGAAGTTCCTTGTGTAAAAAAGGAAGATCTGCATAAGAGCAAAGGTTGCCTGTGAACAGAACACAAAGCAAGTGGTTGTGGCCTTGAGAGTGGTAGCATTATTTCTTCCTTGCTTGTTTTCTTAGTTTATACAATGTGAATGCACAGGCTTCCGAGAGTGTGAAAGACTTGGTGGAAAGGTGGACTTGCAAGGGTCCGAGGGTCCTGGAATGGGCAGGAAGGTCTGGAAGGTGTGAGCAGTGCAGTGTAGAAAGCTCTAGAAGCCCCCCTGCCTCTCTAACCTGCCCCAAGCATTCCCACCCTTCCCTGCTGTTCAACCTTGTGAGCTTGCCAAGGGCCCTGTTAAAATGCAAATGCGTGCCCTGGGTCTGATAAAAACAGTAAATGTCATTATTGCCCATTATCACATTAGCCCCAATTAGTTTATCAACTCTAGATCTGAGAGCAGGGCCTGAGGGAACAGCCTGCTGCAGTTTTGCTTGCTAGATGAATCAGGAGCAGCCTGAAGGAGCCTCCACTCCACCCACCAGGAGGTATTTGCATGTGGTACTGGTGCTGGGGGTGGGGTGGGGGTGGGGGTGGCAAGGGGTATGAGTGCCAGTGGGGCTCCAGGGAAGGAAAATTTGGCCTTCTTCCCACTTTTGCCTGAGATTAACCTCAGACAGAGGGCAGGGGGCAGGGGTAGGGGTTGTGTGGTTAAGAGGTAGTGAACTTCAAATGCAATATCCAAAGTGGTGTGGCTCCCTGGCCCAGTTCCAACCGCCTTTAATTATAGGCCCTTTAATTTCTAGCTGAAGAGTTCTGGTTAGGGTTCCATTCTACCCAATCTTATTCTGTTTCAGGTGGGAAGACTACTCCGTTAAGGCACTCTTGAGAAGTATGAGTTTGGGGTGCTGCTGGCTGTGGGAGGGGATGGAAATATGTCCCCTCACACTTGCAAGCAACTTTATCTATGGAATGTTTATGTATATAAAGCACCTAGCAATGTATCTGGTACTTATTGGATACTTACTAAGTATTGATTCTTTGCTTTATCCTCTAGAAAACAAAAACAATACTTCCCTCCAACCCAAATCCAAGTTTTTAGGCATACTGCATCCGTAGACACATTACTTTGGAGTTTGAGATCCTTTATCCTATAGCTGAGATAGGATACTTATCAACAAGACAGGGCTGGTATCAAATTAGATAGATGATAGATACATAGGTAGAGAGAGAGAGAGAGTCAGGAAGGGGGGCGGTCCTTTTCTTAAGAACACTACAAGTTGGATGTGATGCTGAGGACTTCTACTCTAAGGATCTCAGATATATGAAGTATGTCCCTCAGGAATAGAAGGTTTAAACATACAACTATGAAAGCATCAAACTTAGCAAATCCTTTCCACGCAGGACATTGTAAGCTTTTCAAAGAGCAATCAGGCAAGAGTCATTATCATCCCAGACCTCCAACCTGTGTTCTCTGCTTCCAGATCTCTATGGAAGACTGATCAAGACATCTGGCAGTGAGCAGAGAGATGACACAGGAGCTGACTGCCTCCGGTTTATGGATTGTAAAACTTAAGAGAGAGAGAGGTAAAGCAGCATACCCTCTGATCAAGATCAAGAAAACACGGAGTGCAGGAACACACTCTGGAAGTCCAGTTACTCTGCATAGAAATCTGCTTGGTCCTCACTGCAAGTCCAGCTCCATCCCTGTCTCCGATCTGCACAAAGACTTGCAGCTTCTGAGCTCAGTCCTGCCGCTGGTTCCCACAGAGGACAGGGGGACCCAAGCAAACCAGACCAAGCTGTTTGCAGTGGCCTAGATGCCATGCCCCTCTGTTCAATTAGATTGTCTACTGGAGTTCCACATTGCAAAACTAAAGAATCCCAGAGATCTTAATTCCCAAATCATGGCCAAGACAAAGAATCTCTGAGCCCAGTGTCAAGCCTAAGGGGTCTGAGCATTAACACCAAGGCAGGCTGTGGTTACAAGGTTGCCAGGCGTTGTGTGCTTGCTTTGTCGGAAAGAAGATGCTCCCTTACTTTATTGCACTTACTGACTTTTAACCAGAGGCCCTGTGTTTAGCTTGGAAAGCAAGTGTGTGTTTGTATATATTTTCATCATCCCTTCTTGATGGTATGGCGTCACCTGCAGGGTTGAATGTGTCAGCTCTTTAGTGAGAGCCCCCAGGAATATCAGTGTAGGACTTACAGGAACAAGAACTCCTGGTGCTGTAAAACTCTCTGGGGATGGGGAATAGAGAAAGCAGAATATGACCATGAATCACCTTGGCCAGAGTCCAACAGAAAACTGGGGTTAATAAGTCTCATCTTGCCTCTTGCCTCTAAAGGCCCCATTTCCAAGCCCTTTTGATGTGGGGTGAGATTGCATTCCTGGAGCTCTTCGTATCCCATGAGAAGTCTCCTGGGCTCTGCAGCTGTCACTGGAGCTCTGTCTGGGAGCACTCACCTCAGCAATGTCCTAACAGGTCTGTGTGGATCACTCCAATCATGCCCTTGGCCATCACATCTGTGTCCCCGCAGCTGGCTGATTCTCTGCCAGTAGCACAGACCACCATCTGCTGAAGAGGGGGGCACACCGGTGCAGGAGTACGGGGGCGAGGGGTGGCTCATTGTTCCTGGAAAGAATGACCCATGAGACACGTGTGCACACGCGCGCACACACATGCACGCCACTCAGGCATTTGATTATATCACCAACATGACTTAAGCATCCGAGATGCATTTTCTGAACTCATCCCTCATATTTGAATTGTTCTCCAGACACTTCCATTCTTGCCTAATGCAACTCGCCTTACTGCTTCTGTCCTGTCCTGTCTCTTCTGCCTCACCTGCGTCGTCTTATCCTCTTTCACGCCTTATCTTTCCTCCCAGATACCTTTACACGGTGCCCTTACTTGCTGCCAACTGCATTGCTAGGATAAGTACTTTGGTTCTTGGATCAAACTGATATGACTTCTCCATGATATTTCCATCAGATGTGCTTGACAGTCTCAGAGAGGGAGGAAAGAGGGCTGACGTGGGCCACGTCCAGACAACCTTCCTCTGTCTAGTATTTTCTTTGACTGTATGTGGGGAAATGTTCTGAAAGTACAGTGGGTGTTTTTACATGTTATTTATCATAACTCCCATGGAATCTCAAGATACAAAACAGAATAAGGAAACACTGCTGCGGTGGGTGCTGTGGCGTAGTGGGCTAAGCCTGCAGGACCCGTATCCCACAAGGGCACCAGTTCATGTCCTGGCTGCTCCTCTTCCAATCCAGCTCTCTACTATGGTCTGGGATAACAGTAGAAGATGGCCCAAGCCCGTGGGCCTCTGCACCCACATGGGAGATCCAGAAGAAGCTCCTGGCTCCTGGCTTTGGATTAGTCCAGCTCCAGCCATTGTGGTCACTTGGGGAGTAAACCAGCGGATGGCAGACCTTTCTGTCTCTCCCTCTCTCTGTCTGTAACTCTGCCTCCCAAAAATTTAAAAAATTTAAAAGAAAAAAAAAGAAAGAAATGTGACTGCCTATGGATTGGAGGCAAGGCAATTGCAGCCTGGTATACTCTCTTGGTCTTCCTTGAACCCCTAGCATACAGTCTTCTCTGCCACACAGGTCTTCGTGTTCCGTGTTCTGTGTTCTTGCTGTAAGCCAACCAGCATCAGAATCACCTTTGCAAAGTCAGAATCCTGAGTTCCTCCCCACATCACCAAATCAGCAAGCACCTCTGAGGTCGGGCTGATAGCAAAAGTCATTGTTTCACATTCGTTGCCATCCATTCATATATTGTGGGCTCCCACATTGTTCAACATCCAGGAAACTGGAAAACTTGGGCCCTGTTGTCTAAGAAGACACGCTGATGAAGCTGAGCCTGGGTGCCTTCATCCCAGGAACTTGAGAATCAGGAAACTCTCAGATCCAAGTGAAAAATGTATGACGACTCCATCATGATGCTCAATGACTCGGAAGAACCTGTGACGTTGGAAGATGAGGGGCTGTCAGAACCAATGCCCTCACCTTGGTAAGACAAGGAGGGTCAACTTCCTCAGAGCAGCCTGGTGGGGTGGAGAAGACCTAGTTTTTTCAGGACAATTTACCATATTTACTTACACTTCAGGGCTCACTTTCCCTGTCTGCTTACTAGGAACATCAACATTTTTTTTTTTTTGACAGGCAGAGTGGACAGTGAGAGAGAGAGACAGAAAGGTCTTCCTTTTTGCTGTTGGTTCACCCTCCAATGGCCACCGCAGCCAGCGCACCGCGCTGATCCGATGGCAGGAGCCAGGTACTTATCCTGGTCTCCCATGGGGTGCAGGGCCCAAGCACTTGGGCCATCCTCCACTGCACTCCCTGGCCACAGCAGAGAGCTGGCTTGGAAGAGGGGCAACTGGGACAGAATCCAGCGCCCCAACCGGGACTAGAACCCGATGTGCCGGCGCCGCAAGGCGGAGGATTAGCCTAGTGAGCCGCGGCGCTGGCCCGGAACATCAACATTCTAATGAGATTTTTGGGAGTGAAATGAGAAATCGTAGCAAGCATCAGGAGAGTGCCGGGCATCTGGGCTTTCAGGAAATACTCTCTCCTGAGCATGGACCTCGAACCCCAAGAACACTGGTTGGTTAGCCAGCTATGAAGGTCCTCGTGGGTGCTCTGAGAACTAAGCCTCCATGATTCCAAGACAAAATAGAAAGTGATGAAGCTGGAAAGCCATAGAGGAAAGAAAGAGAATAATGACTATTCATTCACATTTGCTAAGTTTCAATCACTTCCCAACCTCTGGTCTAGGAATTCAATTGGCATTACTTCATTTAATCCTCACAGTACACCACCACAAAGGTCCTATTGTGCTTTTCCCTTTACACATGAGCAAAGTGAGCCTCCAAGCCAAGGTCATACACACAGCAAGTAGCTGGAGCTCAAGCCAGTCAATGTCATTCCACTACCCCTTCCAGAATGGAGAATCTTAGCAGCATATTGAAATTCAGATCACATATTTTACATAGGCATGGAAAGTCAAGCTCAGTTCTGCAATGCAATTGGGAATGTGAAGGTTTCTTGGAAGAGTGGGATTAGAAAATTGAAAATAAGTATGCCATATGCAAATAGGTCTGGACCTAATAGGGCAGTCTTCAGCCCCTGCCCTTCAATACCACATATTTTTAAGCTAAACGTTCAGATGAAGAATTGAGGGGAAACCCATTGGAAAAGTTGTGACTTGGTCTTGCCTGGGAAATCATGAGGCTGCTTCAATGCAAAGGTCACTCTGCCACCCAGCACACTTCTTGGGCCCCCAGCAGGCTGAATACCAAGATAGGAAGCTTTCTGGCATCTAGATCCCAAAACCAGAACAAGGGAGCAGAGCTTCCATGGTGATGAAAGCGTCGGATATGAAGGTTAGGCGTAGTGGTGGGACCTGAGAGAAGACATCCCCATCATTTTCTCCATCCCCATTGTTCATAAGCAACTGAGAGGCTCTCAGAGTAATGTAAAATGATAATCAACCAGATGGCTGCCCCTACCTGCCTTCCAGATAGAAATCAGAAATTCCAGACCTGGGGCCAGCACCTTGGCTCACTTCGTTAATCCTCCGCCTGCAGCGCCAGCATCCCATATGGGCACCGGGTTCTAGTCCCGGCTGCTCCTCTTCTAGTCCAGCTCTCTGCTGTGGCCCGGGAGGGCAGTAGAGGATGGCCCAAGTGCTTGGGTCCCTGCACCGCTTGGGAGACCAGGAAGAAGCATCTGGCTCCTGGCTTCGTATCGGCACAGTGCCGGCCGTAGCAGCTGTTTGGGAAGTGAACCAACAGAAGGAAGACCTTTCTCTCTGTCTCTGTCTCTCTCTCTCACTGTCTATAACTCTACCTGTCAAATTAAAAAGCAAATTCCAGACCTGTCCGTGCCCCTGGAAAGAATGTATCTAGAAACCTGAAAGTGATACCAGAGAGTTGACAGGCATATCCACTGGGGCTATGCAAAAGCTCATTTGCATAAATAAATTATCCATTCGGTGCATTCAAATCACATGCACCTGCAAGTTGGTGGAATGTCAAGAAGGAAGCCCTGGGCATTATTTCTGAATACTTTCCTATTTGGGGGACATCCAGACAAAATCTCCCAGCATGTGTCATGTTATTTCTCCAATTTCTCGCCCTTCTCTCTCCCCCACCCAGATCCTTATTGACCACATAGAAGTCCAGGGTTTGAAATTAGTCAATCTGTCTTCCTGAACAAGGATGGAATGCCAAAAGACCTATTTTGAGATTTGGTTTCTTTCATGACAATGCCCCAGGGAAGTTTTATGGAATCCTAATTTCATGTTGAAGGCTAATAGCTCTGAAATTCTGAGAACCAAAAACTGTTGTGTAGGTGGCTGTACAGTAAAAATGAAATAAGGAACTCTTCTGCAAAGTGAGCCAAAAATCTACAGTCAGTGCATCTGAAAATTTCTCCTGGGAGGTGAGCCCTGCTCACTTCCTTACAATGGAAAACAGAAAGTCCTGGAGCTCTATTATGCTGGGTGTAGTGGGAGGTGGAGGGCAAGGGGCAGGAGGCACCCCGAGAAGGTACATGTGAGAGGAAGGAGGCCCCAGCTCGCTCTCGCCTTTCTCCATTAACACCAAGCTTCAAGGTCGATGGGCGTTTTCCATCCAAACCAAAGAACTTCAAAGTCTGCTCATGGTTTGTGGTCCTCAAATTCATCAGTCTGTGGTTCTCCGAGGGTTGCCAGAACCACCAGGGCAGAAAACCTCAGGGACACCAACCTTAGCTCTCACAATTGTGTGTGGTTGTGGTGGAGGAGGGGCGTCCTTGGCAAAGAGCTGGTTCTTGCTAATCCATTTTCTTTCCAGCTTGACAGGTCACCTTAACTTGGAAACTGAATGCCCAGTAAGGAAAAATATGCCTGTTAGGGGATGGGCCAATGTTCTGTGAACTTGAACCTCGGCTGGGGGTAGCATTCTTTGAACAACCAGGTAAGACAAGTCTGGAAAGCGACAGCACCACGCCAGTAGCGACTCCATTGCCAGGCACTTAGACCCCCCACCCCCATGGGTCACTGCACGGTCTGCAGCCTCACTTGGACTGGACCCATTCATTCCTCCACCTGCAGTCTCTCTCTGCTCCTCAGAGCTGCTGACAGCAAGCACTGAGCACAGGGCAAAGTTGCCAGGAAAGAGCGTATGCTGAAGTCGAGAAAGAGAAAGATGGGGCGGAGGCAGGGGAAGGGTGAGACGGGGAGAAAGGGGAGAGAGTGAATGAAATTCTTACCTGCTCTATCCTGATAACCGTAGAGAAGCTTTGAAATGCCCCCAAAACTCATTTCGGTGATATTTCTTATCATTTGCGTTGCAACTGTGTGAGCATTTTACACACATGCACCCTCTTCTGCACTTCTTCATGTTGGGAGCCTTCTCAAAAAGCAACTAGATCATTCTCTTCTCGAAAGTTCCCCATTCCCTGGAGTTGTGTTTCTCAGAAGGAAGTATGCTAAGGACAAATAATTGGTTTTCTTTTTAACAGTTGGGTTTTTTTTAATATGAAAACAAATTTTATAAAGTAAAAAAAGGAGCAATTTAATAAGCATATTAAGTAAATAATAAAAGTGGATACAGACACTTGGCAAAGCAATGAGAAGGAAATGGGAGTGGTGGACATTTTGGAGAAAATGGTCTCAAGACAGGCAGCCTGATCTCCCTGAGGGAGCACCACTCACCAGCCTCTGCCCCTGGTCTCCACCCAGGTTTCAGTCCTAAGCCCCTAGCTCTTCAGCGCTGCCTCGCAGGGCATGTCCCAGGCCCAGGGGATCTAAGTCACTTCTGCACACATAACCTGCTCCTCCCTGCCTCCTGCCAATCCCAGCACATGACCTGGGAAAAGATGGCGCCCATCTTTGCCCAGTGAAACCCAAATCATTTTCCAATTGATTTCTCCATTCAGCCTGCTGCAATGGCCTTCATCAGAATTTGTATCTCCTAAGACCTTTTATTTGTGCTTGGAACCATTCAGGATTCAACATTCAACAAATGTTTATGCAGTTCTACCACCTCCTGGGCTCTGTACTAGGCATTGTTGGAGGAGGAAGAAAGGAAAAAAGGAAAGTAGATCCCTATGTTTCTTATTCCACCTTGGAAAGCGGCTTTTGGGGTCCCAGTTTGCCCCAGCCAGTTTGGCTTTCCCAAGCAGATGGGTCTCTTTCAGGGCCATATCCCCAGCTTGATCTGAGATAGCTCCTCCCAAGTAGCAGAACACTGAAACTTGCTCATTGCATTGAATTGCAAGGCCTTTCTCAGAGGTTGAAACCCCAGAGTAGGGACCCTGGTATCTACAAACAGTAGCATCACTCACAGACTCCCTGTGTTTCTGAGATTTTTTTAAAAAAAATTCCTCTCTGTATCTCATTAGATCTGTATCTCATTAGATCCTCACCTTGTCCCTGGCTGTGCAATGCAAACAGGATAGTGGAAATGAGTCCATTGGGTGTGGTGACTTTCTAGAGGTCATGCAGTGAGTATATGGCAGGCAGAGGCCTGAGGTCAAGTTCATGGTCTCTACTGGTTGCTCTAAGCTCCATGAGACTCTGTTCTACATCTACATATGACTCTAATTCCTGCTGGGACTCAAACCCACACAAAGTATTGAGTGCCAACTGGCACTGCTGGAAAGTGCACACCCAGGAGCACCGTTAATGCTGGGAGAAGCACCCAGCTATCTCTGCAGAAAGAAAGAACAAGTGCAGAGCCACTCAGCCATTCTCTCTCTGCATCCCCTTTTTCTCTTCTTTCTCACCTCTATCTCTCAGAACCACTGTGAAGCCTCCACAGGCAGGTGGCATGAGTGTGACAGAGAGTACTCAGCTCACACCTGACTCCCCCATTTTAGCATCAACTGCCCCACATCCCAGGAAACCCATGCTCTCAGGCAAGCCAGGAGGGCTGCTCACTGTAGCCGAGTGTCACATAGACTGTGCTACAGCCCAACCTGCCCGCACAGCTGTGAGTGCTTGGACCATCACTTACCATCTCTGAGAAGTCTCTATTTTCTCACCTGCAAATGGAGACAACACCACCTTCCAGGGCTATGATGTGTGTCGAGGGAGGTGATCAGTGTGCCATGCATGATGGCACTGACAAATACCTTTGGAAGACAGACTGAAAGCAGGGAAAAGGGGAGAATCAAAAACTGAATCCAAGAAGCTCCCATGCCAAGGATCACGTGGCCACAACAGACACACTCAGGGTCTCCCCAGGGTCTCTGAATGGCAGGAAACAAGAGCAAAGTGCTGTAGACCCAAGCTTCAGTTGACCCAGCTCTACCTCATTCTTATGAAGCACGTATTATCTGCCGGATAGGAAGTTCTTTGCTATGCATGTGATTTTGCATTTAACAAAGCAGCACTGGCATCCCCCATTCTAAGGAGGAGGGAACTGAAGCTGGGAGAGATTAAGTGACTTGCCCAAGGTCAACTGCTGGGAAGAAGGAATGCCTGACCTCAGAGCCTCTGCCCCAACCTCCACGTCGAAGAAACGTCCTCTTCCCCTGCATCTACAGGAGCTGAGAGCCTTTCTCCCCTGAAAATAGAAGGAAATTGGCATTTGAGTAGGCACTGGGCCATTGATCAGTCTTGGAAGGAAGGGGAATTAGCAGGGGAGCCCTAGCTGAAACTCTGCTGGGTTTCCCAGAACCCTGAGTAAATATTTACATAACCATGATTTTGCTCAGCAGTTTCAGGCCGAGGAGAAAAACACAGAACCAACCTGGGCCAATGTACCATTACCATCTGCACAGATGGATCCTTGGCCCACATCAGCCTACACACTAATTCCTAGAGCCTGACCATTACAGAGGAGAGGGTCCCTGACTTGGTAACAGATTGGGCTTTGCATCCTGCCCATTTTGGACAACTTGAGGCTCAGTTGTTTCATCTGTAAAATGGGAATTAAGTTTGTACCAGCATCATCAACACCACCACTCATGAGTGCTTAGCAGTTTGCAAAGCATGATCCTTGCTTCTTTGCCTCAGATTCTCCCAGACATCTTTTCATGCAGTTACTATTTTTTGATGCCTATTTTATACTTGAGAAAATTAAGGCTCAGAGAAGCTAGGACATCCTAGCTCTAGGTAAGTGGCAAGGGTCACTCCTATAGCCTACACTGTCAAGCTCCTGAGGAGACAGCACAGGAAGAAGCACCCAGCTCAGAGGTCACCCGTGGCAGCACCCCCATTCCACAGTCCTCAGCCACTGCTCCTTACACATCCTGGAGAGAAGGGACGTGGACTCCCCATGGGAGGGTCTCCTCCTTCCCCAGTGGCTGCCCTCCGAGGTGGTGGCGAATGATTCAGCAGTGCACGGAAGCATGCGTGAGCTGGAGAGTCACTCAGGAGCGCGGAGGGACTGAGGACGGAGCATCTAACTGCAGAACAAAGCCAGGCAGCTACCTGTGGCAAAGATAATTATAGACCGGAGCGGCGACACGAAGGCCGAGGGCGGTTTAGTTTATAAGGTAATAAATCACAACCTCAAAGACTTTGAGGAGGTCTAGAGGCTCCACCAGGGCACTGGGGACCCAACTAGGATTTTAAAAGCAATAACCAAAAAAAAAAAAAAGAAAGAAAAGAAAACCACCCTCCTGCAGTCCTTACTACCACACTGCTTGCCTTTCCTCCCAGGATGTATCCTTGCCTACGTCTCCCAACACTGCCCCCTCATTAGCCCAAAATCTTAAACAGGGGAAAGGGTATGTAGGTTAGGAGTGTAATAAACTTGTCAAGCACTCATATACACAAATCTACGAGGTTAGTTTATAAATGGAGCAGGCATTTAACCTAGCAACTGAGACTCAGGTTACAACACTAGCGACCCATATCGGAGTACCTGGCTTTCATCCCCAGCTATATATTTGAGAGATTGAAAAGGGGAGAGAGACAGACAGGAAGAGGTCCCAACTATTGATTCACTCCTCCAGTGTCTGCAGTGGAAAAGGCTGATCCAGGGCTGGGACCATCAGGACCCAGAAACTCAATCTGATCTCACTCACAGGCAGTGGGGATCCACCTCCTACAGCCATCACCGCTGCTTCCTGGGGTCTGTATTAGCAGGAAGCTGGAGTCAGGAGCTGGAGCAGGGTAACACACCCAGGTACTCTGATCTGAGATGTGGGCATTTTAATCACCAGGCGAAACACCTGCTCCATGCTTCCTCGTTTTTAAATGTGGACCCTAACAATACTCATCTGAAGGCTGCTAAGGGCATTGAGTGAGATAATACACATCAAGGGCTACTGTTGCCGGTATTTCTTTATTCTGCCTATGACTCTGAATTGGATCTGGTCCTTCCCCAGCCCTCAACTAACCATCCTATACAATTTCCTCCAAATGCCATCTCCCCCTGGTCATCTTAGCCTGACCCCTTGGGGCCAACCCCAGTCTTGGGTTCCTGGCTCTGGCTGTCCCAGACATGCCGGCAACAGGGCCTGTGTTGTCTGCAGTTGGGTCCTGACATGCCGTAGTCTCCTGTTTTACTTGGAGAGGTCCCTTTTCTCCCTCCCCACACCGGCCACCCTCCCTTTCCCTTTGCCAGTGCTGACTTGCTCACCTGCACGCAGCCCAGAAGCTAACAGGCTCTTCCCACAGAAATGCTGTTTGGTTCCCTGCTGTTTTGCATTTTGCAACACCAGAGGCCTGCAAGTGAACAAGACTGGGGATCAGCCACAGCTTGACCATAACAAAGGCACTCACACCTCACCCTCCTCTCTCTAGCTACCAACCCTCCAAGCACAACCAAGATCTGTGTGTCAGACAGAGCTTTCTATAAGGACAAAACATCAATAATAGTCATTTATTGGGTTGGGCACAATGCAATGTACTTGAAACACACCACTCCATTGCTTCTAGAAGTTGTTTGGAAATGCATATATTCCATTGAACCCTCAAAGCCAGCTTCCAAATATCCCAGTTCCTACCATCTGCTTGGGAAGCCATCTCTCAGGTGGCAGGGGCAATTGATGTCATGGAGTACCAGGCTTGTCACACAGAGGGGCAGTAGGGAAGACATACCCCATGGCTGTGTCCAAGCAAGGGAAGAGGGTATGGTTTCAAATGTCCCAGTAGAGCTGAGAAACACTCATGGATAATACAAGCATGGGAGCCAGGCACACTTTGTGGTGAGCCGTTTGGTTATGTCTATCAAAATTTCAAATGTTCCTATCCTTTGACTCAGCAACACCAAACTCGGGAATTTCTTCCACAGATACACGGACAAAAAGTCACAAAAACATGTGATGAAAAAAATGAGAATAACTTTTGTGCCCACTCATTGGAGGATGGGTCAATAAACTGTGGTCCATCTTTACCTTGAAGTACAATTAAGAGATCTCTATGCCGGGATGCTGAAAGATATCCACAGAAAATGGAAAAACAAGCTACAAAACAAGGCGTACAGTGTGATTGCATTTCTTTTGTTTGAATGTGTGTGTTTGTGTGTACCTGGGAGGATGGAAGGAAGGTTCACATTCTTTATTTTAATTTTGGACAACTGTGTATTTATGTTTGTGTTCATCAGTAGATGGCAAAAATATGTGGAAGCACAGATTGCTCAGTTCCTCTCTCTGGTAGAATCTCTTCCTCTGGTAGAATCCTCCAGCAGAGCAGTGCAGCGTAACCCCCAGATAAATATTTTTTTCAGAACTTTGCAATCTACAAAGCAATTTCACAAACAAAAACTCCTTTAAATCTCACACCATCCCCATGAGATCACCCCCATTTTACAGATAAGGAAAACAGAGGCTCAGAGGAGAAAAAGTGATTCTGCCCTATGTCAAGTGGCTGGTGACTCAGAGCCAGAGCTAAAAGCTCAGGTTTCCATCCCCAGCACTGGGTGCCCTGCCTAGTCTCCCACAGCTGACGTCTGCAATATTTTTTCTATGGCCCCAATTATGTCTTCTCTGGTACAGTTGAAAAGCAGAGTAGCCGGGCACGGCTCAGAAACTGAGGGTGAAGGGAGAAGTGAGAGGGCAAGGGACATGAAACGTGTGGCAGACAAGACGTTAAAAAGGGTTTGAAGGCCGGCGCCGCGGCTCACGAGGCTAATCCTCTGCCTAGTGGTGCCGGCACACCAGGTTCTAGTCCCGGTCGGGGCGCCGGATTCTGTCCCAGTTGCCCCTCTTCCAGGCCAGCCCTCTGCTGTGGCCAGGGAGTGCAGTGGAGGATGGTCCAAGTGCTTGGGCCCTGCACCCCATGGGAGACCAGGAGAAGCACCTGGCTCCTGCCATCGGATCAGCGCGGTGCGCCGGCCGCAGCGCGCCGGCCGTGGTGGCCATTGGAGGGTGAACCAACGGCAAAGGAAGACCTTTCTCTCTGTCTCTCTCTCTCACTGCCCACTCTGCCTGTCAAAAAATAAAATAAATAAAAAATAATAAAAAGGGTTTGAGAAGGCACGAGAGGCTTGGCATCCTGTTCTGTAATGAAATGTCTAGGCCATCCTCAAACCAGGAAAGCAAACCCTAACAGGTGCCTTCTTCCCACGGCTCCTTTGTCACCATCTTGCTCTAAGCTGTATGTGAGCTGAGCCGAGACCCAAGGGTAGTGGTGGGATGGTACCAACCTGGGTGTGTCACAGCACCTTCTGTCCAAGAACCCCCTTGGGAGCTGTCTCCAGAGCCACAGGTAGATGAGACCCAAGGGGACTTTCCGGCTGTCCCGTAATGGGTATCTGCTTGTTTACCACCCATCGGCGGCTCCCAGGCCCCTTGGAACAAAGTACCAGCCCTGAGAACTGAAGGTGCATGACTACCCAGGACCTGGCACCTGCCCAGGTCTCTAGCTCCTCTGCAATGGCTTCCCAACCAGCCTTCCACACATGGATTCCTTTCAGTACCTGTGGAGAAAAACCAGTTTCTCCTACGATCCTCTCCCAACACAGAACACTTTGGCTCAAAAGCCCGGCAGTTTATGGCCATATACCTAGTAGGCAGTGCATTGATGGACAGCAGCTGGGTGCCCACTGACTCCATCCTGGCCCTGGCTTCCTGGAGATAGCCTCAGATCCCACAGTTTGAGGGCCCAGCCCCCCAAGACTGCACCCACTCTGATGCCAATCGCCAGCTCCAGGGTTTTGTTTATTAAAATCTGTGCTTCCAATCAACTGGCTGTATTTTGGAGTTCCCTTAACTCCCTTCTTGGGGTTTGATCAATTTGCTAGAATGTTCACAGAACTCAGAGAAACAGGCTTATTATAAAAGCTGTTTGAAAAGATACCAAGGAACACCCAGATGCGGAGCAGCAGAGGGCAAGGTCAGGAAAGGTCTCAAGTGCTGGAGCTTCTCCCCCCATGGAGCTGGAATGCACCGCTCCCTGGGAATGTGGGTGCATTCTTGTCCACCTCCCCAGGAACCTCGCCACCTCAGCCCTTTGGGGGTTTCATGGAGGCTTCCTTCTACAGGTGCGTGTGGCTAAACCACCAGCCACTGATGAGCAACTCCGCCCCTTCCCCCTTCCCCTCCCTAGAGGTGGGGTCTCAACCCCCTGAGCACACGGATGGCTTTCGAGTGTCCAGCCCCCATGCTGAAACCTCCTAGGGGTGGTGGCCTTCAGTCAACTCACCAATATATACAAAAAACTCTTATTGCTTTGGGGTTTCCAAGGATTTTCAGGGTTGTGTGTCAGGAACAAAGACCAAATATATATGTCAGTATATCCCAGTACCCCAAACAGGAAGGTCATCTTCCAGTCCCTACCTCCTACCCCAAAGCATCGCTGACGCTGGCCTGCACACACCAAGCTCACCTTCTCCACCTTCTTCCCTGGGCCAATTGCTTCCCATCCTTCAATCTCAGCCCAAGTGCAGCCTCTCTAGCCGCTTACCTGCCGTCAGCCAGTCTCCTCCTGAGCTGCTGTCTCTCAACTCGCTGAGTCCTCTCTGGCCCTCACCACCCTGCGCTGTAACGCCTCACTTCCTGTCTCTCTCCTGGCTGCACCAGCACAATGGTGGTGTGTTCTAGCAATCCCTGAGCACTCACATGTATTGAGGGAATGGGGAATGACACGGCACAGTAGTCACCACGCAGTAGAGGGCACTAAGCAAGCTTCAGCTGTGGCGCTTAGCCTCCCGAGCCTGGTGGCTGTCATAGAAATCCTGCTGCCTTCGTCTACGGGGCCAGCTCCTCTCTGTCACTGTCTGGGAGATTTGAAGCCTTGAAGAACTAGACCTGCTACAAAGGACAGTCCCCATTGTGAGAAATTTCTGGCAAATTTGAACCACAACTCCATACGGTCAAAACCGAACACCCTCGGGTTTACAAGATGGAAATAGAACCAAGGGTTGAAACGAGACTGAAGAGGTCATTGAATCCATTCCCCTGCCTCCAGGCAAGGCTGGCTCAGTCACAGACAAGTAGGTGTTTCCTGTGTTATTAGCAGGAGTAATATTATTATTAATATTAGTAGCAGTATAATAATGGTTCTACTAAAAATAACCACTCACGGGGAGCATGTGTCAATTCCTGGGTCATTTTTCCAGGAGTCTGTAGGACACAGGATCCGACGGCACCAGTGTGAGCTCTGACTGTGTTTCCCCACATCAGCACGATCGTTCAATCAGACGAGGAAAGTGAGTAGGCTTTCAGAAAGTGGCAAAGAAAACCTTCTAGAGTCAGGCTGTGGGCATCACCGTCACAGCACAACAGCCACGCTCTCTGTGACATGAGCTGTCATTCAACACACACCATCATGGGGCCACCGTCAGGCAACTCCTCTGCTGTTGGCCATCAACTGCCCTTTCCCCTGAAGAGGCCGCACAAGCTCCTGCCCAGGATTCTCACAGCAGCACATCAACAGGAGGATCCAAAGAGTGGGAAGGAGCTGAGGCGGGGACAGCGGGAGGCCGGAGCCCCAGGGTTCTCAGACCTAAGTGGGTGGCAGAGCTCGGCTCAAGGAAGCAATCTGACTGCCAGTCGGACACCCTGCCCACTTCACGCCCTGCTTCTCAGTCTGGAAAGATCAGGAGTGGGACAGTCAGGCCCGTGGGCCCTGTAGTCCGCCTTCTCAGTAAACACCTAAGCACCTGCCATGTTCCAGGCACTGCTCCAGGGTCTTGGAATCCAGTAGTGAATGAATGGATTTTAAAAGAACAAAACAAAAAAATCCCTGCCTCATGTAGCCTCTTGTCTGCTGTGGTAGTATTAGTAAGGATCTTTTTTTTTTTAATTGGGAGTTAACCATCCATCAGTCTTTATTTTCTTTGATATGGACAATTGATGTTTGCTCATCTTTTTTATTTAGTAAATATAAATTTTCAAAGTACAGTTAATAGGGGAATGGATTTCGATGTTCCATGGACCCAGAATTAAATACTATTGAATCACAGAGTGAGAAATATCCTTTTTAATTTTTTTTTCAATCCTTGAGAGACTTCAGAGTGGGTCTCAGTCTGCTGATAGCCCCTTTCAACATAAAGAAAATGGGCTTGGGGCGAGCACTTCATGCAGAATTTAAGTCACCCCTTGGGACGCCCACATCCTCTATCAGTTAGAGTCCTGGCTACTCTGCTTCGATCCAGCTTCCTGCTAATGCGTACTCTGGGAGGTCAAGTACCTAGATCACTGTCACTTATGCAGAACACCAGGATAGAGTTCTGTTCTCCTGGCTTTGGCCTGGCCCAACTGGGCTGTTGCAGGCATTTGAGGAGTAAACTTGTGGACGGAAGATCTCTGCCTCTCTCTTTCAAATAAAATAGAAATAGATAAATAAAAAATAACTGTTAGAGAGCAAGCAGGTTGCAGGATCCTGTGAGAAGTCAGTCCCATTGTTGGATTTTGCCCTGCTTATTTGTGGTTAACGTCTATGTGTGGCCAGTGATGCTGAAGGTAATAATATAGTTGTTTTGTCAGTAATGCAAATTCTTTAATAAGTGAGCCATTTTAAAGAAAGACTTGAGAGGCTATTAGGACAAGCAGTAAACAAATGTAGTAGCAAAACTGAATGCTTAGAAGACTTGAACTAGGTGGGGTTGTGGACCTGGGTGTAGCCAAGGGCATTTCTGCATCTGAAAAGCCCACTAATATAGCCTTCTTAGTTTTTTAAGAATGAAATTGGAATAGCCTGAAGGTTCACTGCTTAATTCTTTAAAGAGCTGTACTTGGGCTGACTCTGTGACATAGCAGGTAAAGCCACCGCCTGCAGTGCTGGCATCCAATATGTGCACTGGTTTGAGACCCGGCTGCTCCTCTTCCGATCCATCTCTCTGCTATGGCCTGGGAAAGCAGTAGAAGATGGCCCAAGTCTTTGGGCCACTACACCCATATGGGAGACCTGGAAGAAGCTCCTGGCTCCTGGCTTCGGATCGGCACAGCTCTGGCCATTGTAGCCATTTGGGGAGTGAATCAGCAGATGGAAGACCTCTCTCTCTCTCTCTCTCTCTCTCTCTCTGCCTCTGCCTCTCTCTAACTCTGACTTTCAAATAAATAAGTAAATATTTTTTTAAAAAGAGAATCGCACCTATATCACCTGCCTGCTTACACCCCAGGGCTCAGCGCACACCATCTCCAGGACATGAAGCAGAGGGATCTAAGCCAGCCGGCAAACACCTTGCCCTTACTGTGGCTGCCAATGGTTTATCTCCCTATCTCCATCTCCACACTTTCACTGAGGGTGAAAGGTTGCTGGCAGGAAGCTCCTTCCCAGAAGCCAAGAGCTTCCTCCTCCAAATAAGGAAGAGCCTGCCAGCCCCAGAGGACCCGGACCCAGTGTCTCCCCTGCTCAATGGCTCCCACACAAATTCAATAGCAGAATCACTTGGGAGCTTTACCCAAATGCAGGTGCCTAGCTGACCACAGCAGGCTTGCTCCATTGCAGTCACTTGAAGGTGAGGCCTGGAAAGCTGCGTTTTGTCTTCCTTTGGAGGCTGGTTTTAAGAGCTGAAATTCGTGGTTGGAAGTATTATCCAACCAACTAAGGTTAGCTATTTAGCCAAGCAATAACCGCAATTACCTTGTCAAGGCACTAGATGTTGTGGTTTTTAGTACACAGGCTTCAGAGTTGAGAAAACCTGGGTTCAAATCCTGGGTCCACCACAAGGAAGTGGCTCAGTGACCCCAGGAAGTTGCTTAACCACCGTGAGCCTCAGTGGTCTCAGCTGTCACGTGGTCCCTAGGCGTCATGAGGTTGTTGGAAGTATCCGGTGACATCATGCATTCACAGTGTGCTATGTGCTGGCTTGGAGTGAGGGCTAAAGACATATGGAGCATGATGACAGTAGCACTTGTGTTATCTCAGTTACTAAAGGGGTCCCTAAATAGTTTGCAGATAAGCAGGGAAGAGTGAGAGGGGAGATAAGCCAGTCTTTGACACCCAGACCTTATTTACCTCCTTCTTCTGTGACCTGTAAGTTCTCTAAGGTCAGAGGCCAGGATTTGGGATCAGTCCCATCAGTCTCCCGCCCTGATGTCTACCCACACTGGACACATGGCCAAAGCTAACAGACAGGGTAGGCAAGGACAGACAACGGCCAAGAGAAATCAACTGAGCTGGCAGAGGTGGGCCAGAGAGAGGGGCACATTAGGCCCTCCTCCTAGTGAGAGCAGTTGGGAAGCCCCACCTCTTCCTCGACACCTGTCTACACTAGCACTGCTTTGCATCCCATGGAAACAGAGGCAGACAATTAGTTCACTCACTCACTCAGACTCCCTCTATCAGCCGACCCTCACAAATGCCCGCCAGGAGCACCACCCTGTGCTCCGTCAGGGGACTTCTGGCTCACCTGCCTTGTTTCACGGATGAGGAATCCGGAGCCCAGGAAGAGGCAATGACTCAGCCACACTCTCCCAGCCAGCATGTGGAGGCTCTGGGACTTGGATGTAAGTGTCCCAGCTTGCACCACCTCGCCCCACTCCCCACCTGCCCACACGAGGGCACGACCCAAAGTTCCTGGCACAATGTCTGGGGGACAGTCATTATCCGCCAGGTGAATGGATAAACAGCTTGGGAACCAAACTGACCACCAGGAACAACGCCATATATTATACTGAGAGCTGTGCTGCGGAAGCTGTGATGTACACACAAGTCACCTGGGGACCTTGTTAAACTGAAGAGGCCACTGGAGGGTGTCTGGGGTAGGCTGGGACTTCTGCCTCATAGACTTCCAGATGATGCTGGTGCTGCTGGCCTCGGACCTGATCTCAACTAGACAGTCTATCCAGAATGTTCTGGAGGCAGAGTGCCTGGATTCAAAGTCCAACTCTGCTGATACTAGCCAGAGTGCCTGAAGCCAGTTACTCCAACTTGCTGTGCAGGGTGCTGGGAGACTTAGATGAATTAACATATATGAACCCATGGCTTAGTCTTGCTTTCATGTATGAGATGCTTGGCAATGGTTGGCTATGATCAGATGCAGAGGGAAGGAGAGCTCTCCTTACAGGAAGGCAGCCTACTTCCCTCTGCCCTGTGCCCTGGACACTCACCCCAGAACGCTCATGGGATTCTTCCCCAGCATCTGGCCAATCTCGGACCAAGCCACCCTGAAAAGCCCTTGAGACCAAAAGGGATGAGTCCATCCTAGCCAAGGTCATGGTGAGAGGACCCAGGGTGCACCCCATCCCTGGCTGGCTGCCATGCAGGTGTGTGAGCTGCACCAGTGAAAACGGGGCGATGGGGATGGCAGGCAGATGCAGCAGGCCCTGCCTTGCAAGCTGCCATGCCAGTTGGCAGGTAGCTTTGGATTTCCCTAAAAGCCTCTCCAGGCTTTCGGGGCGCAGTTTTATCTCCCAGATCCTGAGGAGACAAGGAGGTAATAAAGATCGATGAGGTAACTCTGTTGGGTGCTGCTGATGTCATCAGAAAGGAGAGAGGCACGCTTACCAGAGAGTTCTCAGAAGTAAGAAATTAAAAGCCCTTCAGGCTTAACAGGTCGATGAGATCTAAGGAAAATTAGGAAAAGCTGGGAACCAACTGCCTCCCATCTGGCCCCTCTTTCCTGCCTAAGAGCCCCTTTCTCACTGTTCTCAGCACCCTCCAATCTTCCCAGCCCCCAGCTACTCTCGCAGCCACCACTGGAGCCATGCCACAGCCTGAATGGCTGTCGCCAACCTGAGTGGAAGCCTGGAGCTTTCATGTTCCCCAGGATCCAAGTCTTTGGCTGAGGGAAAAATCACTCCACTGAGAATACTCGTAGATTAGCCATGAGCTATGGGAAAGGGGCCTTTGGAAGGAGACTGATATAGTTTGAAGGCCACAAAGACCTGAGTTCTAATCTCAGCTGTAGGATGTACCAGCCATGTAGCCCTGGATACACCACCAAGAGCTCCATTTGTGAAGTGGGGCTGTCACCTCTCACTCGCGGGGGCTGTGGGATTGGAAGACATCTAGGAAGCTCCTCGGCTGCTGGCTGACACGGCAGCCCCTCCACTAATTACAGTGATTGAGGCGCCTTCCAAGCATCTTTCCCGACCTGCCCAGGTAGAGCTGACCCTTTTTCTCTTTGATGCCACAGTGTCTGCCTCCTCCTCCATCAGTGTGCCCAAGACACTGGAAGGCGGTCCATTTGTCTGTTTCTTTCTGCCTCCAACACACCAAAGGCAGGGACCCTGTCTGGTTCACCTTGGATCTCCATGCCCTGCAGAGAGCTGGAAAGGTGCAAGGACCAAGCTGAAGTCCAGACCTTGACCTTAGCAATAAGGGGAGCCCTCCTTGTGTAACTGCCTGTTTGTCCTTGGGGTCCAGGCTTGTCTAAAGGAAATGGCCCCAGAGGGAAGGGGCATGGGCTGCTCGCAGACCTTCAGCACAGGATGCACAGTCCCCAGAACCTAGCCAGTCGGTTCTCTCCTGAGAGCAACCCCAGTTTGATCCCGGGCTTCTCTGTGCGGGGCCAGGTCCTGGCTTGTACAGGCAGGGAAGCACTAAGCTCTGGGTTGGGCATTTTCTCAATTGTTTCATTCTCTCGCTCTTATCTCCAGCTAGTTAGTGATTAACTGCTCTTTGCAAGTTTCCCAGCCTCCCTGGAGCTCCCGGGAGCACAGGTGGCTGCTGGGTTAGAGCAGAAGAACCTGAGTCAGGGCCCAGGCCTCTCTGCGAGACACAGAGGACCCGAGGCACAGCCCCTGGGTTGCAGGCTCAGCGAAGCAAGGCCGAGAGGTTTGGCACTGAACGGACTGGCAGGGGTTGCTAGGAAGGGCAGGAGGGAGGCGAGGCTGCAGGTGCCAGCTGCTTGGAAGTGTGTGTGTGTGTGTGTGTGTGTGTAGGTGCATATACACACGTGCTAGGAAATGCGAGGTGACTTTCTGTACAAACCCTGACCCTGGGTGGCTTCCATCCCCCAAGAGCCACCTTTAAAGACAGCCTCTATGCTTTTCAGGTACAAGCTCCCACCTCTTCCCAGGAAACCCCATCCCAGTTGGACCCCAAAAGACTCAGGAAAACAGAACAGCTGCCTTGGTCAAGCAAGCACCTTCTAGAAGTTTCCCAAGGACACAAAGACCTTTTCCTTTCAGAGTATGGCCCTCTCCTCCATCTTTTCCTTTCTTTAACCCCTGGACTTTGGATTTATAGTTTGGACTTCCATAGAGGGGCTCTCAGCAGGACCTGTGAGCATCTGAACATATACTCAACAAGCAAAATAATTGGGATTATGTCTCTGAGTGCATTCGTCTAGGATGGCCTACCCTCGGCTAATGGGATATCAAGCAGAACTTGTCACTTCTAACCAGAAAAACCCTGTCCTTGCTTCCCAGGTATTCCATTGCTTTGAGCGGGGCTGGGAAGCAAACCCTTGTGAGGACAGAGAAGGCCCTGCCCTGGACCACAGTGCTCAGGTCCAGGCCGGTGGCCTTCGCCTGTGCTGCTCCCTCTCTGCCCCTCACTCTCTTCCAGCTCATCCCAAGCTGACCTCCTCCTATAATTCAGAGGCCAGCACCCCTGTGCCACACCCAGAGACGGCCACCTGGACCTCCAGTGCTGAATCACCATGCTCCCAGCCCAGGTTCCCTGGCTGGCACACACTAGGTTGCAGGTTTAGAAATGCAAGCTTCCTGAGTGTAGGACTCTGTGCCACCCACAACCATCACCCCAGCACCTGCCACAGGGCCTGAGCAGGGGGCCCCTCCTCAGCGCTGGAGAATGAGATGAGCAACTTGGCTGCAAGCCCCAGAACTTAGGAACTACTGGTCTCACTCAGCAAGCTAGAACCCTGGGCCAGATCCAGTCCACTCTCGGTTTCAGGGCAGCCTGTGGTCTTAGAATGGTCTTCACCCTTTTAAGTGATGAGAGAAGAATCAAAAGAATAACAGTAACAAGTGAATAGTATGCAATACGCGCATTTGAGAGTCCGTGAGTGAAGCTCTATTGGCACAAAGCCCTTAGGGGTTTGTGTCTTCCCTGTGGCTACTGTTACAGGGCAACAACCAAGGACAGAGCCAGCTGTCCAGCCCAGGGAGTCTAAAATATTCTCATCCTGGCCCCATACAGAGATGCATGTCAACCACCGCTCTCCAATGCATGCTAACGAGGGAGGTGAGGGCAGACTCTGATTCCACGTAGGAAAGGGAACAGAGAAAAGGAGAAAAATGAAAAAGAAGGAAGAAGGGAAATGAGAAACAAGGAGAAAAAGAAAAGGAACGTTTGATTGTGCACCTGCTGTGTACCAGGCTCTGTCTTTGGTGCTTTTTACCTACTTTATTTCTCAGCTCTAAATAAAGCTTTAAGTAGAGGCAAAAACCTGGGGTCAGGAGCCTTCCAGCTCCCTCTGGGCCCCTGCTCCCTGCTGGCCACCCAGCACCCCCTACCCCTCCACCACTAAGGCATCCGGGCCTGACCCCTTCCCCAGTGCCCCTGATAGTACATCCTGTTCCAGACATTTCTCCCTGCAGAGATCAAAGTCTGCTTGTCCCTCTCATTGCCCTGCAGCCCCGGTGTCTGCTAAGCGACAGCCAGCGCGAGGCTGGGATTTCTCTGCTATTCCCAGCCCATCCAGGCTACCCAGCTCTGGCCTGCAGGAGGAGCTCAATAAGTATTGACTGCATTGGACAATGAGCCTCACAGAGCCTCAGCTCAGGGCCCCACTGTGTCTTAGAGGGCCCCATGGCAGGAGGTAGGGAGTTTCATAGGGAAAATTGTTGGTGTCAGGCCCTTCTTGGGTTGTTCCGTAAAGACTGGCAGGCTCTCAGTGCCTTCCCCCTTCTGTGGAGCTGCCCACCCCTCCATCCCAGAAGCCCCTGTCTCCTCTGCCTGTCCTGTCACACTCTAGGCTCCTGGCTTGCCTCGGGAAAAAGCCAGGAAGGACATGGGTGGTGGACAGGGAGAGGGACCATGAGTGACAGCAGGAAAGAAGGCTTGCATGGAGACTGGGCTGCACTGGGACAGGAGTGGAAGCATGGAGACAGAAGTCTGTGTCAGAAACCAAAACCAGATGATGTTCCCATTTGGCATTTCCTGGGCAATGGCTCTCCCTTCTGCGGCTAACTTCAGAAAGAGAATGGGTCTCCTTTATGAAAGAGAAGGGAAAGATTAACTTATGAGTACCAACTTTGGGAATTCAGGGGAAGGATGCTCGGGTGGATTGCGGGGGGAGGGTGGTTTGGGGGCGAGGGCGGGGAGATTCATCTCAGAAGTATGACTGCTGCATTGTGAGTGTAACCTGCAGGGAGCTGGCACTGTGGACCCACATCTGAGGTCCCAAGGTGGTGATGGTGCCTTTGGCTGTAGGCGCTCCATCTCCCTGTGCCTTGCCCAAGCTCACCAGAGCGGCTACCGGAGGGCACCCTGAAGAGTGGATGTGAGGCAAAGGCTCTGGGATTCCCTTCAGTTAGCAAAAGAGACCTGAGGAAGGGAGACAGCCAGGTCTCGGAATCCTCATGGGAGCAAAGGCTTGGCTGGGGCTGCGGCAGGGAGGGAAGTCTGTCATTTCCACAGGGATGGTAAGTGCCATTGTGTCTTCCGCGACTACAGAGCCATTTGGCTCCAAACAAGTACACTTGTTGGAAAAACATGTTTTTCATTCAAATGAAAAACTGACTTTATAGATCTAGTTTGAAAGAAATTTATATTCGGTTTTATAAATGTCTTTATTTGAGACATAGATAGAGGGAAGAAGGGAGAAGAGTGAGAGAGAGAGAGAGAGAGAGAGATCTCCCATCTGCTGGTTCACTCCTCAAATATTTGCAGCCAGAGCTGAACACAAACCAAAGCCAGGAGCTGGGAAGTCAATCCACATCTCCCATGTGGACATCGGTAACTCAGCTGTTTGAGCAGTCACACAGTAACAGGAAGCTGGAGTCAGGAGCTGGAGCTGGGCATCAAACCCAAATACTCCAATATGGAAAAAAGGCATCTTAACTGGTGTCTTAATGCCCACCCTCGAACTTCTTTTTTATGGTGGCTCAAGTTATTTATTTATTTTTATTTAAAGATTTATTTATTTGAAAGGCAGAGTTACACAGAGAGAAAGAGAGTTCTCCCATCCACAGCTTCACTCCCCAAATGGCTGCATCGGCCACATCTGGGCCAGTCAGAAGCCAGAAGCCAGGAATTTCTTCCAGGTTTCCCACAAAGGTGCAGGGGCCCAAGCACTTGGGCCATCTTCAGCTGTTTTCCCAGGCCATGAGCAGTCAGCTGGATCAGAAGTAGAGCAGCTGGGAATAAAACCAGTGCCCATATGGGATGCCAGTGTTGTAGGCAGTGGCTTTACCCACTAGGCTACAGCAATGGCCCCTAATGCCCACCCTTGAAAGTAAGACATATTTGGGCCGGCGCTGTGGCATAGCAGGTAAAGCCACTGCCTGCGGTGCCAGCATCCCATATGGGCTCCAGTTCGAGTCCTTGCTGCTCCACTTCCAATCCAGCTCTCTGCTATGGCCTGGGAAAGCAGTAGAAGATGGCCCAAGTCCTTGGGCCCCTGCACCCACTTGGGAAATCCGGAAGAAGCTCCTGGCTCCTGGCTTCAGATCGGCATAGCTCCACCATTGTGGCCAATTTGGGGAATGAACAAGGGGATGGAAGACCTCTCTCTCTCTCTCTCTACCTCTCCTTCTCTTTCTGTGTAACTCTGACTTTCAAATAAATAACTAAATCTTTTTAAAAAAAAAAGATATTTTAGGGCCGGCGCCGCGGCTCACTAGGCTAATCCTCCACCTTGCGGCGCCGGCACACCGGGTTCTAGTCCCGGTCGGGGCGCCGGATTCTGTCCCGGTTGCCCCTCTTCCAGGCCAGCTCTCTGCTGTGGCCAGGGAGTGCAGTGGAGGATGGCCCAAGTGCTTGGGCCCTGCACCCCATGGGAGACCAGGAGAAGCACCTGGCTCCTGCCTTTGGCTCAGCGCGGTGCGCCGGCCACAGCGCGCTGGCCGCGGCGGCCATTGGAGGGTGAACCAATGGCAAAGGAAGACCTTTCTCTCTGTCTCTCCCTCTCTCTCTCTCACTGTCCACTCTGCCTGTCAAAAAAAAAAAAAGATATTTTAATACTCTAATTCATTAGTGAAAAGAAAGCCTAGAATAAATTCAATTAAAATGAGTATCATTACGCACATTAAAAGATGCTCAATCTCACTGAAAATCAGAGAAGCTCAAACTAACACACAAGACACTACCTTGTGTTCTGTGAACCTGCAGACTTACAAAGGCTGGTGGTACTGGACACTGGCCAGATGTGAAGAGGAGGGCATTCCAACCTACTGCTGGTCCAGGAGTGTGGATTGCTATGCATGCTTTGAACGGTGAACTGTTCATGTCCAATACGGAGCGAGATGCATGTGTCCAAGATCCAGCAAATTCACGTCCAGATACAAACCCTGGGAAGCTTTTCCCTCTGCCCCCAGGATGACAGGGTACAAAGACAGCCATCACATCACCGTTTATTAAATGAGCAATGGTAAACAACCTCCACGTACCTCTGCAGGAGAATGGGTAAATAGTGACATTGCCCTCCATCCTCTTTTCATTCTGTTTAAAAATTTTTGTTGACACATAAGTAGACGTATTTGTGGGGTGCACTTTGATATTTCCATACATCCATATAAGTATAAGGATCAGATCAGAATAACTGGTATATCTATCACTCAAACATTTATCATTCCTTTGTGTTGGGAGCACTGAAAATCCTAAGTCATTTTTCATTTAACACATTTCCTTGAGTTCAAATAAAGCATAAGGAACGCCTGGAGGGGTGGGCACTCTGTCTCAGCCGGTTAAGCCCACATACCATATCATAGTGCCTGGGTTCAAGCCCCACCTCCACTTCCAATTCAGCTTTCTGCTAATGTGTATCTGTGGAGGCAGCGAGTGATGGCCCAAGTACTGGGATCCTTGCCACCTGCATGGGAGACTGGAACAGAGCTCCTGGCTCTTGTCTTCAGCCTGGCTCAGCTCTAGCTGTTGTAGGTATCCGGGGAATGAGCTAGCAAATGCAGTCAATATCTCTCTCTCTTTATCTCTCTCTCTCTCTCTGATTTATTTTATTCATTTGAAAGGCCAAGTTACAAAGAGAGAAAGGAGGAGATACACACACACACACACACACACACGCACACCCCTTCCATCCGCTGGTTCACTCTCCAAATGGCCACAACATCTGGATTTGGGCTGATCCAAAGCCAGAAGCCAAGGTCTCCCATGCAGGTGCAGGGGCCCAAGCACTTGGGCCATCCTTTGCTGCTTTCCCAGGTGCATTAGCAGGGAGCTGGATCAGAGGTGGAGAAGACAGGACTCAACCATTGCCCATATGGGATGCCAGCACTGGAGCATCTTTTACTTGCTAAGCCAAAACACTGATGTCCTCCCACCTTTCAAATAAAATAAAAATAAATGAAGAAATTTCAACAAAAAGATTCAACTGGAAGACTGTTACAAAAGCAGAATTCCTGGGGCTGGCGCTGTGGCATACTAGGTAAAGCCTCCACCTGTGACTCCAGATCCCAGAGGGGTACCAGTTCATGGCCCACAAACTCCAGTTTCCTGCTAATGGCCTGGGAAAAGCAGTGAAAAATGGCCCAAGTCCTTGGCCCCTGCCACCTATGTAGGAGACCTGGATGAAGCTCCTGGCTCCTGGGTTTGGCCTGGCTCAGCCCTGGCCTTTGTGGCCATGTGGGGAATAAACCAGTGGATCAAATACCTCTCTCTGTAACACCCTCTCTCTCTGTAACTCTTTCAAATAAAATAAATAAACCTTTTAAAAATGCAGAACCCAGCAATCCAACTCCTGGGAATTTACCCAAGGGAAATGAAATCAGCATATGGAAGAGTTATCTGTAACCCCATTGCAGTTCAATTCATCATAGCCAAGATATGGAATCAACCCAGATGCCCATCAACTTATGACTGGATAATGAAATTATGGTATACATACACTATGGAGTACTACTGAATGGTAAAAGAGAATGAAATCCTGTCTCTTGCAAAAAAAAAAAAATGGATGCAACTGGGAACCACTATACATGGTGAAATAAGCCAGTCCCTAAAAGACAAATACCATATGTCTTCCCTGACCTGTGGTATCTAGCAGAGTACCAAAAATGCAATGTATAGGAGTAAAATGGACATTTTGAGCTTCCACGTACTGTTGAGGAACAGTGTTTTGTTTTGTTTTGTTTTTTACTTAATACAATTTGTTGAACTCTTTACTTAGTGTAGGGTTAATCTTATGAGTATAAAGTCAACTGAAAGTAGATCATTTTAGAAATTATGAGAGAGTAGGAGAGGAAGAAGGAGGAAGGGTGGGAGCATGGGGGAGAGGGATGGTGGGGTGGGAGGCATCACTGTTTCTGAATCTGTATACAGGAAATTTGTAAACCTTAAATAAAAAAAATTTTTTTAATGCAGAACTCCTGGCCCCACCCTCGGAGAGCTTAGCATTAAGTCTGGGAAGGACCCAAGGGAGGGGGCCCTTTTGTGAGCCACGTGATGCCCAAGAGGGTCGCCTCCAAGCCTCACTGTGTCTCTTCATTACCCCTGCCTTCAGATGTCAGGCCAGGTTACAAAGCCAGGCGGGCCACACGGGCCACACGGGGTCCCAGGTTACTCATCGCCCCCTTGCTGAAGAGTCCTGGACTGGTAGGGGCGTGAGAGCCTGAGAAACCGCCGCCGCCTCCGGCATTAGACCCAGAGAGGAACAGCAGAGGAGATAGGAAAGTAGAGTGAGAGAGAAATGGGAACAAGTGCACCTGAGGCAAAGAGGCCCAGGGCCTGGGCATCTTCTGACTTCCACCTGGGCACCGGGCCGCTCTGACCTGCATTAAAGGAGCCGGGCTGTGGGTCTATTCCACCACGTGCCTCTGCAGCACTTACTGATTCGACCGAAAACTTTCAAAAAAACCCACAGGCTCTGGATCAAGGTCTGGGTCACTGCCTCCACGAGGATCAAGATTCGGAAGGAACGAGAGGACACTGAAACAAGTTTTTGTCTGAACTTTCAGTCAATATTACTTTTTCTTGTCCACAGAGGCCAGGAAGTATTTGTAGAGAATTTAGTCAAATTCTACCTAGTTTAACACCAGTCAAATAATTAATCAGAAGCAGGCATTAAACCTAGCAGCTGAAACCCTCACAGCCCACTTCGGGGTGCCTAGGTTCAATTGCTGGATCTGGATCTGGAATTCACAGCTTCCTACTAACGCGCACCCCGGGAGGCCACAAGGTGATGGCTCAAGTATGTGGGTCTCTGTCATCCATGTGGGGGACATGGATTGAGTTCCTGACTCCTAGCTCTGGCCCAGCCCAGACACTGCAAGTGTTTAGGGAGTGAGCCAGTGGATGAGACCTCTCTGTGTGTCTCCCTCTCTCTCCTCTGTGTTTGTGTGTGTCTTTCTGCCTCTCAAACAAATAATAAACATAAGACCAATCAGATACACTGGGTTTTATAGCTCTGACATCCACCATGACTTTTTTCAGGGTGTTAGAATCCCATGATCTATTTGCTATGGGAAAAGGTCCCTTAGCATCACTTAATGCTTCCTCCATGAAGCTGCCTCGGGGGCATTCCAGGGATCACACAGGTGTTCCAGGAGCTCAAAGGGCAGTTGATGAGAGCCCTGGTTCCTGCAGAGTTGATGGACATGGAGGCTGCTGTCCACAGAGGAGAAGCCGCGGCCACGTTTGGAACGCCGTGCTCACTCCTGCACTCAGAGAATCACAGAAGTGAGAAGAGGAACCGAGCCGTCTCTGTGTTGACCTTCTTGAGCGGAAAGCACTGAGCTCTGTGGAGGACAAAGGCTCTCTTGGTTTCAGCCAGTGGGAGCAGCAGGAGACTGGAGGAGAAGTGAGAGGCCAGGGCAGGTCTCTGTTCCTCTCGGCCCTGGGCACAGCTCCGTAGCCACTGTCTCCTCCATGGCTCCGACTCCCTCCAGACAAGCCCATCAGGGATTGAGGAAGCAATGCCTCCTCCCTCGCTCTTTCCAGTCTGCAAAGCTTTTCTGTCCCCACTGTCCTCTGAGCAGTGTCTGCATCTCCCCTCTTTGGCCTTGCAGCTTTCCTAGCCCAAGTGTGACCCATTCCCTGCACTGAGTTCCCTCTGTTGGAAGCACTTCCAGTCTTTCCTGCTGTCCTGGTTGGACTCCAGCTGCTGCAGGAAGCCACTGGCCTCCACGTTCCAGCCCAGCCAATAACTCCTAACTCTCCCTCTTTGCTGCTCACTGAGCAGTCTGCTCTTTTTTCTTTTGCCTGTTTATTTCACGTAGGCACATCATACCCCTGAGACACAGACTGGGCGGGGACGCCCACCCTGATTTTACAGACGATGCTGACTTGGCAGGCCAAGGCAGCACATGTAAAGAGCAGAGGCCAGAAGCCAGGTGCCTGCAACTCACGTTCATTTCCCTAGAGTGCTCAGACCCTCCTCTCACCCGCTAATCCACACCCCCAGCAGCATTCTTTGTGGGTGAAAATCAAGACTCATTTGGGTCTCATTTGCACTTGATGAAAAGGTTCTAGAACTATGCAAATGGCACGGCCAAAGAGGTTCAAGGGAATATTCATTTCTAGTTCAGTCTTTGCAAGAGGAGCTTGGATCCCAGTGACTCAGGCTTTGTCAGCACTCTGTGAGTCCTGGGACAGCATTTCTCAAAGCCACTGTTCCCCAAGAGGACACTGGGCTCAGGTCTTGGTCCACTCTGAAGCTACGGCCTGGACTTAAGAACATCGGAACTGAATTCCTCATAGTCTGGAGAGTAGGAAGTTCAAAACCAAGACGCCAGCAGATCGGATGGCTGGGCAGGACCTGCTGCCTGCCTGTGTCTTCTCATGGGGGGAGGGGTGAAGGGGCTCTCTGGGGTCTCTTGTGGGGGACCACTGATTCCACGGGCCAGGGGCTCCACCCTTGTGACTTAATTTCCTCCCAAGGCCCCACCTCCTAATGCCATCACCTGGGGAGAACTTCAGCAGGTGACTTTGGAAAGTAAGAACACAAGCCATCCACCAATAGCGAGAGCATTCTGCTAAAAACTCAGATTTCCGGGTCCCCCGAGTGCTTACGGAAATAGCCGATCTAGCCGCGTACAACCACCCTTCATGATGTCCGTGGCCAATGGATTTTAAAAGACAATGGAATTAAAAGACTTGGGTTTACTTCCATGCTTATGGCCTATGTGCCCCTAGCAACCCAGGTGATTTTTATGAAAATGAATTTTGATGGCTACCATCCCATGAGATAGAGAACATTTGTCAGTGCCCACAGCGCAGATGGAGGGAGCCTGAGGTGACCACGGGGCTGATTTCTGGCCAGCCACAGGAACATCTCACGGCTCTGGCTCTTGTCCTCACTTGCTGACATCTTAGTGTGCGTTGGTCTTAGTCCTGGGCACTGCGTGCTATTCTGATTTCCGTTTTCCAGGTGAGAAATCCGAGTCGCACATTGAATAACTGCCCCTGGATCACACAGCTCTGCTTAACTCCATAATCTGGCTCAACAAATAGTTTTTGACTTCTATGTTTCAAGATACATTTTTTTTTTTGACAGGCAAAGTGGACAGTGAGAGAGAGAGACAGAGAGAAAGGTCTTCCTTTGCCATTGGTTCACCCTCCAATGGCCGCCGCGACCGGTGCGCTGCAGCCAGCGCACCGCGCTGATCCGAAGCCAGGAGCCAGGTGCTTCTCCTGGTCTCCCATGGGGTGCAGGGCCCAAGCACTTGGGCCATCCTCCACTGCACTCCCTGGCCACAGCAGAGAGCTGGCCTGGAAGAGAAGCACCGGGACAGAACCCGGTGCCCCGACCGGGACTAGAACCCGGTGTGCCGGCACCACAAGGCAGAGGATTAGCCTAGTGAGCTGCGGTGCTGGCCCTCAAGATACATTTATAAAATACCACCACTTCACCTGTGTCCACAATGAAGCAAATTACAGCAGGGCAAGACAGCCTCTAGAGGCAGAGGGGTGAGGAAACACTGTTGCAGACCAAGAGGTCAGAGCAGGGGTCTCTGGAGAGGTGAACTTGAGAAGAAACGTAAGCGAGTTGAGGGGTTCCAACAGTTGGGTACCTGGGAGAAGAGCATTCCAGGCACAAGGAGAAGCCAGTGCAAAGTCCCTGAGATTTCTGCACAAAACATAATAAAACATTTGTGAGAGAAATTAGGGCAGACTGGAGAGTAAGAGTCTGTTAATGGATTGGAATAGTCACTACTTTAAATGTCTGGTCTCCTAAAACAGAGTTACAGGCTCAAAAGTCCCAACCAGAATGTTTGGAGAGCTTCAGAAGCACTTTCTACAATGCCTATGAAACTGCCAAGGTTCCAGGGGGGCCAAGACCTTCTGAAAGAAGAAACACGGGGTTGGAGCGCTTGCTCTCCCAGGTATGGAGTCCCGCGGCTGAAGTGCCGCGGCGAAGCCTGCCATTTCCAGGCGGACAGTCACTTCCATGCCAGGATACCTCGGCGGAGGCACACAGCGCCAGTGCTCTCCATCATCCGGGTACCTTCCCCTTCCAGGTGCTCAGCAGACAGTACGTCACGGTCCTTTGCAGGCGGTGCAGCTCTCAGACTGGTTCTGGCACACGGGAAGTGGGAGGAACGCGATGATGAGCGACACATTCCTGCCGAGTCAGGCAAGACCCCAGGACCCTCCCCGGTCTCTCTTCTCTGCGTGGAGGCAATGCTCACACTTCACCCCACAGGGACACTCACTCGGCTGTGTCTCCCACGTCAGCGGAGACCCGCCAGTGAGAAAGAGAGACTGAGACGTCAGTAGGTCAACCCATAGATGCTGGGGCTTGTTTGTTATCCGAGCAAGTGTGGCCATAGCCTCTCTGATCCTGTCCAACCGACAGAGCAGTGGAACCCAAAAGTGCCCCGAAGGAGATCCTCTAGATGTGAACCATTTCTTTTCCAACAAAAAGTCAAAGTGAAGAGTAGTGGGGGAAGGGTGGTCTCGGTACACCTGGAAACTGAAATGTGTCCCCACCATACACCACACACAGAAGTCAGTTCTAGGCAGATTATGAACCTTTTATTGACGGGCAAAACCGAACACAGCTTTTAGATGGAGATTCAAGACAGTTCTCTGTGACTCAGGAATAGACTTCCCAAATAAAAACCAAAAACCATTAACCGTGAAAGAAAAGGTGGTTAGCTTGCATTCTATTCAACTTCAGAAGAAAAAACAGTTTTGTTAGAAAAGAAATATTATGTTTTAACAGTTAGTTGTCTCTGCATGATTAGATTATAGGCTGGCTTGAGTCTTTCTTCATTTTGCTTACCTCTTTTTCCAAATGTTCAACAATGAGTGTGGATGTCTTTTCTAATAGAAATGGGAAAACATATAGTTATTGTGTTCTAGGGACTGGTGCTGTAGTGTAGTGGGCTAAACCTCCACCTGTGGTGCCAACATCTCATATGGGCACCGGTTCATGTCCTGGTTCCCCCTCTTCTAATCCAGCTCTCTGCTATGGCCTTGGAAAGCAGTAGAAGATGGCCCAAGTGCTTGGGCCCTGCACCCATGTGGGAGACCAAGAGGAAGCTCCTGGCTCCTGGCTTCAAGTCAGCCCAGCTTGGCTACTGTGGCCATTTGGGGAGTGAGTCAGTATATGGAAGACCTTTCTCTCTGTCTTTCCCTCTCTCTGTCTGTAACTCTACCTCTCAAATAAATAAATAAAATCTTTAAAAAAAAGTTATTCAATAACATTGTATATTTCTAAGTAGCTAGAAGAAAGACTTTTGAATGTTCACACTACAAAGAAATTTTGAATTTATGAAGTGATGGATCCCAATTATTCTAATTTGATCATTAAAATCATGCATGTATCTAAATATTACATTGTACTCCATAAATATGTACAATTATTGTGCATCAATAACAACAAATAATCTTTAAAAAAAAAGAAGTTGTTGGGTTTTGTTTATGTTCATAATCTAGAGGAAGCAACCCAGATCTGAAGGTACAAGATGAGACTTTTCCAGAACTTACTTGTCCTTGGTTGTCAACCCAAAGGAAAGAAAGCCAGATGGTAGAATTTCAGGCACTGTGGCAGGTGCAGGGAGGCGGGACTTGAGGTCATCGAGGCCCTTATTAATTTGTCAATCTAGGTACCAAAACATCATCAAGGTAGTCTTAGGTCACTTTTCCAAGGCCCAGGGCCATAGGTTCCTTCTTCCTACTCCTGGAGGCCAGTGCCTCTAGGCGGCCTCCTCCTTTCTCCAGATTCCATCTCTGGTCTCCTTCCTTTGCTACAATGTGACCCAAGTGTCTTTGGCAGAGCTGATCAGACCTGGAGATTGGGGGGGCGGGGGGGCGCACCGGCCCCACCCCAAGGGGCCGTCCTTCTGCCTCCCAGTGGTGGACACAGGAGCTCTCCCTCTTCCTTTGGCCACGTCGCTCCAGGTCCTTTGTCAAACCTTTATTAGACATGGATTTGGCTCTGAGCAACCTGAGTGTGAAGGCCTTTTAAGATCTGAAGTGCATCTAAGGGAGCTTGTTTCTGATCCAGCTTCTTATAGTCTCATCAGCTCTGATTTATTCTCTCAACATGTATTGGGCACAGAGAGTAAACTCATCGGAGAGCGTGCTCCTGGGGCCCTGAGAACTGACAGTCGGGAAGGTCACAGAACGGGGTGTGGAGGGTGAGGCTCATCTTCAAGGCAGAGCAGCAGTCAACAGATGGGGACGTAGGGCCCTCAAGACTGTCAAGCTTTCAATGGAGTCAAAGGCTCTCAGGTGCTTCCAATGGTCAGAGAGAAGGATTTGGAGTAAGGTTGGGCATCGACAGCAACCATGGTCATCACCACCACTAGCATTTAATGAGCACTTACTGTGTGCTGGAAGCTTTCCCAGGCCCGGTACTTCCCACACTCCACATACACACCATTTCATTAAGCAGTCACAGCAACATTAGGGTGCACTGTTGTCCCACTCCTGAAGACGTTGACCTTGAGACTTTGGAAGAGGCAGAGTAATCTGCCCAAGGTCACGGGGCCCAAAGGGGGTGGTGCTGAGTCAGGAGTCCCATCTGTCGTCTGGAAGTCTCGTCTCTCTTCCCCTGACAGTAGCTACTGCTCTCGACACGGAGAATTACGCGTCTGCATCTCAATCAGATGCTTCCATTTCCACATCGCACCCTTTGGATGTAAAACAGGAGCCTCTCCTTCTGAGGGCCATCGGTACCCGTGTCACCTGCTCCTTAAGGATGACTTCCTCTCCTTGAGATGCTGTCCCCAGGAGTGGGGATGGAGGAATCCTGGCTGCAATGTGACACCGCACGTGAAAGGCCTCACTTGGAGCACAGCCCGGAGGCTGAGGACACTCGAGGCCCATCCTCTGGGTGCTGTTCCCTCGCTCCCAGGGCCACCCTAACTCCTCCCTTTTGCACACAGTGGTGAAAACGTTCACGCGGACACAACCAGAGGGCTTCCTGGCCACGGGTGCTGCAGCCTTGGGCAGGAGCCTCTTTCATCATCCCACACATCCACATTCTGAGTGTCCTGTAGGTGTCAGCCTGATGTCACTGAAGCTCTGAGCTCTCAGCCTGCTCGCGTCTCTGAGCCTTCGTGTCTCAACAGGCATTGATGAGATGATGACTGGCACTTCCGCAGCACCTCGGATTACGTTTCCACACCAGATCCTACAAATGAAAGAATGTGTTGTGGGGTGGCAGCACGGTGTGGGAGCTGAAAGATCAAACAGGCTGTGAGGGTCAGCTCTGCCCCCTCCGACTGTGTGACCATGGGCAATTCCTGAACCTCGCTGAGCCTCTGTGGACCCTGTAAAGCACAGTTGCTCAAAGCTGTCCCACATCTTTGCTAGGAAGATGACATGCCATGCTGATGTTCAGTGCTTAACACAGAACCTGGTCCCTGGGGCCGGCGCTGTGGCACAGTAGGTTAATCCTCTACCTGTGGCATCAGCATCCCATATGGGTGCTGGTTCAAGTCCCAGCTGCTCCTCTTCCGGTCCAGCTCTCTGCTATGGTCTGGGAAAGCAGTGGAGGATGGTCCAAGCTCTTGGGCCCCTGCACCTACATGGGAGACCCAGAAGAAGCTCCTGGTTCCTGGCTTTGGTTAGGCTCAGTTCTGGCTGTTGCAGCTATTTGGGAAGTGAATCAGTGGATGGAAGACTCTCTCTCTATCTCTCCCTTTCTCTGTCTGTAACTCTACCTCTCAAATAAATAAACAAAATCTTTAAATAAAAAAAAAGTCTGGTCCCTAAGAAATGTTAAAGCAGCAATCACTATTACATAATTATTAAATGTTTAAAGAACTCTACTGTGAGATCTGTTTTGCAGGTTAATAAGCCATGTCTTTAGATGCCTCTTTGCCCCTCCTGGGTCTGCCTGCTGTTTGATGGCTCTGAACAGGTCCATCAGCTGTTGGAGTCTCATTCAGGGCCTCGTGCCCTGGTATGCAGAGATATCTGCAGGGGAGGCCCTGAGCCAGCAGGCTTAACAAGGCACGCCAGCTGAGCACACCAGAGGAGACATTCGCAAATTCTATGTGAAATGTTGGAATCAGGAGAGCTGACCCAGTCTGGGCATCAGCTTCCCCACCTGCCCAAGAAGAGGGCTGGACTTGGGCTGCTCTCTCGCATCTCCAACTGTCAGGAGTAGAGGGGTCTGCTTGTGCCAGGACATCTCAGCTGCTCTGGGAGGGCATCCGGCAATGCCTAGCTCCGTGTGGGCTGGGAAAACCTGATCTGAAGCCCCTCTCCTGGATAGGGTTTTACCAGGCTTGCACAGGCTCATTGGCAAGAGTGCATCTTCACTGCCCCCTAAGCCTCCCTTTTGGACCCCTATTGCCTGGCTCCCATCGCCTGCAACCACATAAGACACCATCCCAGCTGGAGTTCTCAGTCCTCACAGAAAGCAGATGTCTCCTGCAAACAGTCTCATCTGTGTGCAGCATAAACTGTCCAAGGTGCTTGGAAGGAAATCTCCTTCTTTCCTCATGGCTTTGGAAACTCATTCTCTTAAGGCAAAAAAAAGGCTGGCAATAAAACTTTTTCCTAGTGAAAACTTGCCATGGGATTAAGGAAACATCGCCCTCTGGTGGCAAAATATGAGAATTACTAGACTAAGAGCCACAGGCTTCAGTCTACGGCAAGAGGTGAAATCAGAAACCCAAAAAAAAGAGCTAGAAGGGTCTTCAAAACTTCGATTCAATGCCCTTTACCTTAACATAAATCTGTACCGAGATGGTTTGTGGTTGTCAGCCTAGAACCCAACTCTATGCACCCCGCCATGGGAGTAAGTCACCCCTCATCTGTCTCTACTAGTCTCCTCCCCTAACCCATGCGTATACACACCCCATACTTTAGGTTAAAATGCTTTAATAATTGAGGCCGGCAGCCAGGGGGTCATTCTCATCCTGCATGTTCCCTTTTTGCTCCTTTATCAGCTTCATGGGAGGCAAAAGAGAAAGATCAGAGGCGCTTTCGATGGCAGCCTGCTCAGGGCTTTACACAGATAAGGGGTGGGGGCAGGAATGGATCAGAAACCAGAGGGAAAGGGCATGGATTGATTTGGAAACCGAAAGTTCTGTTTCCTGTTCCAGCCCAGGAGGCCCTGTGGTTTGCTTTCACTCTCTGGGGCAGCTGGAGATATCTGACCCAACAGTGAGAGATGTTTTCTGTCTGGTCGTTTGAGATCCTGAAGATAGTAAGTCCAGTGAGTTAAGGACGGACGCCCTCACTACTTATGCCAAGCGTGAAAATCCATCATGGAGTAGATTGAGCCCCATCGTACGGGCTCCATCACTTGCACCTCTCACAGTTGCGTTTCACCTTGCTGTTCCCTGCCTACTTCAATTATTTTTAAGTGATTTAGTCCTCACCAACACCCCGTGGTGGGCATTACTAGTCATTGCTGGTGAGGAAGCAGAGGCTCAGAGAAATCAAGCAGGAACAGTGCTATCAGTGGCAGCACTGCATGAGGATAGGGAGAGAATCTAGCGCTTCGTCTACCGTGGCCTGATGTCAGCAGAGTGCCCTGGGAAAGCTCTCTTGGGCTTCTCCCTGTGGGAAGTGGAAAGAGATGGGCTACTCGCTCCTCATTCTTCCAACCTCCAACTGCAGGAGCCCCAAGTCTTCCTGCAGCCACCACATCCTACTCCTCTTGGCTTGACTGTAGAACATACTAGAAGGCCATATGCATGACGTGCAGAACTTTTTGCAATGATTACAATCTCTGCTCCAAGACACAGTCACTCCACAGGGACGTTTCAGTGGGCAGAGGCCATGGGCCTGGGCAGAGCAGACTCTCAGAAGGGCTTCGTGCCTCCCCCTAACCCTGCCCATTTGCTGCTAGCCCTTTGGCAAATGCCTTCTGCTTTTACAAGCCCTGGGCCTCCTTTGCTGGGTGCTCACATGGGAGCCTAGATCTTCTGGCTGTTGCGGCCATCTGGGAAATGAACTAGCAGGTGGAATATCTCTCTCTCTTTCTCTCTCTGTCTCTCTCTCTCTCTCCTCCCCCCATCTCTCCCTCTCTCTCTGTAACTCTGCCTTTCAAATAAATCAATTTTTATGTGAAAAGAATTAAAATAAAAAACCCTGCCAGCTCTCCCACACAGCGCACCTAGGATTCATCCATGATGTATCCACTTCTACCCAGCCACCCTCGCCCAGCTACAGCAAGAGCCTCATAGCTGGTCCCTGCTGCAGCATCCACAGCTTAGGATCTAAGAGCACAACCCTGCCTAACCCAACACCTCCCAAGGGACCCTCTCTTTCCCCTGTGGCAGCCCCGTGGTCCAGCCCTTGTTCCCTCTCTCACCTGATCTCCCCCAGGCTTCCTCTGCTCCCCATCCTTGCCACTCGAAACGTGAGAGAAATTAAAAGCATGAGCCTCCTACAAAGTGTGGGCTATGCCGCTGCTCGGGAACTATTGGTGGAAATGTAAATGCTGTGCCCGCAGCCTGACTCAGTCGTTAGCACCAGCAGTCCAGGGGTTGACGTAATCCCTCCTCCTGTGTTTCCACCCTAGACCTCCTCCTATACACTGTGCTGCACCCACGGGCCCCAGGGCCTTCACACCGCCTCTTCCCTCTTCCTACTTCAGCACCCGGCCTGTAGGGGGCGTGCCTCCAGTCCCGCAGCCTCTTGTCATGCCATCATCCTACCCAGCACCACCCTCCGTGGAGCCAGGCACTAGGGCCGACCAGGAAGTGAGCGGGCACTGTTTCTCATGATGAGCCAGCCAGGGCCACACCAGTCCAGAGCTGATGGTTCCAGATAAGGGCCAACAGCCATGGGGCTTCCTGATCGATCCCTTTCGCCAAGCCCAGCCAACACCTGCCCCACCCCAGCCACAACTGTGAGGTTTAAGCCAGAGAGAAAGTAGAGGGAAGGTGGGAGCCACACCTGACAAAGAGAGAAAAGGAATGGGTTTTCAGGAATAGCAGGAAACATCTAGGCATAGGGGTGGGCCCGGGTCACACCATGGGAAAAGACAGTCATCTCTAGAGAATTAAGGACCTTACTCCCCCGGCCAGCACTGTGGCATAGCGGATAAAGCCGCCGCCTGCAGCATCGGCATCCAATAAGGGGGCTCATTTGGGTCCTGGCTGCTCCACTTCCGATCCAGCTCTCTGCTACGGCCTGGGAAAGCAGAAGAAGATGGCCCAAGTCCTTGGGCCCCTGCACCCATGTGGGAGACCCAGAAGAAGCTCCTGGCTCCTGCCTTGGGATCGGCGCAGCTCTGGCCAACTGGGAAGTGAACCAGCAGATGGAAGATCTCTCACTCTCTGTCTCTCCTTCTCTCTGTGTGTAACTCTGACTTTCAAGTAAATAAATGTTTTTTAAAAATATATAAAGTAGTCCCGGTTGGGGCGCCAGATTCTGTCCCAGTTGCTCCTCTTCCAGTCCAGCTCTCTGCTGTGGCCCAGGAGTGCAGTGGAGGATGGCCCAAGTGCTTGGGCCCTGCACCCGCATGGGAGACCAGGAAAAGCACCTGGCTCCTGGCTTCGGATCAGTGTGGCACGCTGGCTGTAGCGGCCATTGTAGGGGGTAAACCAATGGAAAAGGAAGACCTTTCTCTCTGTCTCTCTCTCTCTCTCACTGTCTAACTCTGCCTGTCAATATATATATAATAGGTTTTTTTAAAAAAAGAATCTTATTCCCCATGTATGACCTCTGTCCTTAATGTGTTGTGCTATGAGAATTAACTGTAAAACTTGCTTTCAAACACTGCTTTATACTTGTGTGTCTGTATGGGTGCAAACTGTTGAAATGTTTACTTAGTATAGAGTTGATCTTCTGTATATAAAGATAATTAAAAATGAATCTTAATGAAAAATGGGATGGGAGAGGGAGTAGGAGGTGGGACAGGAGTGGGGGTGGGGGGGTGGGTATGGGGGAAGAACTGCTATATTCCTAAAGCTGTACCTATGAAATTTTTATTCATTAAATACAAGCTTTCTAAAAATGAATTTAAAAAAAAGAATTCCAATAATATCTCTCACTCCTGCTATGCTAGCAGACTCACTCACTTGCTCTTTCTCTCTCACACACACAGAAAGAAGGAAAACTATCCTACCAGTTTATGTTAATTGCTAAATCCTCAGAAGCTTAGCAAGCCACTTGTCAAACACAGTCATTGTTATAAATTAACATATCAATTTATGGTTAGATACATTAAGAAAACTACTCAAACTTTGTCAGTTTCTAATTGCATGGCTACATTTTATTATTTGTGCTATAGAAGTTATTAACTTGTGCCTACTGTAGCTGCACCGTGAGAATACTGTGTAGTGGTGTGCTTTGTGCGTCTCTCCCCAACTCTGTCGTCAGGGTCGATAGAAACCAGCCCTGATGAGAGTGTCGACACTGGAAGTCAGCAAATACAACCCATCAAGGCTTGATGTAGCATTGCTCTGCTGGTTCCCACAATGCCAATGATCCAGAACAGTGGCCCTGGCATTATGACACCAAGAACTGTATACGATTCTGTACCTTCCTCGTGTTTGGTCTTGCTTTAGGCAGAAAACCTTGTTCTGTAAAGAGCCGGATACCAAACCCACACAGTCCCTGCACAATCCATTCCACACGGACGCAACCATAGACAATTCCGGAAGTGAATGGGCGTGTCTGTGTGCCAATAAACTTCCTGTGGAGAACAGATGGGGCTGGGGGTTGGGGTTAGATACGACCCCTGTGCCAGACTTCTAAAAGTGCTGGAGAAATGTTAAGCATGCAGATTAAGTTCTAAAATGTGTCTGTTTATGGTGGAAAGCACACAAATTGGAGGAGATACTCTTCCAGTACTTGAAAACTCTCACCCAACTGAGCCAAGCCTTTGTTCACGTCATTGAGCAGTGCCCAATGGACGGCTTCCTTGTGTCCCTTCCTTCCCATCCCTCAATCAACCAGTCTTGTCGGAACTGTGCTGGGTCATCAGCCGCAATACGAGATTAGTTCCACTACGGATAAAAGATCCCGGATAAAAATCAACAAGAGCCTTCTGTAGGGCTCAATGGGCTGTAAAGAATTGACAATAAAGAGATCATACGTTTTTGTGTGATTTGGAAATTGTGTTCACACATTCTTCATCCCAATAAATATTTATCAGCACACCGCTGCTCACCCCTTTCTTCACAGACTCTCAAGCCAGATTGTGAAGGCCTGGCTCAGATAATAGAGGGCTTGACAGCCTTGGAGAACGAACAATGCACCAGAAGCAACGTTTGCTCTTTGCCTAGCTCGCACCTGCTAGCCCATCCATGCGGCAGCTCAGACAGGGTCCCCCAGGAACACACGCTCAGTCCCCAAGGCGCCATAGTCCAGACCTGCGACATCTGTGCTCCTTTTCTGGTTGAACCCCAAAGTTTCCATTGGAGACACACACCCTCCTGAGTGCTGAATCCTATTTTCAAGCTGAAACACATTCTGACAAGTGTTGCACCCTGGGAACCACAAAGGTGGAAGGAAGCGTAGGTCCCATGGTTATATTCTGGAACTGCAAAGCTTCCAGCCCCAAGACTAAGATGTTAGTTAATGAGAAGGTTTTTAAGCATGGACCAATAAATTCACGAAGATCTATTATTCAGCTGAATTGTTTAACTTTCAAAATAAAGACAATTCTAAATGTATTACTAATGTTCCTGAGGAATGCAATTTCTGGTTAAGACAGAGATTCAGGCCAGTGTAAAAGTGATGGTATTTTAAATCTAATTAGGAAAACACAGATGAGTTGCTGGACCATTGAAGATACGGTGCCCATACTGCAAATGGTCAAGAACCGTGGCCCTGGAGTCACAACACTAAGAATTGTGTAAGATTCTGTATCTCCCTTGTGCTTAGTCTTGCTTTGGGCCCGTGTGTCTGCTCCTACTGCCTTTAGTAGGCTATGTGCTAGTAAAGGCAGCAGCTGTGTTATATCTTACGCCCCAAATGATTGACACCTGGCTCAGCATCTAGGAGGGGCTCCATCACTGCACAGGAAACAGATTCCTTACAACTCTTGAGGGATAACTTAGTGACCCCAAACACTGAGCTGGGGGAGGAAACTGTGCAAGGGCCCTGATCCATTCTGCACAGAGAAAGAAGTAAGGAACTTTCATGCCCCCAGAAAGGACAGTGGCCTTGATACCTAGGGCTGGGTTCAGATCCAGCTCTGGTCTCTGTGACCTTGGACAGGGCTCTTGCCTGATACTCCTGACTCTCTCCATTTCTCCACACCCCTGCTGGCACCCCTCTGCCCCAAGCAGTCATTGCCAAGGTCATGGTGTCTGGAGTAGCCTTTTCTCTCTGTTTTTTTTTCCCTTAAAGATTTTATTTATTTGATTGAGAGGTAGAGTTATACAGAGAGAGGGAGACACATAGAGAAAGGTCTTCCATCTGCTGGTTCACTCCCCAAATGGCTGCAACAGGCAGAGTTGAGATGATCTGAAGCCAGGAGCCTGGAGCTTCTTCCAGGTCTTCCATGCAGGTGCAGGGGCCCAAGCACTTAGGCCATCTCCTACTGCTTCCCCAGGCCATAGCAGAGAGCTGAATCGAAAGAGGAGCAGCCAGGACTAGAACCGGTGCCCATATAGGATGCCAGCACTGCTGGTGGAGGCTTAGCCCACTACGCCACAGCCCCACAGCCTTCTCTTGGCTTTGCTCATGTCTCCTCTCCCCCTTCATTCTAATCCCTGCACAGTAAGGATGGGTTCTTACAAAATAAATCATCTCATGGCTTCCTTCCATTGTTCAAAACTCTTGTTAGCATGCCCCATGTCTGTCGAGGTAGGATGCAGGTTCTTTAACAGAGCACAAGGGCACTTTCCAATCTGCTCTCTGACCCTGTCTCTGCCGAGCTGCACCCTCCCACACTTTGTTCAAGCCACATTTGTGACCTTCGTCCTGCCCTCTCTCACCTTCTTCTTCCTCAGTTCACCTGGCTGACACTTACTTATCTCACAGACCTAATTCACCTGTGATTCCCAGACAGGGACAGGTTGCCCTCTTGATGGGTTCCCACTGTACTGTTTTTCATGATGCCTGCCCCAAATGTGTTCAGTGAACTATTCGTCAAATCATGTTTAACCTCTCTTGCCCTTGGCTAGAGAGTATCTCTGTACACCCATGTTTGTAGCAGCATGATTCATGGCAGCTAAAACGTGGGAGCAAGCCAACTATCCACAAATGGACAGCAAAGCAGAATGTGCTATATACATATCATTCAATGTCGAAAATGTTGAAAAGGAAGTGCTGACACATGCTCTCACAGGGGTGAACACTGCAGACTGGAAATTTAAGAGGCCAAGGACACACGTGTATGCCCCCCACTAGCACACAGTAGGTGTTCAGTTGAAACTGTTTCCTCGCTCACAAGTGGCAATGATGTCCACTTAACAGGATTGTTGTGAGGATCCCGTCAGATACTCCACATGAAGGTCTGTTCACAGTGTCTTCCATATAGTAGACAATAAATGTTTGTTGGATGACTATTCGTACTATAGCTCCTACGATGGCACTCTCGTATGAGGACTAGGTTAGTAATTAACAGCTGTGAAGATTTCTTTATTAGGTGATTAATACAGCATAAACCTTAAGTGTTGAGGCTAAGGTGTTATTAAGACAAGTGTTGATTGGCATTTGCAGGGTATGGACAGGCTTCTTGTGCCAGACCAGGACACACAGAGATGTCCTGGGGGATGGGTTCACCATGAGCTGGGGAGACAGAGGGAATGGAGCTCTCTGTGGGTGGGAAGGGCCAGGGGATTCTTGGTGTGCAAAGGCCCAGTGGTGCTTCCAGGGTAGGAACGTTGAGACCCAGGACTCAGGACTCACAAAATACACCTCTCACTCTTTCCTGGCAAGTTCATGGGTTGTGTGTTCAGTCAAAGCCAGGGAAGAAACCAAGACTCAGACAGACACAGGGTCCAGGATGCAGGTGCACCAACACAGGAAATGGGAGACTGGGACTCCTGGGGTGATGGAGACAGGAAAAGCCAGGAAGACAATGGAACAGCCTGCAGAAGGGCCCGCAGAGCAGGCGCGAGGGCTCCGGGAGGGATGTCAACATGGGGAAGATGGAGCTGATAGATGGTCTTATGGAACAAAGAGCTGGAGGTGGAGTGGAGAGAAACGCTGGTGAGAGGTGATTAGAAAGTCAAGCAAAGAACAAATGGGGGCTGGCGCCGTGGCTCACTAGGCTAATCCTCCGCCGTGCGGCGCCGGCACACCGGGTTCTAGTCCCTGTAGGGGCACTGGATTTTGTCCCGGTTGCCCCTCTTCCAGGCCAGCTCTCTGCTGTGGCCAGGGAGTGCAGTGGAGGATGGCCCAAGTGCTTGGGCCCTGCACCCCATGGGAGACCAGGAGAAGCACCTGGCTCCTGGCTCCTGCCATCGGATCAGCGCGGTGCACCGGCCGCAGCGGCCATTGGAGGGTGAACCAACGGCAAAGGAAGACCTTTCTCTCTGTCTCTCTCTCTCACTGTCCACTCTGCCTGTCAAAAAAAAAATGAACAAATGGGGTCATCGTGAATGCAGGGAAAGATTGGAGGCAGGGTGTGCAGGAGGCCAGGAGTAGTAAAAGAGTCTCCCCCCGCGCTATAGGAACGGGACTCACGGAGCTGTAGCATCAGCCCCGACATCTTAGCCACAGTGGTAGCAGCACCTCCTGGAGGATGGGGAAGGGAGACCGCGGGTCCGTGTGAGGAAGACGGGCACGGTTGGGGGAAGGCACTTCAAGTGACCAGATCCTTGTTTTCACCGGCAGTAAAGAATCCATCGGGGCCGGCACCGTGGCTCACTTGGTTAATCCTCCGCCTGAAGCGCCGGCATCCCCTCTGGGCACCGGGTTCTAGTCTTGGTTGCTCCTCTTCCACTCCAGCTCTCTGCTGTGGCCCGGCAGGGCACTGGAGGATGACCCAAGTGCTTGGGCCCTGTACCCGCATGGGAAAGCAGGAAGAAGCACCTGGCTCCTGGCTTCGGATGGGTGCATCGCTGGCCCTAGCGGCCATTTGGGGGGTGAATCAATGGAAGGAAGACCTTTCTCTCTGTCTCTCTCTCACACTAACTCTGTCAAAAAAAAAAATAATCCATCATCAGCAAGTAGCTAAGAGTAAGTGAGTGAGTGGATGCGCACGGTGCCCGGGAAGCCAGTCATTGCCAACCACAGAAGACAACCAGAAGCGACAACGGAAAGAACTGGCGAGCAGGGCTGAGAAGTCAGCACTCTGTGACCCACGGCTTCCTCATACAAACCTGCAGTGCCGTCTGGCTATTGGGACTGTCAACATGGATGCCTTTCACCAAAATAACTGTTTAAAGCAATCAAGGAGGCGAGTCAAACAACCTCCGGGTGATTTCTCCATTTTTTAAGAGTCAGCCTTTATATTTAGGTGGGAAAAAAAATAAAATCAATGTTCTGAAGCCTGAAAAAGAGCAGCAGATATAAACAAGAAGAGGGGTAAGTAGGCAGGGGTTGGGGAAAAAAAATTAGAAGGGCAAAGGAGGTTTTCTTGGTGACAGGTCAGATGCAGGTGATGCGCCATCTTCCTGAGCTTTGCAAGGATGTGTGTGGCCAGCGGAACTCTTACTTTCTGCCCTGTCCCTGCCCGCCACCACACCATCCACCCCAGGGTCACTGCAGCATCTGTAATTAGAGGGCCCAGGTGCTACCTGAGCCACCCCCTCCCTGCATCCCAGCTCAGCCTAAGTGGGTAATGCGTGTGAGTGCCTGTCATTTTTTTGACCCAATTTTTTTTTTTTTTTTTACAGGCAGAGTGGACAGTGAGAGAGAGAGACAGAGAGAAAGGTCTTCCTTTGCCGTTGGTTCACCCTCCAATGGCCGACGCGGCCGGCGCGCTGCAGCCGGCGCACCGCGCTGATCCGATGGCAGGAGCCAGGAGCCAGGTGCTTTTCCTGGTCTCCCATGGGGTGCAGGGCCCAAGCACCTGGGCCATCCTCCACTGCACGCCCTGGCCACAGCAGAGGGCTGGCCTGGAAGAGGGGCAACTGGGACAGAATCCGGCGCCCCGACCGGGACTAGAACCCGGTGTGCCGGCGCCGCTAGGCGGAGGATTAGCCTAGTGAGCCGCGGCGCTGGCGACCCAATATTTTTTAAATTGTGGTAAAATACAAATTTACTGTCTTCACTGCTTTTAATGTGCAGGTCAGTACATTCAGAAGGTGGCATTCATCGCCACTGGCCATCTCTAGAACTCTCTTCATCTTGGAAAACTGACTTGGCATGCATTAAACAACAACTCTGCAAACTCCCTTTTTCTGGCCCCGAGCAACCACCATCCTACCTCCTACTGCTGTGGTATTGACTCTTCCTAAAACTGCGATCATAGAGTATTTGTCTTTTGTGTCTGGCTTTTCTACATAGCAATTTCATGTCTGCAGTGTTCACCCCTGTGGGAACATGTGTCAGCACTTCCTTTTCAACATTTTCGGCATTGCGTTATATGAATATACCACGTTCTGCTTTGCCGTCCATTTGTGGACATTTGGCTTGCTGCCATGTTTCAATCACCATGAACAATGCTGTTATGAACATGCGTGTACAGATACCTCTCTGAGAGCCTACTCTCCACTCTTTAATTTTTAAAGCTGTTCTCTGTAAGCTTTTATTTTCAAATATAGAAATGCCTCCCTTGTCCTCTTCATCGATTAACCTCACCATGTACTCACTTGTGAGGCTTTTATATTTTATATTATAGTGCAAATTGCTAATCATTATAAAAGTGAGATGAGATCATATTAACCCCATAGATTTTTTTTTTCATTTTACATCTAAGCACAGAAAATAGTTTTGCTGAAAATAGAGAATAATCAAAGAATAATAATAAAATTATTACCGCCTGCTCCCTCTTTTTTTTTTTTTTTTTTTTAAGAGAGAGAGACAGAGAGAAAGGTCTTCCCTCTGTTGGTTCACTCCCCAAATGGCCACCCATCTGAAGCCAGGAGCCAGGCGCCTCCTCGCGGTCTCCCACGTGGGTGCAGGGGCCCAACCCCCCGGGGCCATCCTCCACTGCCCCTCCCCCTCCCGGGCCACAGCAGAGAGCTGGACTGGAAGAGGAGCAACCAGGACTAGAACCTGGTGCCCATTTGGGCACCACAGGTGGAGGATTAACCAAGTGAGCCACTGCAGCAGCCCACTGCCTGCTCTTTCAAATGCAAATATGATCATCTAATTGTTACAACTGCAGGAAGCATCATCTATAAAAAGGAGAAGTTGAGACTCTCACAGCCATTTTAAGCAAGAGCTAGAACCAGTTTACAAATCCTACTGCTTTCTTTGGCCTGCTCCTGCTGTATATCAATCCTCTTGAATTTAATTTGTTTTCAAGTCAGCATTTTATTGGACTCAATTTTTTTTTTTTTTTGGACTTCCTGGAAAGTTCAGTCCAGATACTCTTAACCAGAAATAAGTAGTTTATTACAATTTAATCAGCACTTCTAAAGTTGATGACACACTCACGTGGGAGGCACAGGAAAAAAGAATTACAGACTATGGAAAACAAGTAGTCTTCAGGGTCTGCTTTCCATTCTTCTGCATCTACACCCAGAAGTGGGATTGCTGAGTCATATGGTCATTCTATCTTTAATATTTTGAAGGACTGCTTACTGTTTTCTATCATGGATGGACCAAGTTCCATTCCCACCAACAGTGCAAAGGGTCAACACTTGTTATTTTCTGGTTTTTGATAGCCATCATAATGAGTGTGAGGTGGTGTCTCATCAGAGTTTTGATTCACATTTCCCTAATGATTAGTGACATTGAACATCTTTTCATGTGCTTATTAGCGTTTATTTTGGAAGTGTTGCTCTCCACAAGAGTCATGGCGCACACTGCACCTGTGTAATCCTCCTTTGCAGCACCCCGCACGGAGCATGGGCAATTAGCCACTGAAAATAAGGAAGATGCAGAAGGAAGGCAGGAAAATCACACGGTGAAGCATAGGGGATGTGGAGTCACACACAGCTGGTTTGACTCCTAGTCCCACGCCCAGTGGCTGTTGGCCATAGGACCCTGGGCACGCTAATACCTCTGTGGGCTCCCTGGTCTACAAAACAAAGAGAGTAAAAGAGCCCCAGCTGCAGAGTTATTATAAGGATTTACTAAGCTAATGCAGAGTGGCACATCTTAAATGCCTCATAAATGCCAGCAAGTTTAATTACTTGTGCTCATTTTGGAAATGAATATAAGGAAGCCAACAGTATCAATCAGTCTTGACATGCACGCTATTGACACACTCAACATGGGCAAGTATTTTTAACTAATTTCCATTTTGACTAATATTTATTCTTATTTTTAACATTGTTGGAAATGTGCTTAATGGTACTAAAAGGCTTACTAAAAAAAGAAAAAAAATCCACCAGAAACAAAAACAAAACTTGCCCCCATTCCCTTATATTTTCTCCTAAATCCTGTTTCTACATCATCTTCATTTCTTTAAGTTCTTCTGCTATTGGCATCCACATTTCTAAATAATGTGCCTCTGCTGCAGTTGCTTGACATGTCAATTTTATATATTTTGGTAAATTAAAATTTAGCTTAACACTCCACTGTCCCTCTGCCTGCCTCCAGATGTCACAGCTTTGGATTATATCAATAAGTGCTTGTATTTATTGAATATGTTCATCTTTATTTTTAACTCATTAGTCAAGAAGTACACCATGATTGCCTTTTCTTTCCTGAATGCTGCTTTTTGTTTTTACAGGAGTTAACTATTGCCTTATTGTTTTTAGTCACTTGGGCTTTGTGAGTGTGTATGTGTGTATGTATGTGTGTGACTTCTATTATTGCTTTCATAAATGTAACAACACATAACAACAAACCTTTTACACAGATTTTAACCCTGCTTTCTATATGCTTACACGATCAGATTTTGCTTTGCTTCTTGCACTGGTGCTATTCCTTCTTGAGCTGTCCATGACTTGGCTCCCTGGACAAGCTCTCTCTGGGACTGCTCTGGCTCTGCCCCGGATCATGCGGCATCTCTGCTTCTCATATTCCATTTCTTCTATTTTCTTTATTTACCTCCCTGTTTCAACATTATCTTCCAACTTTCAGCTTAATGTTTTTATTTTATGGTTCATCTTTTTATGTTTTCCAGAAACTCTTTCCTCTTCACTAATGATTCTGTTTCCATGGCAACTTGTCCTTATTTTAGGGATCCAATTTCTTTTTCTCTCTGAAGAATTACATTTCTATGAAGTTTTATACTTTTTAACTATATATCATATCCCTACCACTTCTCTGTTTTTTACAACACATGTTGCCAGCATCCAGGGAGAAAGCTGGAGCCTCACCTATAGTCTTGTACCTCTTCATCACTTTCTGGATGACATCTCACCCTGCACTCTATCCCACTCCCCTTCTGTCTTGTGGGCTCTGGCTTCCTCCACTCTGCTGAGTCAATTGCAACTTTTTCAGATGCTTTGCATATTCCAAAATTTGTTGAAGTTTCTTGTCTAATTATGTCTCTTCTTCTCACTTTCACTTGGTACTTGTTTCCACTTTTTCAAACATGAGGTAAAATTCAAATAAAATAAAATTCATCGTTAAACCTTTTTAATGTAGTTCCTTCACAGAGCAACAATCACCTCTATCTGGTTCCACAGTATTTTCATCAACCCTAAAGGAAACCCTGGACTCGTTAAACAGTCACTCCCTACTCGACCCTCCCCGTGGAAACTCCCAGTCTTCTATCTAGATTTGCCTATTTCAGGTGCTGGTTTTATTTTCTTTTTTAAGTAAATGGATTCATACAAATAGGTGAAATTTTATGTCTGGCATCTCACTTAGCGTGGCATTTTTGAGGCTCATCCATGTTGCAGCATGTGTCAATAGCCCATTGCTTATTATGGCTGAATACTCATCCACAGTACAATACCCACTCCTAAGTTGATGGGCACATTTCTGGCCCTTTTATTCCTTTCTTTTCATGGTGGCTTGGGGTTATGAGGGGAGTTCATAATGTGAGTGGTCACTGCAGCATGTTTGGCTAAAGCAATCATGCCAAGTGTTGATGCAAGTTCCATCTTACAGACCAGATGGTAGCCTGAATCATTTTCACCTTTCTTTAGAAAACATGCGGTATGGCTGGCGCCGCAGCACAATAGGCTAATCCTCTGCCTGCGTCACCGGCACACCGGGTTCTAGTATCGGTCGGGGCACCAGATTCTGTCCCGGTTGCCCCTCTTCCAGTCCAGCTCTCTGCTGTGGCCCGGGAGTGCAGTGGAGGATGGCCCAAGTCCTTGGGCCCTGCACCCGCATGGGAGACCAGGAGAAGCACCTGGCTCCTGGCTTCAGATCAGCGCGGTGCGCCAGCTGCAGCGCACTGGCCTCAGCGGCCATTGAGGGGTGAACCAACGGAAAAGGAAGACCTTTCTCTCTGTCTCTCTCTCTCTCTCTCACTGTCCACTCTGCCTGTCAAAAAAATAAAAAAGAAAAGAAAACATGCAGTATGACCAGTGCTCATTAGAGTCACCATCAAAAGAACATCATACATCCTACTAGTGCCACATATAGAAATCTTTTCCTCTTCCCTTCTCTGGGCTCTACAAGCAAACTTAAGAAACCCCCAAGAACATGGCTGGAAAGGCAAATTGTTTAGAAGAGCACAACTGCTTACTTATTAAATAAGCATGTTTTAACTCCTAGAATATTTATAATCAAGTATAGAGCTGATACAGTATTGCGGACTCATGATGGTTTTGGGTTAAAGAATGATTCATGGAGAGTTAGCATTTTAAGAACATATAATGTCATCCTTTAGTCATTTCCCTTGCTTGAAAGTTGGAGCCTAGTAATTTTTAGGCATGAACAGCATCCCAGTCAGAGAATTGGCAGGAAGAGGGAAGGGTGTGTTCCAGGTGTCACTGTCTATTTTCAGAATATCTCAGATGGATACAATGGGGCCTATAAGCAAAGAAGAAAAAATAAAATGCCACTGTGTCTGAATTTGCTAGAAAGATTAATTCACAAGTCAGTATTAAAGCAAAAGAGTTTGGGGAGATTGAAGCACCTGTCTTAGTCTCATGAATTTGTTAAAAATATAATACCTGAGACACTCCTGGAAAAGATGCTGCCTCCTTCCCTGAAGTCTAGTTGACAAGGTTAGCAGAAAAACTAAGCCCTCAGACAAAGAGCTTAAGGCAATTGATTCAGCCTAGCTGGGCCACAACACTAACCCTCCTTTGTCTTGATCTTGGAAAAGGGAAAGTCTTTTGTCTGCAGCTTTCTCAGGATCCCAGGCCAGTGGGAATTGGGCCCTTCCCAGGAGGCCTTTGCACTTATTTGGAAAGAAGAGGCAACAGAACTAAGGGTAGCATTTCCTGGGCAAGTGCATTCCAGGTGCCCTGCCTGACCAGGGTTGGGCATCAGCACCAGGTTTGCACAAGTGTACATCTCCGCTCCATACAACACCTGTCCTCTGTCACAACAGCAAACACAGGAGCCACATCACCCATAAGACCCCAGAAAGCTGCATTTTGTAGGTTTCTGTACTCTGCCCTCCATCCTCAGGGGCTAAGAAGCATGTTCCTTGATGTGAGTATCAGTTGCCTACTGGGGGATGGATGACCTTGGAGAGAGCTGAGCTCTCACCTGTCTATGGGGCCTGGGTGCCTTCAAGCACAGTGCGAGGCTTGACAAAGATGCAGAGTTCTAGGCTGGTGCCGCTGCTCAATATACTAATCCTCCGCCTGCGGCGCCAGCACACCAGGTTCTAGTCCCAGTCGGGGCGCCAGATTCTGTCCTGGTTGCTCTTCTTCCAGTCCAGCTCTCTGCTATGGCCCGGGAGTGCAGTGGAGGATGGCCCAAGTGCTTGGGCCCTGCAAACGCATGGGAGACCAGGAGAAGCACCTGGCTCCTGGCTTCGGATCAGCACTGAGCGCCGGCCGCAGCGGCCATTGGCAGGGGAACCAGCAGTAAAGGAAGACCTATTTTTCTCTGTCTCTCTCTCTCTCTCACTTTCCACTCTGCCTGTCCAAAAAAAAAAAAAGATGGAGAGATCTGGGAGTACGAGAGGAGGGCCCAGAAACAAAGCAGGTCAACCACAAGACAGGCCGAGAAAGAAGTCAAGGTGCAGCAAGTTAGTCAGCGTTATCTGTCAGCTAGCTAAGGAATGGATTCTCAGGAAAGCCAAGTGCAAGTGTTGATGATGTGGTTTGGGTAGGGACTGCAAAAGGCTTCCACTTCTGGTTATATCCATCCATTGCAACATGACCATCCATGGAACTCTCCCTTGCCTGTCACCATCGTCATCACACAAATGTATGAAATGAATGACAATTAGTACATCGTGCTGTCCATCACGCTGGCATGGGCATCCCCGCAACCGTCAGCACAGCATCATCATCCCCATCGTGGCACCAGCACCACTTGAGTGCATGCCAGTGTGTGCATCATGCTGTGGTCCTTTGCAAAAGGGGAAAGAAAGAGCCCATCCAAAGTCTCCAGGAATGTGTTAATACTCTTATTAGCTAATGGATTGCATGCTTACCGTGTGCTAGGCACCACGAAAGGATTAAACCTCTCAATGCCATATAAGGTACAAAGGTCATCGCATTAAGATGAGAAGGTACACTCTGAGAGGCTAAGTGACGTGTCCAGGATCACGCAGCTAGTGAGGAGTAGAGCCGGCGTTTGAGCCCAGGACCTACTAGAATGTAACACAACCTCCCACAGCCTTCCCCAGTGGCCTTCCAGTTGGAAGAGGACATACACAAGGACGATGGAAGCCAAGAAGATATCAGAACTGCCATTCATTGTGACCTTTCTCATTTTATCCATTTTTGTTTCCATGTTACTTGTCTCACAATATACCTACCTTGCCAGCATGAAGGACTTCACACAGAATTTGTAAACAAACAATTCATACAGTGGCTATATATACTTGATTATCTACTGGAGGAGTGTGTGGCCAAAAAGGCTCAGAACAAAAACTGAAAAATAGTGACAGGGCTAACCCCACAGGTAGGCAAATGGGAAAATAAGGTCGCTTCTAGTGATATACATTTTTTAAGAGATGTAGTTATTTGTTTGAAAGTCAGAGTTACACAGAGAGAGAAGGAGAGGCAGAGAGAGAGGTCTTCCATCTGCTGGTTCACTCCCCAACTGGAGGCAACAGCTGGAGCTGAGCCAATCCAAAGACAGGAGCCAGGAGTTTCCTTTGAGTCTCCCACATGGGTGCAGGGACCAAAGGACTTGGACCATCTTCTACTGCTTTCTCAGGCCATAGCAGAGAGCTGGATCAGAAGTGGAGCAGCCAGGTCTCAAACTGGCACCCATATGGGATGCCAGCACTGCAGGTGGCGGCTTTACCCACTACTCCACTGTGCTGGCCCTTGATGATATACATTTAATGTGTATCATTCTCAATCATGATGCTGCATTCTGAAAAACTGAAATCTTAGTTTCAGCAAGTGACTAAAAATCTATCTTTCTCAATGACCCCTCTTTAAGTTTATGAAACTGACAGAGCTCACTATTCTATGTATAACAGAACGATCCTAGTACTAACAATACGCATGGATTCATTGTCTGATGGAGCTTTTAATTAAAGCGATATAGTTTAATCCCTTTCCTAGACTTCTCTGCAAATGCTCCTAATTTTTCTTCGTTTAACTAATAGTGCATATGTTCCGAAGAATGCTCGCCTTTTGGAGATACATTGTACAATACTGAAGTGGCAGGATGTAATGTCTTCCAAATAATATGAAGCCAGGGAGTGGATTGGAGTCAGATGATGCAGAATTGGACAAAGACTGATCATTATTGAGGGTTACAGATGTGTTCCTAGGGGTCTGCATTACTCTGTTAACCCTTGTGCATAAATTTCAAACATCAAACTATTTTTAAAAAATCACAACCAATTGTTTTCCTTTTGAGGATTTTTCAGAGCCCACATCTCAGTTGAGAAAGGGGAAAAATGAGAACATGTGGATTTCATGAGAAATTTGAATGTGCCATTTCCCATCTTCATGAAATGTAGTGAGTGCACAAGTCTAGTGTATGTGCACGTGTCACTTGTTGTGGTTTTAGAATTCACCTCACTCAGCAAATGAAACTATGAAGGGAAAAAGAGGACTTGGATTTGTAAAAAAAAAATCACGACAGTGGCTCTAATGAAAAATCCAGGAAAGCAATGGGTGTCATGTATCCTTGAAATGATTGTGTTTGAAAATAGTCTTCAAGTGATATGGCTGGTGTGGGCTGCAGCGACAGGCCTGTGCATACTCAGGGTCACGTCTCATCTCGCCCTCCTACTATGGTTGGAAAAGGCTGGGACTGTTGACTTGGAGTCTGGCTGGAATCTGAGTGTCATCACTCACAGGGGCATGAAGTTGTCGTGTTACGTCTCATCACGTCCTAGACACAATCCAAGGGAAGTAGAGGGAGATGCAGACCAGAGTTCCCCAGGGACAAGAAGAGCCAACACATGGCGATGGCTCTGCCTTCGGAGCACGCCCGAAGCCATGGAGAATTCACTGGCAAACTCACCATCTACTGCAGAGAAAGCGGGGGACAGCGGGGTTGAGGACGGCCCATAGCTACTGAAATAGCAGGAAACTGCTCCCAAAAGAAACACCGCCTCTTAGGCCTGCTGCTGCTCCAAGAAACAAGGGCCACCCCTGCCAAGAGCCCCGGGGGAACAGTCCTCCCCAGTGCAGGCCCTGAGCTCTCTTAGCGTTTTATGTTCTGAGTAAGAATTTCCACACAGAGCATTCAATTCCAGTTACACCCCAAGATAGTATCAAAATGATAGGTAAATACAGGCCCAGTTCCGCCAGGCAGCCAAAGCACACAGTGCCACGGGGGAGAGAATGGTCTGATTGGGATCTCTGTGGCTGGGACGTCTTCTTAGACAGCAGCTGGAGGCAGCTGGGAGCCGCGCTCATCAGATCTGCTACCGAGAAAGCACTGGCAAGAAGCACAGGAGTGTTGGCTGTGCCATGGGCCTTCCTGGCAAGGAACAGGACGGGGCTGCCTCTTGGTGGCTTGGAGATGAAACACGAGAGCAGATGGGTAAACCAGACGGAGTGGGAAGGCTGCAGTCCCTGCGTCCAGCTGGAGGCTTGTCCAGAGGTGGAATCCTGGTCACCCAAACCCAGGGCGCAAGAGGTCGGGCTCGTGTCGTCTCTCCCCCAAGTGCAAGAAGCAAGGAGTGATTTGGGGCACAGCTTTGAATCCGTAGTCTCCATCCCCGCAACTCCAAGTCACCCCAAGCACACACAAGCACAAAAGGAAAAGCCATGTTACAGGCTCTCCGTGGGCTGCTCCAGGGGTTGGTCCTGCAGCCCCCCAGAGTCTCTCCCATACAGGAATTCAGGAAACACCACCCTCGCACCCGCCCTAGCTCTGCAGGGTCTGACCAACCCCACACGCATTGGCATCCGTAGGGACAAGGACCTTGTAGCCCCTGGAGGACGCAGACCCCACCTGCGAACAGCACTACCCAAAGACGTCTTCCTAGCATTTGATGACAGCGGTCATGAACTGATAAAGGTCGCATTCCTTTTTTTAAAGATAATTATTTATTTATGTATTTGAAAGGTAGAGTTGCAGACAGAGGGAAAAGTCTTCCATCTGCTGGTTCACTCCCCAGGTGGCCGCAATGGCTGGAGCTGAGCCCATCTGAAGACAGGAGCCAGGAGCTTCTTCCGGGTCTCCCACGCAGGGGCAGGGGCCCAAGGATTTGGGCCATCTTCCACTGCTTTCCCAGGCCATAACAGAGAGCTGGATTGGAAATAGAGCAGGCAGAACTTGAACCAGTGCCCATATGGGGCACAGGTGCCACAGGCAGAGGCTTAGCCAGCCCTTAGCATTCCTTTTAAACCAGCAGTGAATTTCTCAGTTCTGCACCAAGGAAGTGCCTCTCAGTATGATGAAGATTCTATACAAAAGCAACTTTTCATGACGCTTTTTAAAACAGCAAATGCTTGGAAACAATGGAAGGGCGCTAATGGCTGAGACACCCACTCTACTTGGTCGCACGGAGCCATGAGAGACAGTGTTCCTGGAGGGAACACGGCACAGAAAGGGAGGGTTAGGAAGCAGAGAGTGTGGGTGGACTTCAGAAAGTTTGCAGTAAATGGAATTTGAAAATGTTTGTTTTTCTGGAAAAAAAAATTATTCACCTCCAGGCATAGTTCCCAGAGCCAGAGAATGTTGAGGGGGCGGGAGGGAGGGAAAGGGATGGTTAACCAGAGCGGGGTGCATTTGGGCAGGAGGAATAATGTCTAACATCCATAGTAGGATGACATGTTCCTGCATAGTTTGTAGAGAGAATTGTCAATGTTTCCAACACAAAGAAATGAGCAAAGTCAGAAGTGATGGATATTCCAGTCACTCTGATCTGGTTACCCATGGTAGAAAGCTTTTAAAATGGATGTACTTTGGGGCAGGCATAGTGGCATAGCAGGTAAAGCCACCACCTGCAGTGTCAGCATCCCATATGGGCACCAGTTCGAGTCCCGGCTGCTCCACTTCTGATGCAGCTCTCTGCTAAGGCCTGGGAAAGCAGGAGAAGATGGCCCAAGTCCTTGGGCCCCTGTACCCATGCGGGAGACCAGGAAGACACTCCTGGCTCCTGGCTTCGGATCGGCACAGCTCTGTTCATTGCGGCCAATAGGGGAGTGAACCAGCAAATGGAAGACCTCTCTCTCTCTCTCTCTCTCTCTCTCTCTCTCTCTGCCTCTGCTTCTCTGTAACTCTGATTTTCAAATAAATAAATAAATCATTTTTTTAAATGGATGTACTTTACAAAAAATCGACAGAACTGTGGGAAGGGATAAAAGAAGGCCTGTAACAAACTATTGAGAAGAAAATCAGACACTAAATTCAATATCCATTGGACTCAATTCTTTTTATTTTTAAGAAAACTTACTTTTTTCTTTTTTAAGAAAAGCTGTTCATTGACTAGAAGTGATTCCGCTTATACAAGGCATATAAAAAGTAAAATTCATAGAGACAGGAAGTAAAATGGTAGTTACTTAGGCCCAGGGGAGCAGGGAGTGTGCAATGGGAGGTGGTGTTTATGGGGCACGAAGTTCCAGTTTGTGAAGAGGAAAAGATGAGGTGAGGGATGCTGGTGAGGGTTGCACAGCACCGTGAATGCAAAAGTGTGCTTCAAAAAATTGGTGGAAAATAAAACTAATGTTGAGTTTATTTTTGGTGCAAAAATTGTTAAAATTCTGCATAGCTTGTCAGATTCTACATTTTTTCATGGACTTTTTGAAACACCTTTGTGCTTAATGCCACTATACACTTAAAAATAGTTACATGGTAAGTTTTAGTGATGCACATTTTGTCACAATTTAAAGACACACCAAAAAGTGACAAGAAGGAAATCAGCCAAAAGTGAAGAGCATCTGTGTTTAGGAGAATTTTGTGTGATTTTTTTTCTATTTTAAGTTTTCCATTTTCTCTAAATTGTATACAAGGAATATATTTAGTCAATTGTAGGCAGCCCATAAACAAGTCATAGACAAGTCAAGGTCAGTCTTGGCTTGTGGAATTCCTGGGATGAAAAAAAAGTCACCTATTCCCATGCTCTAGGAGAATGATCAAACAAGAACATTCTGCTAAAATTAACTATGTTGTGACTGTGTTGTAGAAATCCGATAAGTTGCTTGTGTATGTTGTTAACTTCTGAGTTGCCTTGAGCTGCAGCTGGTTATGCATAAATATCTCTGAGACACTGGAATAAACGAGCCTTGATCAGACTTTTGTCTTGGCTCCATTCTCTGCGCCCTTGTCCCTCTTTCCATTCCCACTCCCTCCTTCAGGTTCTGTTCAACAGGTGCAGCTGGCCAGCATCAGTCAATCATGGAAAAGCCAATAAATTTTGTTTTTTTAAAAGCAGATTTTCACATGATATTGAATAAAAATATGTCTGATTTCTTTCTGTCTGTTTTCAGGGCACGAATAGTACACTATCCTCACTTAAGTTAAATATTTTGCCTGGCCTAATGACTCTGCCCATTTCACAGGGGCAGAAACTGAGTACAGCAGTGGCCCGCATTGCGGCACTGCAGGTTAAGCTGTCACCTGTGACGCTGGCATCCCATAGCCGGAGCACCTGTTCAAGTCCCAGCTCCTCCACTTCAGTTTCAGCTCCCCACTAATACGTCTGGAAGGGAAGCAGAAGATGGCCCAAGTGCTTGAGTCTCTGCCGCCCATGGGGGAGACCAGATGGAATTCCTAATCTCTGACTTCAACCTGGCCCAACCCCAGCCATTGGAGCCATTTCTCTCTGTAAATGCCTTTCAAATAAATAATTCTTTTTGAAAAATATGAACCCTTCAAAACAAAAAAAGAAAAGAAACATGGAAAGAAACTGAGACTCACAGAGTTAAATGACCTCCCAGGGTCAAGGTGTATTGGCAAGGGCAGTTTTGATGATCATGATCCTCATATTCTCAGGGCTTTTCTTGCCAAGCGTGACCAGCACAGACCACCACGATCAGACAGACGGAAGCGTCTCCAAACCAGAGAGAAGGGACGCGCACCCATTAGCTGCAGTTCTGACTGGCTTCTACCTTCCATTCATTCTTTTACCTTTCATGAGAAAGAAAAGAAAAAGTGATTTTAAAAGACTATCTGTGGCCCAGCGCTGTGGTGTAGCGGGTATAGCCGCAGGCTACAGTGCCGGCATCCCATATGGGCGCCAGTTCGAGTCCCGTCTGCTCCACTTCTGATCCAGCTCTCTGCTGTGGCCTGGGAAAGCAGTAGAAGATGACCCAATCTTTGGACACCTGGACACACAGGAGAGACCCGGAAGAAGCTCCTGGCTCCTGGCTTCAGATCAGTCCAGCTCCAGCCACTGTGGCCATTTGCAGTGTGTACCAGGGGATGGAAGACCTCTCTCTCTCTCTCTCTCTCTCTCTCTCTGCCTCTGCCTCTGCCTCTGCCTCTTTCTGTAACTCTGCTTTTGAAATAGGTAAATAAATAAACCTTAAAAAAAAGACTATCTGGGATTTAATTTAAAAAAGAGAGAGAAAAAAGACAATTTCTCAATGGATTCTGCAGCCAGCACACGAATTTTATCAAACTTGCCCCACTTTCTGTTCCTCAGAGTTGGGACCCTGGGGCTTGAAACTCTGCATCACAAAGGGCTCAGCCATGCACACATGAGGACATTTAGCTGCATCAACTTTGGGACACTCTGTTTTTGTTATAATCTTTTCAAAGATTTATTTATTTATTGAGAGGCATAGTTACAGAGAGAGAGAGAGGTCTTCCATCGGCTGGTTCACTCCCCAGATGGCCACAATAACCAGGGCTGGGCCAGACCAAAGCCAGGAGCCAGGACCTTCTTCCAGGTCTCCATTTGGACCATTTCTACTGTTTTCCCAGGCGCATGAGCAGGGAGCTGGATTGGAAGTGGAGCAGCCAGGATTCGAACTGGCACCAAGACGGAATGCTGACACCACAGGCAGAAGCTTAACCTACTACGCCAGCACGTCGGCCCCGGAACACTGAGTTATCTGAGATTTACTGTCATAATTTCACTCATTTTCGCCCATTGGAAATTGGTGCAACATTCTGGTAGTCTCCTGACCACGTGGCCTGACCACGTGGCCTGAATGAGGCGAAGGGTGCAGTCCACCGCCACTGCTGTCCCGGTGTCGCTTCGCTTGGCCTCCCTCCACCCTGACTCCTAGCTCACTTCAGTCTGCCCCCTGATTACCAGACCCAGTCACATTTGCACTCCTGAAGAATGAAAAAACCAGACAGTGAATGTCAAACACAAGAAATATTCATAAGCCCTGCGCTAAATCCCCCGAGACAAAAGAAAGCACTTCTGGTATCCAGCACCTAGTAATTAAGGGACAACGCCTCTTTAGTAAGAGAAGGGCTATGGAGCAATAAGAGATCTCAGCCAGAACTCCTGCTGAGCCCAGAGAACCGGCTCGGTCAGTACAGGAGACAAATAGATACCAGTGAGTCAGTCAAGTTTAGGATACCCTGACAGCTGTCACATCCAGAAGGCATTCTGTGAATCAATGCAGAGTTGTCCTCTGGGGTTCCCAAAGCCCATGGATGTCGCAGCAGTAAGCTGGGACTCCCTGGAAGTCAGCAACTACGGAAAACTCATAGGAAAAGGTCTACGCAGGCATAGGAATGGACATAAATGCAAACCCCGGCTCTGACGGATGGAGATGCATGGGGGGCTGTGTTGAGAAGGACCTGAGTGCATGCCCACAGGGAGAAGGAAGAGACTCATCTGCCTTCATGAAGGACTGGGGGCAGGGGAGGGGGTGCACCTGTACCAGGCATTGTTGTTGCCATCTGCGGCCCAAATGTTCACCAGGTTTTCCATCCCCAAAAGCAGCTGCCCAGGCAACACCAGTCTAAAGCAGAACTAAGAGCAAAATGAAGCTTACTTTTTAGCTCACCCAGAGTTCCTCAAAAATGCCCCCTCTCCCTGTCTCCAGCACCCTGGCAGCTTTCTGCGCTCTAACTGCTGTCTCAGCCCCTCCACTTTTCCTCCCGGAAATCAATGGCAAACAACGGTTGGAGAGAGGTGCATTTTAGCAGGGATCACACGGCCACGTAAGGAGCTGATGCATGAGAACAGGGCTTGCTGTTCGGGAAAAGGAGGAGAGGGAAAGGATTTCCCCACTCCCAAACTCTACAGGTAACGAACACTGGCTCTGACAAAAGGAAATCCCTCAATCCGAAAAACAGAGAAATTGGTGTTTCCACTGCTTAACCCCAACAGCCCCACCTCTGGTCCCTCCCTCTGTTATAAGCAGCAAGTCTGGAAGAGCTGGGAGAGATCCCAGGAGTCACATCACCTGGAAGCATCCCACGGGCCTGAGAAGGAAGCTGCATGGTCTTTGTTTTCTTTTTTTTTTTTTAAGATTTATTTATTTATATGAAAGTCAGAGTTCCACAGAGAGAGAAAGAGAAGCAGAGAAAGAGAGAGGTCATCCATCTGCTGGTTCACTCCCCAATTGACTGCAATGGCTGAAGCTGAGTCCATCTGAAGCCAGGAGCCAGGAGCTTCTTCCAGGTCTCTCACATAGGTTCAGGGACCCAAGGACTGGGGCCATCCTCCACTGTTTTCACAGGCCATAGCAGAGAGCTGGATCGGAAGTTGAGCAGCCGGGACTAGAACCAGCACCCATATGGGATGCTGACACTGTGGTGGCTTTATCTGCTACACCACAGTGCTGGCCCCATGGCCTTTGTTTTCTGGGTATATTGCCTTCCTCCAACCAGCTACAACTAATGCATCTAAATTGTCTTTCCAGTCACCTGAGACCTAGGCTGTCAGTCCCAACAGGGATGGAAGGACAGAGAAGGAGAAATCCACACAATGTGAGAAGGGACATGGTGTAGTCAAGACACAGATAGCAGCCTCCCATGGGATTGCTGTGTTCCAGCAATGGCTCTGACTCCGTCCTGCAGAGTCGACCCTCAGAATCGCTCTTCCTCCTCGAAGTCCACAGAGGCTGGTAGGCAGTCTCTCCCATCGGGTCTCAGCAGCCCTCCACACACTCAGGTACCCCCGACAGCGGGAGAGGGGACAGGGCAGAAGAGGACGGGAAGACAGCGAGAAACCATCTTTCTTCCTCACCAGAATGCACACCTGACAGAAGGTAGCAGGATTCAGACGAGGCTGCCCCCTTTTGTTTTTTGTCTAAGGCAACACTGTGTTTGGCACAGTGGCAGCCTCAGGCTCTCTGCTATGCCCACGATGCCCAGCCTTCGCGGGGTGTGCTCACAGGGCAGATCTGGTACAGTCTCCATTCCTGCTACGCACACGCACCAATTTCAGCAAACCGACCCAAGTGACAACACTTCCTGCTTTGTCCTGAACCATAGGAATTAGCAAACCTCTGGGTCTCACTTCTCTGGCCCCATGATGAGGACATTGAACCAATGATGACTAAATGGATGAATCCATAGCTGACCCTGGCCTCTCAGGATGCTAAGGTCTTCCCAGAGGTGACCTCTCTGAATACGTTCTTGGCTGATGGGGATAAAAGGCCAGTACGTCTCCATTTTCCAAACTGGAATAGGGGGATGCCAACACCCACTTAACTGATAATACTGACAATAACTGATAATACTGATAATACGCTACCCCCTAGGCTTCTCCACAGAGAAGGGCTGCCAGGCTGTTCAGCACCAGGCATTCCATTCACACAGCGGCCTTTGTGTGTGACGCCCCCTAGAGTTATGTGGTGGTAATTACATGTATTGATCTTGTCTCTTGATCTGTCCTAAGTGCCTAGAATATTGCCTGACTCTTAGTAGGAAGTCAATAGTAAGTGTTGAGTAATTGAGAAAGATCTTTGCAAGGACTAAGGTAAAAGATTGATGCAAAAAAGACTAGATTTTGAGTCAATGCTCAATTGATGGTGCTGGTGATTTTTGATGATGATGATGCTACTTAGTGGGGAAAACCCTTCCCCCCAGCCTGGCTTTTATAAATCTACAGATTGTGAACTTGACTGAGCTTTTGGCTCCAGACAAGGTTGCTTTCCTCACATCCTCCCACCAGGTTGCTGATGACTCTGCCTTTCTCGTCTATTTGGTCTGGTATGTTTCCTGCTGCCCCCAGCCCTGCTCTGACCCCAACATCACCCCAGTGCCACTGCAGCACAACAGGGCTGCCAGGTGGCTGCTGCGGGGGCGGCTGTCTCACCTTTGTGTTAAAGTCAGGACTTTTCCCTTCTCTGCCTTTCCTTGGCTCTTTCGTTTGGCATCAGAACCCCTATTCAGTAGCCCGGTTCTACTCAAAGGCCACAGCTCTTTCTCGGAAATGACACGGTTCAGAAAACAAGGGGCTCAAACACCTTCACTAACAGGAACGTTGTGTAACCAGGGCACTCGGTTCCGGGTGAAACAAACATGGTTTCAGAAAGGAGGACAGAAACTCTTCCCTACACCAGGGAGGCTGGTTCTGAAAATCAGACAACCCAACCTTCTGCCTGAAGGTGCCTCTCCCCTCACCACCACATGCTCACAGGGGCAACCTCCCTCCGGAGGACAATAGGTGGCTGCCAACTTTGTATTATATGAACAGTGTCGGGAAGGAACCTATCCCAGAAATATGATCTCCCTGAATGCCTGGGATTCCACTATTAGTGATTCACTCCTTTGGGTTCAGCACCACCCACTCTTTGGTTGTCTTGGAAAACACAGATCCACCTAGGAGGGGCGACACACTAAGTTCCTAACACTGTAAGTGAGTACATTCACAAGCCATTATGTTTCCTCCTGATGGGAGAGATAGCTGGCTGCTTGGCCCATGGGCTTGGAGTGGGCCTCCCAGGAATCAGAGAGGAGGAAACGCTTTGAAGTCCAACTTTGTTAGCGTCCCCAGTTCCCTCGCGCCAGGCCTGCTACACCCTCCAAAGACAGCTGGCTCTGGAGCTGTTTATTTTCACGAGTTAATCACTGAAGGATTAAAAGAGGCCACACACACACACACACACACACACTCACACAAAGGGCCTACCCCATACCCTACATGAAATGGATACTCAAGAAACGTGAGTCTCTCCTACCCATCCTGTGAATGGTAAGAGTGGATCTGCCTCTGGGGACAGGGATGGCCATTCGTCTACAGGAAAGACAAGTCAGTGACATCCGGGTCCTTCTCCACTGCCTGTTAGAGGAGGGGCACCGCTCTACTCAGCCAACTCTTCAGCCTATGGCGCCACTGCCACAGCCATGGGTGAGCATGTTAGAGAGGCTCAGGTGCGTGCCCTTGACCTTCTACTCATTGAGGACCTGTCACTAGGTTTCTTGGGTCTAACTGTCCTGGGTTTCCTGAGTCTCAAGGCTATTAGGGTCTGAAGTTCCTCTTGCTTTCCAGCTTTGCAAATTCCCTCCAAAAGCCCAGGTCCTGCTGTCTGCCACAAGAGGCTGACCCCCAGGGACCACATCACACACCTCCTTTGCCCATTGGTGGATTCAGCCAATGGAACGTCTCAGCAGGGGACTGAGAGGCACTGGGAAAAGCCTTGGAAAGAAAGCAGTGAGCAGTGGTTACTAGGGAACAACTACTATTTCTTGAGTGCTCACTAGCTTACTATCCACCAGTCTCACGTTGCACCTCACATGCATCATCACCACTGATTCTTACAGCCATTGTACAAGCAGCATATTGTGTCCCCTGACAGGTAGATGAGGGAAAGTGGGTTCCATGAGGTTAAGCAACTTACTGTTGCAGCTCGTACCACTTCCACATCTACATCCATCTCACTTCACACAGCGCCTCTTCTGAAAGCCCCATGAATTTGCTTAAAACATCAGTATGTGAGGTCTCCTGCCTTCTACCTCCCTTCCTCCTGTCCCTTCCTACCACAATTCCAGCTCAGAGATGGCATTAGGGAAGAAGAAGAGATGTTGGCAAGTTCAGGGTTCAAGACACCCAGTCTGCTTCACTCTGAGAAGTGGCTCTGAGCCAACAGAATTGGAACGGGGCTGGGCAGAGGGTAGAGCTTGCGAGGAAAGAGTTGAGCTTAGCCCTTGGAAGCCTCCTTTTTCAGTTTCTGTCCTCTTGTCCATCAAAACCATCTGAATTCACAATAACAGATCATACAAAAGGCTTTCAATGGGCTGCCTTATTTAAGCTGCCCACCATCCCTAAGGTAAGGGAAGATTACTAGCACCAGTTTAAGATGAGGAAACAACTCCCCAGGGAGGTTAAGTCACTTGTCTAAGGTCACACAGCTAGCAAGTGGAAGAGACAGCTTCAAACTCAAGTCTTCTCACACCAACATCAGTTCTCAATCCCCAGCACTGAGCCCTGGGGAGAGAAATGTGAGAGGCATGGTTTGGATGAGGCTAAAATAGCCTTGGCATTGATCCAGCCTACTCTGAACCACAACCTCAGCTTCCACCACTGAGTTTTATGGGATGACTTAATTACTCTTTGTTAACATCAAGCAAGATGGCTGCCAATCTGAGGCCACACCTGCTCGTCTGCACCTCTGACTGCCCACAGGTATTCTGGGAATGGCAGGCGGCCTTTGTTGGCTGGGTCTGGAGGATAGCAGGGTTCCCTTCTGGCAATAGAAAGTCGGAAGGCACATGGGCTAGCCAGAGGGCATAGCTGGGGCAACACAATGCTAACTGGGGGAGCTGACAGCAAGTATACACACAGCATCCTATAGCACTGAGCCCAGCACTGGGAAGTCTCCTGGGTGCTGGACATCCAGAGCCTGCAGAGGAAGAAAAAGAAAGGTAAATGGAGGCAACAGATAAACAGCATTTTACCACCCCTCTAGCATTTAACTTAATGAAGAGAAAGGGTGACACATGGGTTGAAGTCCCAGCAAAATCATTTTGGGGCTTTGACCTGTCACAGCCTGTTTTTCATCTTCTTGGCATTGCTACTGCAATCCAAGCTGCTGTGTGCAAACACTTCTTGGAGCACTTACTCTATTTCAGGTCCTCAGAGATATGTATTGATTATCTCCCTTAATCTTAAGGACTCTGAAAAAAAGTGCAAATTCTTCTATCATTATTTTGTGATGAGGACGCCGTTTCAGAGAAGGTGAGTACCTTGCCCAAAGCACACAGCAAAGCCAGGTGCTGGATGATAAGCATCAGCAAGTAAGGAACCATTCTAGTTCTAGAATGTGAGCACCTTGAAGGCAGACATCTGGCCTTGGGCTTAGTATTTTCTTTTAATTAGGAGATATTTCAAATCTTCCAAAGTGTGTATTATTACAAACATCCATGTAACAAACACTCAGCCCAAGAAATAAAATGCTGCAATGGAAGTTTTTGGTCACATCCCTATTCCTTATCTCACCCTTTCCAGAGATAGCCAGTCATTTGTCCATTCAGTGTTTATCGAAGACTTACTCCACCCCCTGAAGGTCTCTAGATGCCAAATGGTTTTAAGCATTTTCCTACACTGGAGGTTCGTCATTTTCACACCTATCTTACATTTTCACTACATGTTCAAGGGGCCACTAGCAACATTTGGCATTTGTTCCATAGCTTGAAATTGTGTGTAGGTAGTAAAATAATTATAAGGCTTTCTGAAACATCATGTCTCGGTAATATTTTTCAAGAGACATACAGAAACAGAGAACACCCTGTCACTGTGTTAGACATAGTAACAGCAAGTTGAATTGCAAAAACACACTCTTTCCTAAGAAAAGAAAGCTGTTCATCTTCTCCTGAGCCACCTCATTTCAAATGGGCTTCTCCTGATTCAGCAGAGCTCTTGGGCAGGTGTGGAGGTTGATGCTCTGACCTGTCTTGACCAAAATCCAAGCTAGAGTCCCAATTTTAAAAAAAAAGGATAGTCATAACAAGATAGTTTTTTGTTTGTGTGGTGTGTTATCATTCTTTTAAGATTTCTTTATTTATTTGAAAGTCAGAGTTAGAGAGAGAGAAAGAGGCAAAGAGAGAAAGAAAAACATCCTCTATCTGCTGGTTCATTCCCCAGATGGCCACAACAGCCATGGCTGGGCCAGGCCAAAGCCAGGAAGCAGGAGCTTCATCCAGGTCTCCCACATGGGTGCAGGGGCCCAAGCACTCAGGTCATCTTCCGCTGCTTTCCCAGGCCAATTATCAAAGGAATTGGAGCAAATGTGCAGCAGCCAGGACTTGAATTGGCACTCACATGGGATGCCAGCATCACGGGTGGCGGTCTTATCTGCTTGGCCACAACACTGGCGCTCTGAAGTCATTCTGAAGGCATTTTTACAAAAAGTACTAACTACACAAAGCATATGTTGATATGAAGAGATTCCAGGGACTCCCAGCCCACAGGGTCCATTTCATTAGCAGAACATAAATCTTACCTGGCATGGCTCTGACTGTAAACGAGAACAGAGAACCGAGAGGCTTGCCCCCAACCCAGCTCCCTCCTCTGACCCTTGAGAAACTCGCAGAGACCTAGAGCTCCAGGGAAAGGTCTGGTCCCCACACTGTATTCTGGAGATCCAGAAGTCAAGGTGAACAGGAACAGGGAGCACAGAGAGGATCCACTGAGTCTCAGCTGTGCACTTTCTCTTTTAATCCTCCCAAGAGATGCAGAGGTGTAACGCAACTTGCGTAGACCACACACTGTTGTAGGAGTCCACAGCGGTCCCACCAAGCAGGTGGCTGAGTCAGGACTTACCCATCTTCCACCTCCAAGTCCAGAGATGCTGGCCTCTAGCTGGGAAAAACCATCAGACACTGCATTCCAGCTCCACTTCGCTTCACCCCAGTTTAGTTAGATGGATCTTGCTGAGTTAGTCTTCCAAAAGCGAGCTCAGTCCAAAGAGACGCTGTGACTCTGGATGCACGTGAGTGAAGGTGTGACTGCCTTGGAGTCCACAGCAAGTTAGGGACCTGGAAAGGGTGTGATGTGGAGAATGTCCACGGAGGCCCTTCTCCTTCTCCATGGCTGTCCTGCCCACTCCCAGCCCCCTTCTCTATGTCCCCAGGGCATATTGCTGATGATCCACTAATATCAATTTTCTTTCCTTGCCCCCAACACACACCTTCAGTACATCTACCCACCTGAAAGTACTCCAGCACAGCTCTGGATGACTTACAGTGTAGTCTGTTGAAATATGCATAGCCTTACATAACCACAAAGAGTGATATTACTGGTGGAAGTTTCCGGTGCCAGAGTAGGCCAATGAGAGGCATATTTATGAAGCAGCTCATATTTGCTGATTCGCCAAGGATGCTGCACGGTCACCTAGGTTGTGACTGCAAATCCTTCCATGGGCAATGCATTCAGATTGACACTTGAGGAGTCCCAGGTCTTCTGGGTTTTCAGAGAGGGAAAGAGAGGGAGGCCACCCAGCCTGCATCAGCTAGTCAGTGAGTGAGCAATCAACATTTAACGTGCTAAGTCACTGAAATGTGTGGGTTATTTATTGCTGCAGCATAATAGAGCCTATCCTAACGCACCAGTAAAGGTGACATCTGTGCAACGCTTGTGTTGAATACAACTGTTGGTAGTGATTTTCCATGCCTTGTAACTGAGCAGCTAGAAAAGAAAAAAAAATCAGCACTTCCCAGACTCCCTTGAAGGCAGGGTTCTGGAAGTAGGTTAAGTTCTAGCAGTAACATCCTCAAGTGAAGTACAACATAATAAAGTCATAAATTTTAGAGGGATTTCAGCAGCTGAACTCTTTATTCCAGGGTCCAGTCGCCAGCTTCATGAGTGACAGAGGCACCTCGTGGTGACAGCAGCAGGGACAACAGGTTTCTGATGTCTAGATCTAGCTACAATGAAATGACCTTAACATGAAGCAATGACCCCCTCCAGACATCCATTCCCCAACCTTATAACAGTTCTGTAAGCTCCTGACTCCCTGAACTGAATCCCTCTCCACTTATAATACCTACAATGGTGTCTACTTCCTTCATTGATCTCAAAATGAGTCTTTATTACTTTCAAAAGTGTTAAACACAGGAACGCATTATGATCCACTGGGTTAAGCCACTGCCTGTGACGCCAGCATCCCATACAAGCACCAGTTCAAGTCCCAGGGGCTCCACTTCTGATCCAGCTCCCTGCTAATGTGCCTGAGAAAGCAGTGGAAGATGGCTCAAATCCTTGGGCCTCTGCACCCACGTGGGAGACCTGGATGGAGTTCCAGGCTCCTGGCTTTCACCTGGCCCAGCCCTACTCACTGTGGCCATTTGCAGAGTGAACCAGAAGATGGAAGATGTCTCTCTGTCTCTCTCTCTTTCCCTTTCTCTTTCTCTTTATCCCTCTCTGTGTGACTCTGCCTTTCAAATAAATAAGTCTTTTTAAAAACACTGGTAAAGTATTTGAGGATGAGCTAACAGAAGATGATACAGAAGATTCCAAAGGCTCAAACCTGGGAGAGGACTCTCTGAGACCTCAGAAACATAGAGGGGGGAAATGCAGTTGGGTAAATTTTCACAAAACTGTAAATTCATTTTAAAAACATAGCATCAATGATTTCAAGAAAATCCTTCACATTGTAATCAAAGACAAGGAGGACAGTTGAAGTCTTCTCCCACATGGCCCAGCCAATAAGGGCAGAGCTGCGGTTCAAACCAAGGTCTCCTAAGACCCTAACCAATGCTCCCTCATGGCATGCCAACTTTGAGTCTGGGTAGAGAAGGCTGGGTTCACCTTCGTAAGCCACAGGATCCCACCTGGGTGTTGTAGAGGAATTATACACAGTGTGTGCAACTGGCTACTCAGAAAGGGGAGTGTCTGCCACATGCTACAGCATTTAAAATTGTGAAAGACATGCTTGAAATGAAATCTAATGACAGGTATTCACTTTTATGGCATGGTTTATAAAAAATATACAGTCCTCATAAAGAGCAGCCATGGCCAACCAAAAGCCTGTTAAGTGCCTAGAGCTTTTATTCCAGATCTAACAATCAGAGTTCTTCACATGTCCCCACTAATGATACGGATGCCCCACATGACCTTGAGCCCCTGGCTTCTACCTCTTGTGCCCTATTTTATCTGTCTGTAAAAGGGAGATAATAACACTAGCCACTGGGTCGTGTTGGCAACATGCTTGGAGATCCCCAGATCAAAGATGCCCTGCCTGCACCAAGCAAAACGATGATGGTGCTTGCCATCATTAGTGTTGTTATTATTATTGTTGTTATTTGGAGTGGCTGTGTTGCAGCTCAGGAAGCAGATGTGACTCCCAGGGCTGACTCAGCACCAGGCAAGAATGAGGAGACATTGTAGGCTGCAGAAGCTAATGATGTCAAACCAACTCTTTCATTGACAACCCATGATGACCCTGTCCTAGACTCCCCACGTGGTATGAAGCATCCTCCTCTCTAGCATCTCCCAAATGTAAACAGCTGTCTTTGGGGGAAGAGCTCATCTCATCATTGGCGGAATGGTTCCCATCACCACACAGTGACTAACAATCCCCGAGATCACAGCCAGGAAGCTTCAGGCTCCAGTCCCAGCTCCACCACACGTGACCTTAAACATGAGCCCTGATGTCTCGGAGTCATCATTTCCTGATGGCAAAATCAGGACATTTCACTAAAGTGATCCCTGGGTTCCCTGACTCCAGTACGTACAACAGTCAGACCCCCAGCCGGGGACTGTGTCCAGAGAAGGACTTGGCTGGCACATTTCTCCCCAGTTTAATGGCAGTATCAGTCACTGCCTTTCTGCCAGGCTACTGGCTCCTGGCCCACTCGCAAGCAGGAATGTTCTGAGTCGTCTGGGACAAGGAAATGCACTCATCTTGTTTTGAAATTTACCAACAAGCCAGGGACTCAAAATAGAAACCCCAGTTCTATATACTGGTAAACACTTCCGTGGCTTTCAAAGTAGCCTGTTGAGGGGCCATCACCTGCCTTTATGTGGCTTGTATAAAAAAGGTCACCACAAAAGGGGACTGGATTTTTCCTTGTTGTTTTAGTGTTTGTTTATTTGCTTTCATTTTATCTGAAAAGCAGAGAGACACAAAGAGAAAGATCTTTAATCTACTGGTTTACTTCCCAAACACTCTCGACAGCCAGGGCTGGGCTGGGCCAAGGCCAAGAGCCCAAAATCCAATCTGGCTTTCCCACGTGGGTGGCGGGGAGCCAACTACTCAATCATCACCTGATGTCCTCCCAGGTATGCATCAGCAGGAAGTTGGACCGGAAACAAGGCTGGGGCTCAAACCCAGGGCTCTGACGAGGTATGTGGGCATCCCAAGTGACATCTTAACCTCTGAGCCACATGCCCACCCCTTGGTGGGTGAATTGGAAAAGGAACCTCCTCTGGGTGTGTGTTGCTCTGTGGAAACATGGATCGGAAGCAGACTGTACCTTGTTCAAATTAGCACAGTTCTCTTCTGGAGCCCAAGTCTTGATGAAGAAACATGTGCTGGATTTCAACTCCCAAGGGGCCCCTGGGCCCACAAGTTTGCGCAGTATACACACTGCTCAACCACATATGGTAGTCTTGAATTTGATGACTCCTAGGGCTTCCCTGGGGCCACCTCATGAGCCTTGGTAAGTTAATGGGAAGCCTCCTCCCCACCCCATCAACTGGTTTTTCCTTGCAGTACATGAAATTGGTCATCCTTGAAAAATGTGAACAAAAGGGAACTTTAAAACATTTGATTAACTACTATACATAAGTAACCTGGAAATAAAAAATGAGTTTTATTTGGAGAGATGTAAAGACTCAAATCTAGAAAACATGTTTTCTTAGGCCATGGTGGTTTACAGCAGTAGGCATGGTCAGAAAGAAGTTTTAGCCAACGTTAAGTCAAGACTGCCAAAATCCTCTCTCCACCCTCTGTAATCGCCTATACTTTCTACCTGGGACCCCCAAGGCTAGTCAATGTACAATAATCTATTTAACACAGTTACTTTCAAGTACACTAAGTCAACGTGGGTGTTTTCTAATCATTTCAGCTGTGTGTATGTGTGTGCGTGTGTGTGTGTGTGTGTGTGAGACAGGATGCCACCCTGTGTACAGTCCAACAAAGAATGTACTGCACCTGTCTCAGATGCACACTGGCCTTTGGCGTCCAGTCTAAGTCTTGCTTGCTCATGCCTTGTGCTGGCGAATCTCTGACGTCCTCATCAGACTCCAGGAAGCACAGTCCACCTTCAACCTCTGCTGGGCGGCCCACACACCTCCAGGCACGGAGGCACTCAGCGGCCTCTCAGCCCTCGATTCTCACTTTCTCTCTTCCATTCCCCCCACCCCATCCTTTCCCTTCTCTTCCTTCCTCCTCCTCAGTACACCAACTTGACACTCAGGGATGCCCAGCACTCCGAGGCCCTGGGAGAGTTGGAAGTCTGCCCCAACGCCTCCTCCTTCCCACTGGACACACCACACTCTCATTTCTACTCCGCAGTGTAGATAGAGAACTCACCTGCATCCTGGAGACTCCCCTGCCTGCGCCCTGGGAAGCTGGACATGGCTTCTCTGGACTTCAGGCAGATCCTACCAGGTGCCCCTGGCCAAGTCACACCTCAGAAGGTGGACAGAGATATAATGTAGGCTACTCACACCCCTGTCTAATCTTCTTCCTCCATCTCTACCTCTTGTCTTCTCCAGAAGGTTGGAAGTCAGAGGGGAGGGAAGGAACTGGCTAATGACACATGCTTCCCAAATCTTGCCACCTATATCTGGATCCTCAAACCCTTGGACTTAAAACTAAACACTTGCCACTTCTGGTTGGAAGTTCCACCGTGTTGTAAATGGAGAAAGATCTTCAGGATATGAGCAACCACAATTTGGAGGGTGTGGTGAGGTGTCCATTATTTCGTCACTTGTCAGCCCACCACAATCTGTCACTCAGAGAGACAGAGACAGAGAAGTGGAGAGGAGGCTGGGGGTGGGGCACCACCAGGCCTCTGTGAATGAGATCACTGGACCAAGTGAGAGCTGACCAGTGAGACCAGCACTAAGAGCAGGATGGGGAGGCTGTGGAAAGATGGGCATCAAATTCTTTCTTTCCAAAATCGTGTGTCCCCTACAGCCCTACAATTTCATCTCTAGGGGGTTATCTTAAGGTAATCAGACAAGTGTACAAAGACTATCTACAAAGATGTTTTTCAGGACTGTTTACAATGGAAGTAACTTCTGTGTTCCACCATAAGGAACAGATTTGCAAATAACTGTGCTCTTACAATAAAATTCAAAAATACTTATGTTTTTGTAGTGTAATATAAAAAGTGATCATCTAAAACCATATTTATTGGAGTAGCAAGATATTAACATATAAGGTTAAGGCCGGCGCCGCGGCTCACTAGGCTAATCCTCCGCCTAGCGGCGCCGGCACACCGGGTTCTAGTCCCAGTCGGGGCGCCAGATTCTGTCCCGGTAGCCCCTCTTCCAGGCCAGCTCTCCGCTGTGGCCAGGGAGTGCAGTGGAGGATGGCCCAGGTGCTTTGGCCCTGCACCCCATGGGAGACCAGGAAAAGCACCTGGCTCCTGGCTCCTGCCATTGGATCAGCGCGGTGCGCCAGCCGTGGCGGCCATTGGAGGGTGAACCAACGGCAAAGGAAGACCTTTCTCTCTGTCTCTCTCTCTCACTGTCCACTCTGCCTGTCAAAAAAAAAATATATATATATATATAAGGTTAAGAGAAAAGGCAAATCTTTTAAAAAAAATATAGGGACTGGCACTGTGGCACAGCAGGTTAATGCCCTGGCCTGAAGCGCTGGCATCCTATATGGGCACCGGTTCAAGACCCAGATGCTCCACTTCTGATCCAGCTCTCTGCTATGGCCTGGGAAAGCAGTAGAAGATGGCCCAAATCCTTGGGCCCCTGCACCCATGTGAGAGACCTGGAGGAAGTTCCTGGCTCCTGGCTTCAGATCAGCACAGCTCCAGTCATTGCAGCCAATTGGGGAGTGAACCAGCAGATGAAGACCTCTCTCTCCCTCTCTCTCTCTCTCTACTTCTCCTTCTCTCTCTCTGTGTAACTCTCACTTTCAAATAAATAAATAAATCTTTAAATAAGTCTTTTTAAAAAAAGAGAAAAAGAAAATTCTAAAAAAACACAGTTTGAACATGTGTTTATTGCATATATATACTATATCATATTTACTCACCACATGACATACTATCTATATACCATATATATTTATATACACACACACCAAATGTATGGCATATATATATATGTATATATATTCTAAAGTGGGATGTTGTTTTCTTTACTTATATATTTTTAATTTTCTACAAGGTATAAGTATTACTTTTGTAATGAGAAATAAGTAATGGAAAACTTGTAGGTGGTATTCAGAAGAAATGAGTGATTTGAGAAAAGAAAGGAAAAGCACTCACAGGCAAAGCCAATAGTTAGCTCTTCTGAAAACCTACTCTGGAGACCAATGTGCCAAGCTTCAGGACACAGCTCTTCTCTTCCCTGCCCTTCACCATGGGGTCAAGTCAATGGAGTTTCCTTTTTGCCAAAGCAGAGCCCATCGTGGCTAGGATGGGAGTTTACTACAGGACGCTGGGACGCCCCTTTCTGAGAAGATGCAGTAGAGGTACTTTCCACTATTTCTCGCACAAGTACCCTAGAACATCATTAGACTACAGGTGCAACAACCATCAGAAGACTCTGGGAGAGGGGCAGAGGAAGACAGACTGGCTAGGGACTTGGGACCCCAGGAACGATGGCATAATGCTTGGTCTTTTGGGTTTTCTTTTTGTCTCATATACCCCAGACTTGAAAGAAGCTTGTATTCTGTAACTAGAAATGCAACAAGCATAGACAATAAGAGCCCCGACAAAAGCCGACGCTCTTCAGCAGAAGACCAGAAGCAAGGAAGAAGACTTTTAGACACTAAGTTTTGTATCCCAGCCAGATATCATAGAAAAAAAAAAAAAAAAAAAAAAAAAAAAAAAAAAAAACTGTGCCCAACCTTGCTCAGGGCAGCAAAGGTGAAACGGGCAGCCTAAACCCCCACACTTGCAGACTGTAACAAGCCTCCCCAGTACCCAGCGGTATCAGAGAAGACCAAGTAGGGAGCTGGGACATTAACCCCCATCAACTGCTGACAAGCACTCGTTCCACCCAGTGTCAGTGGAACCTCCCAGGAAGCCCGGACTTCCACTCCCCACCCCCACAGCATCAAGGTGCCCCTCCCTCTCCATACCAGGGTGATGTCAGAAGAGGCCTCAGGAGAGGTCAGGGCTTGGCCAACACCTGCAGGTAACGAGGTCATCTCCCTTTCCTGTGGTGGCAGTGGAGGACTCAAAGAGTGACCAGGCACTCCCAGCCCTCCCAGCCAAGGTGCTATCTGCAGTTCCTACTGGGGAATCAGAACTCCCACTCCTCTCCTAGTAAAGAGAAAAGTCTCCACCACTTACATGTCAGCAGACACCCAGTAGAGAAGGTAGACTTCTACTCCCATTAGTAATTATAGGGCAGCCTTCCTCCCATGGCAGAGCAATGTCAAAACAAGCAGTAGATCAAGAGTATCATAACAGGGGCCAGCGCTGTGGCACAGCGGGTTAATGCCCTGGCCTGCAGTGCAGGCATTCCCACATGGGCGCCGGTTCAAGACCCGGCTGCTCCACTTCTGATCCAGCTCTCTGCTATGGCCTGGGAAAGCAGTAGAAGATGGTCCAAGTCCCTGGGCCCTGCACCCACATGGGAGACCTGGAAGAAGCTCCTGGCTCCTGGCTTCGGGTCGGCGCAGCTCTGGCCATTGCTGCCAATTGGGGAGTAAATTAGCAGATAGAAGATTCTCTCTCTCTCTCTCTCTCTCTCTCTCTTTTTCTGCCTCTCCTCTCTCTGTGTAACTTTGACTTTCAAATAAATAATCTTTAAAAAAAAAGAGTATCATAAAATCATAACTAAAATGTCCAGCATCCATAGAAAATCACTTTTTATGTCAAGAATCAAGAAAATTTTAACTAAAATGTAAGAGAGACAATCAGTTGATGCCAATGCCAAGGTGACAGAAATATTAGAATTATCTGCAGCTTTTCAAGCAGGTACCATTAAAATGCTCCAGTGTACAATTATGACATGCATGCTTGAAATAAGTGAGAAAACCAAGTTTTATCAAGAAGTAAAAATGTCTCAAATAGAAAACACAAAAAAGACATAGAATTTTAGAACTAAAAATAAAGCAATTAAAAATTCTGAAAACTTAATGAATAGAGGTAGCAGAAGGGAAAATCAGCAGCTTGAAGACAGGAACACAGACCCAGTGTTAGTGACAGAGAGATCGTCGACTGGACTGAGAAAAGCAACAGCTTCAGGGGCCTGTGGAACTAATAACAAATGACCTAATGTTCATGTCTCCAGAGTTCCAGAAAGCGTGCAGGGCTGGAAAAGTATTTGAAGAAACAATGGCTGAAAGCTTCTCAAATTTGCACAAGACATGAATCTCCAATTTCAAGAAGCTGAGCAGCAAATTACAAACAAGATGAACCCAAAGAAGTTATTTCCAAGACACATCCCCATCAAACAGACAAAACCTTAAAAGTGGGGCCAGCGGGTTAATCCTCCACCTGCAGTGCCAGCATCCCATATGGGCGCCTCTCAAATAAATAAATAAAATCTTCTTTAAAAATCTTAAAAGTAAACTGGAGAAAAACAGTTTGAATGATGGCAAACTTCTCACCAGAAACTATGAAGACCAAAAGAGAGTGGCACAAAAATTCTTCAACCATCAACTCAGAAAAGAACTGTCAACTCAGAATCCAATATGCAGCAGAAATAGCCTTTGGGAATGAAAAGAAATGAAGACACTCTCAGATGAAGGAAACTAGAGTATGCAAACCTAACTTAGCGGACCTACCTTAATGGGATGAGGTAAAGGAATTTCTGTAAACAAAAAGAAAACAACAGGATAAGGAATCTTAGAACATTTGGAAGAGAAAAGAAGTTACTAAGAGCAAAAATATCAGTAAAATCAATAGTCTTTCCCCTTGAGTTTTCTAAATTATGATTGACAGTAGAAGAAAAATAACATCTGATAAAATTCTCAATGTATTCAGAGGAAGTCCTTAAGGCAATTTTATTATAAATGAAGAAGGTAAAGGAATATAAAGGGAGATACATTTCTACACTTCACTTGAACTAGTAATTATCAATGCCAGTAGATCACGGTAAGTTTTGTACATATAATGTATTATCTAGAGCATACTTATCAAAGAGATACAGACAAAAAGAGGTGGATGAAAATTTAATTCCAAAAATCTCAAGTTAATCCACAAGAAGACAAACAGAGTGAAATAGGAAAACAAAAAACAGGAAAAAATATAATGATATATTTAAGGTCTAACAAGCCAATAATTATATTAAATGTAAATGGGGCCAGCACCATGGCACAGCGGGTTAATGCCCTGGCCTGAAGCACCAGCATCCCATATGGGCACCAGTTCAAGACCTGGCTTCTCTACTTCCTATCCGGCTCTCTGCTATGGCCTGGGAAAGCTGTAAACGATGGCCCAAATCATTGGGCCCCTGCACCCATGTGGGAGACCTGGAAGAAGCTCCTGGCTCCTGGCTTCAGATCAGTGCAGCTCTGGCTGTTGCAGCCAATTGGGGAGTGAACCAACGGATGGAAGATCTCTCTGTCTCTCTCTCTACCTCTCCTCTCTCTGTGTAACTCTGATTTTAAAATAAATCTTTAAAAAATATATAGTTATTTCTTTAAGGATTTGTTTATTTATTTGAAAGGCAGTTAAGAGAAAGGGGGAAGGGCGGCACTGTGGCACAGCGGGTTAATGCTCTGGCCTGAAGCGCCGGCATCCCATATGGGCGCCATTCTAATCCCGGCTGCTCCACTTCCGATCCAGCTCTCTGCTATGGCCTGGGAAAGCAGTAGAAGATGGCCCAAGTTCTTGGGCCCCTGCCCCACGTGGGAAACCTGGAAGAAGTTTCTGGCTCCTGGCTTTGGATCGGCGCATCTCTGGCCGTTGCTGCCAGCTGGGGAGTGAACCATTGGATGGAAGACCCCCCCACCCTGCCTCTTCTCTCTGTGTAACTCTGACTTTCAAATAAATAAATCTTAAAAAAAAAGAAAGAAAGAAAGAGAGGGAGGGAGGTCTTCTACCCACTGATTCACTCCCCAAATGCCTGCAGCAGCCAGGGATGGGCCAGGCTGAAGCCAGGGGCCCAGAACCACATCTGGGTCTCCTAGATGGGTGCCAGGGACCTACATACTCACCACCTTCAGCTGCCTTCCCAGGCGCATCAGTAGGAAGTTGGAATGAAAGATTATTCAGGACTCAAACCAGCACTCCTCTATGCAGCTGTCCCAAGTGGTGGCTTAACCCCCTGCACCACAACACAAGGATTGTCAGAGTGGATTTAAAAAATGTGATTCTACTAAGTGCTGTCTCACTTAATGTATATTGATTGTAAAGAAGCGTGGAAAAAGACACATCACTTAGACTTTAAAGAAAGCAGCACGGCTCTGTTTTATCTGATAAAATAAATTTCAGAGCAAAGAAAATTACCACAAGCAGAAAAGACATTACAAAATGATGAAAAGGATCATTCCACCAGGAAGCAATCCTGAGCAGGTACACACTGAACCATGGAGTTGCAAAAACGTGAATCCAATAGGATTTGCAAGGAGAAATAGACAAACCCACCATTATAATTGGAGACTTCAGCATCCCTCTCAATGATTGATTAGAACAATTAGCTATATAGCATTAGCAAGACTGGAGAGAAACATGACAACGCCATCCACTAACAGAATCTGATCGACATTTATGGAACACTTCACCCAGCTGCAGCAGAATACACATTCATGCACCTGCAACGGCCAGGGCTGGGCCAGACCGAAGCCAGGAGCCTGGAGCTTCTTCTGGGTCTCCCATGTGGGTGCAAGAGCGCAGGGAGTGGGCTGTCTTCTTCTTCCCAGGCGCATTAGCAGGCAGCTGGATCAGAAGTGGAGCAGCTGGTACCCAAACTGGCGCCCATATCGGATGCCAGCATTGCAGGTGGGGGCTTTTCCCACTATGCCATAGCACCGGCCCCTACCCTCAACAAATTTAAAGGATGTTAGGGAGCTCACAAAAGGGTCAGAGAGCCAGACATGGAAACTTTGCTGCTGCTATGGCTTGAAAGTGGTTTGTCCCCCAAGGGTTCACGGGATGGATGCTTGCCCCTCAGCAGGGCAGTAGAGAGGCAGCAGAGGTCTGCCCTCAAAAGTAATGAACATAGTTCTCACATGAGCCTAGTTAGTTCTCTCAAGTGGGTTGTTGTAAAAAAGCAGGACCAGCCCCTCCTGGTGTCTCCCTGGCTGCCTGTTTTGCCACATGATCCCTCTCACACACACTCTCCTGCCTCGATGCTGGCCACTAGGATGGGACATAGCTGGAGGAAGAGCTGGGACCATGATGTTTGGACTTTCCATCTCCAAAGCCACTGGCTACATAGATCTCTTTTCTTTATAAAGTACCCAGCCTCAGATATCCTGTTACAGCAACAGGAATTCAACCACTGAGATGAACAGCCAACCCACACCTGCTTTAATGGAGATGCCATGGTCAACACCAGTAGGCACAGATACCACACCCTGGCAGTGCCACCTCAACCCAGGTGGCACAGCCAGGACCCCAGCCACTGCTGCCCCTTGTGGGCCCCCCCTGTTCATACTGTCCTCATCAAAATTGAAGTCAGCTTTGGGGGTGTCTCACTGAAGGATCCTAAATGCCATCATCTCACTCCGCTGTAAGGAGGGCTGAGAAAGCAAGCGTCTGGCTCCTATCCTGGGGGATTCAGATGCTGAATGTGGAAGCAAACTTAAGAAGGAGAGCCATAGGCTGGTGTTGTGCCCAAGCTGTCACTTGCCACTCCGGCACCCTGTATCAGAGCCAGTTCGAGTCCCAGTTGCCCCTCTTCTGATCTGGCCCAGCCCCAGCTGTTGCAGCCATCTAGAGAGTGAACCACCAGATGGAAGATCTCTATCAAATAAGTAAAATAATGATCTGTTTCTAAAAAAGAAAATTATCCCAAAAATGCCAGTTGCCATCATAGGGGAGATGTCCACTACACAAGAAATGACCCCAGAGACCTTCCTCAGCTGTTCCCCGCCTCGCCGTCAGCAACCGGCCCAGGGGCTATGCTCCAAAGCATTTGCAGTAGGAAAACCTAGGCTCTCCTTAGAGAACGTGGCTGTTTTCCCAGCTTCCCCAGTGCACCAGCCCAGTCCTGGACTCAGTCCTCACACATGAGCACTCTTGGGTGCAATAAGTCACCAGTTAACATGAGCTCGCGGCAGGCTCCACATTATCACACCCTCCAATCTTGCTGGAGTGAATTCTTATCTTCAGGTAGGCTTGTTTTTTCACTAGAAATGAATCAAGCTTGGGCACAGGCCCAGCTATCTGTCAAGAGGAGCATGTAAGAGCGCGTGAGACACACACGTGTGCACGCACATTTCCCACGTGATGGAGCTGTTCTTGTCAAGTAGAGAGAGGAAGGCAAGCAAATTATTTACATTCTGCCCCGGATAAACCATGCAGGATCCCCCTGGTCCCAGATCTGAGAGATCTCAGGGGGCACAGCTTGGGCAGGGAAAGTTAGCACCTGGAGTCATTGCCCTTCTCATATAAATGGCCCAAGCTCTCACCCACCCATCTGACGCTTGGGCTTCTGGGAGCAGGGAGAGGGCAGAGAGAAGGGGGAAATCTCATGGAATGGTGACTAAGACTGACCTGGGCTCAAGTCCCAGCTGGACCCCTTCTTATGTTAATCTCTCCATACTCGGTTTGTTCAACCATAAAAATGGGATAACCAAGCCAAAGCCAGAGACACACACAGGTTCTCCTGCCTCCCAAGACAGGAGGGGGATCCAGGGTCTGGAGACAATGGGGCAGCCTACAGAGGAGGGTGTGGTATGAGAGCCGGGTGGAACTCAGAGGGCAGAGAACACGGTGGGCCTCAGAGCCCAGCTGAGTGTGCAGGTCACAGCCAAAACCAACAAAGACCAAAGTCCCTGGGTCCCTACGCGCAGGAAGGAGTCAGAGTCCTCTCAGATCCTCTCTGGAATGCAGCACACACCGAGAACAGCATTTCCTCAGAATCAAGCGGAAGAAGGGCCGTTCCCCCATAGTGCACCTGCTGCGGCACCAGCCAACAAGAAGCCAGTCAGGAGGCGCCAAGACCACGACATCTGCTTCCTCCTATCAAGTGGCTTCTGGGTCCGATACGGGGGCTCCAATTTTAGACCCACTGTCACCAACCATGCGACCTTAGGCAAGTTGCTAAGCTGACTTATGGCATCAGCTTCCATTTGCAAGAACGGGGAGTGTAGCCAACCCAACAGCAGAGAAATAGTGTGGGGATTAAATGAGGTAATACCTGTCAAGCTCTTGTCAGGAACGCACTGAGCACTTGGAACACAGTGTTCAATCACCATGAGTTAGCATTGCTGTTATTAATAGCAGCATCGGCGCAGTTCTCCTCCCAATCTGGCTGTCAACAAAACAGCCTAGGAAACCGTTCTTGCTATTTTTTGTGGGACATGGGGAGAAGGGATAAAATACAAAAGAAAGTAAAATGTGAACCCCCAAAAAGTGAACTGAAACACGGAAATGACTTCACTCCTCCGGTCAACAGGACACCTGGCCCAGGGCAAAGGGCAGCTGCTACTCAGACCACACGGACCTCAGGCCACAGCCTGGCCTCAGTGGTCCCCCCGTGGCAATGGGTGTGTTGTTGAACTTTGAGCTTCTGCATCCTTCTTCCCAACGTGGAGATAAAAATTTATAAAACCTCCCTTGTAGATGTACTCCCGTTTACTAAATAATGCACACACCAGAGTCTGGCACATAGTTAGCACCCAGCAAAAATTGATGTTTTTTTTTCCCATTCCCACCATGAAACCCCAGTTTCTGGATTAAATATCATAGCCTGAGTACAACCTGCAGAGTGACAAGGAAAATCCACCCTCTATACTACTCCACCCCATGCCAACTTTTCTCTCCTCCCATCAGACTTCTAGACAATGCCTAGTAAAATAAGAGGAGTCTTCAAGAGTTCATGGGAAATGTGTCATATGGAAAAAAAAATCTGCTTGGATTTCAAAAATATTTGCACCAATATAAACTTCAAATTCTATTTTCCATGAATTTTCCAAAAATTATTCATTTGAAAGGTGGAGAGAGAGAAAGAGACAGAGAGAGGGGTCTTTCATATACTGGTGTACTCTCCAAACACCTGTAAGAGCAGGGACTGGTCCAGGCTGAAGCGAGGATCCCAGAATTCCATCTGGGTCTCCCATGTTGGGTGGCAGGGACCCAGGCACTTGAGCCATCATCTGCTGCCTCCCAGGAAGCCCAGGAGCTGGGAGCTGGCTTGGAAGCAGAACTGGGATTTGAACCCAGGGATTCCGACATGGGATGTGGGCACCCAAGCAGTGTCTTTACCACTGCACTGAGCGCTCACCACCCCCATGAACTCTGAAGAGCTCTCCCAGCTAACACGTTATGGACCTTTCACTGTGGGAAGCCTGCGTTCAAAGACCAGCTCCCTTGGTGACTATGCGACACTGGATATATAACTTCTCCGTGCTGGCCTTTGGAGCTCCTCACTAATAAACTAGTTAAAACAATCTACAGTATCTGGTTTGTTGGCTGCATTCTGGGGGATGAATTTCATACTGTGTGTAAAAAGGCCTTGGCTTAGCACCCGGCACATACACAAACCCTATATTCTACATGCACCATGTTATCAACCCCTTGCAACAACCCTACGGATCCAGTGATCCCGCTTATAACTAAGGCTCAGAGAGGTTCCTCCACCAATCCAAAGTCACACAGATACCTCCAATGCCCTTCTCGGCTTCAACAGGGCTTACCAGGGTCTGGCTTTTGGTCAGCTGGATAGGAAGAAAGGCCTCGGCTGCCCCTTGTGGAGAACAACTCCAGGAAGCCCCAGTTAGGACTTGGAGCCTTGTAGCACTCCTGCTACAGGTATCAGGGCAGCCCCTGGTGCTCAGAGAGTTGCACACATACAAGGCAGGGCCCGTGTTGCTCCAGGTGTCAGCACCCAGGGTTGGTTTTCAGAGCCAGGAGCATGCCAGTTTCACAAGGCAATTGCTGGCAGGCCCCGTGGTCTCTGTTACTAGAGACTGAATCGCCAGTGAAAGAGGCCCATTGTGCATCCACTCAATGAAGAATATCCCATTTAGAGAAAGAATTCAACTGGTTTTTCACAGAGAAAGAAGACAGCTCTGGTGAAGAGAGAACAATGCAGATCATTCACCGGATTTGTACTTAACATCAAAGCCCGGTGACCAAGCAGGTTAAGGGGCACAGAGCACAGGGCAGGCTTGGGCCACCTGGATGTGCAGGGAGAGCACGCGTTGGCGGAGGACTCAGGAGACAGAGGTTCCAGGTCCAGCCCCCTTCACTGTCCACGTCGGCCCGCTGGCCCCCTGGACCCTCTTGGATAAAACCGGAGAGACGGACAGCTCAAGCTGCCGGCATTCGGGATCACGAGGCTGTGTCTACTCAGCTGTCTCTCGACTGTGGCTGCATGTGGCTGTCTCCCAGAGAGCTTTTAAAACTCCGCTGGGGACCAGTGCTGTGGCATAGCCAGTAAAGCTACTGCCTGCAGTGCCAGCATCCCATATGGGCGCCGGTTCGAGTCCCGGCTGCTCCACTTCTGATCCAGCTCTCTGCTATGGCTTGAGAAAGCAGCGGAAGATGGCCTAAGCACTTGGCCCCTGCACCCACTTGGGAGACCCATAAGAAGCTCCTGGCTCCTGGCTTCAATCAGCCCATCTCCAGCTGTGGTGGCCATCTAGGGAGTGAACCATCGGATTAGAAGACCTCTCTCTCTCTCTCTTCCTCTGTCTCTGCCTCTCTGTAGCTCTGCCTTTCAAATAAATAAATCTTAAAAAAAAAAAAAAAAAAAACACTCTGCTCCTTGGGGTGTTTCACTGTGAGGGTTCCTGATTTCTTTGGTGTGGGGTACAGCCTGGGCCCTGGGAGTGTTTTTAAGCCCCTTGGTGATTTTAAGGTGCAGCCAAGACTGAGAACCATTGAACCCAAGGAAAGGACTGTGTTTTGTCCACAGCTCCCTCCAAGGCTGAGCACAGGGCGTGGCCCACATTTGCTGCTGATGAATATTCATGGGATGGAGGGGCCCATGGGCTGCTCCAAGCCAGTTGGGAGAAGGCACCCAGTGCCAGCTCCAGCAGCTGCCAGTTGATCACTCTGTCACCCGCAGGGATTCAGCATGAGGTTTCAGTATTTTTAAAGGCTTGTCTCCTTTAAGCGCTTTTTTTTTTAACCACTGAACCATAAAATCTCTGAGATTCCTTCCAACTCCAAGGCACACAGACTCCAAGACCGTAAATATCCCTCGTGCCCTTTGAGACCAGTGATGTTTTTCAGATAAGTGACCAGGGCGGGCAAGTCCTGGGAGGCCACCTCCGCACGGCGGGGCTCCAGCCAGAGGCTTTGCTGCCAGCGCCCTGCCTCGCCCGCCCCTCCCTGCCCACGTCCCCGGCCGTCCATTCTTGCTGCTCTTCCCCACCGCCTTACACTCACGCCCTCAGTGAACTCCACCCCTCGCAAGGCTCAAGCTGCCGTTCGCAAGGCGCTGCCTTCCCACTCACTGCCCCTGGCTCTGGTCTTTCTCCTGAGCTCCAGACCCAGCCGCCCCGCTGCCTCCTGGACATCTGCTCCTCAATTCCCTCGGGCACCTCCAAGTCCACCTGTCCCAGAAATGAGCTCATCACCTTCTCCCACCCAAACCTGCTCCTCCCCCTCCTCCCTTCCCCGCCCTGATGAACAGCATCGCATTCACCTCATTGCCCAAGCCAGGAAACTCCAGCATTGCCATTCACCTCTGCCTCTCCCTTGCCTTGCCACCCCCACTCTGGCTTTCATTTCTCCAACAGCCAAGGCTCCGCCCACCCCTCCCCCCTCCGCCATGTCCTTGTCTTCCACAGTACTCCCAGACAGCATCTTTCTAAAAGCGGGGTCCAAGGAGGTCCCTGGGAAGAGAGCTCCGGTTCCACAGCAGGGTGAATAGGGGAGACAGTCCACGCCAGGGCACCACCACCTCCTCTCTGGTTGTGCCCTATCACCTACCCCACACCTGGCATCCTGACCACAGTGGCTGACATGGACCACACGGGCCATTTACTCTACTGGCTAGGAGCCTGCACTGTCGCTCCCCCTCTTCGTGGAGGAACGACACAGGACCCTGCGCTGTTCTTTTGTCTGCTCGGCCCTTCCCGGGTTTGTTGATGGTTTTCCCGGGTTGGCTGCCGTCCCTCCACCTCCGTGGAGGGGCGGGCCCCCTGCCACTTTCCCCACTTCCGCAGGGGAGCGGCACACCGCCGGCCAGCTCTCTCGGGGGCTTCTCGGGGGCTGCTCAGATGTTCCTCAGGTGTTCCCCTTAGATGTTCCTGGTGCATGTTGTCTCTCTCCTCCTTTATAGTCCTCTTCCACCAATCCGTGCTCTGCTACCCACATGCCGAGTACGCTGCTCTCCTCCAATCAGGAGCGGGATCAGCTCCTGCAGGTTACTGGTTGAACTGGAGGCAGCTGTGTAGAAGTTGTTTTTCCTCCTCTCCCAGCGCCATATTGTGGGAGAGCAGATGCATAGAATAAGTCTTAATTCCAGTAACTTAGTCTAGTCCGAGTTGCTCCCCACACTGCACCTGTGACCTTTCACATGCTCGCCCTGCTCCTCCACCTCGGTGTCCTGCCCTCCCGACTTGGTGAACATCCAGGGATTCTTCTTCAAAGCATCTGTTTCCAAAGTTGTGTCTCACCCTTCAGGGCATGCTTGATCAAGGGGCTTCTCAAGCAGTAAAGCACAAATGCTTCCATAGCACTTGGGGTTTGCTGGAGTCTTTTCTCAGCACCTGACTTACTATAGCTAATCTCATTCCCGCTCAGCCCATTAATGCGAGGATTAGTAGCGCCCCATTCTCCAGATGAATCCACTGAGGGGCTGGGAGGGGAAGCCTAAGAGCTGGGACCAGAACTCCCTCTGAGAAGGCTCTCACTCAACATCTCCTAAGAATGTGGACATCTGGGTCCCCAGTTACCTGTCCCAAGAAAACCATGACCCATGGTTTGGTTTTTTTTCTCCTGTTTCATAGAAATCGGGGGGCTGTCCATGTTAGGGGGATAGAACACAGCTCCCACACTACCCTCCACCCCCAAGCACCAATCTTCGAGAGATCACCAAGGCACCCCAGGGCTCCACAAAGGAGAGATTGGAAATCAATGTCCTAAGATCTCTGGCATTTACCATTGTCTAGTTTATGGGCAAGATGGCCTTTGTACCCAACTGTGGTTATGAGAATGCAGGACTGGCTCCAGACCAGAAGAGCAGTGTCTGGGTTCAAATTTCCCGAGTAGGGAGAATGGCTGGCACGGAGGTTGGGACGCTGCGTGGGACACCTGCGTGGGACACCTGCATCCCGTATCAGAGTGCCTGAGCTCAAGTCCTGCCTCTGCTTCCAACTCGGGCTCCCCACTGAGGCATACCCTGGAAAGCAGCAGGTGATAGCCCATGTCGGGGGCTCTCTGCCACCCACGACAGACACCGTATTGAGCTCTGGTCTCCCGGCTCTTGTGGGCATGTGAGGAGTGAACCAATAGATGGAAAACATCTCTCTCTCTCTCCCTCCCTCCCCGCCTCCCTTCCACCTTTCAAATGCATAAAAATAAGCAAATTGGTTTAAACCTCCAAGTAGTCTCTTAATGAATGAAGTCTCCCAAATTTTCCAGGTGGCTGAAGCTTGCTCCATGAAAGAGACAATAGGATTCCATATTCTGTGCTCTTACACGGAGTGTGCAGGGTACACTTCAGCCTTTTAGGAACCCAGCGCCTCCTTGGAGCGTCAGCTTTTGGGCTGCATTGGAATGTCCTGTGCCACCTAGGGCTGTGTGGCCCAGCCTAAGCCCACACAGAGCTGCGCACCCATCTGGTTTCTGTCCCTGTTGCTAACAGAGAGGGTCAAGTGTCATTTCTGCATTCAGTATTCTTACCTCTCATTGCTCTTCTGCCTGCTCTTTCTAATCAGCTATGATTTAAAGAAAAAATTCAACGTGTTAAAATTCTTTTTTTTAACTTTTAATTAATGAATATAAATTTCCAAAGTACAAATTTGGGACATGCTCAAGCTGACTTACCTCAAACGGTAGAGTTAGAAACATACCAGGGGATTCCAATTCAATCCCATCAAGGTGGCATGTACCAATGCCATCTCACTAGTCCCAGTGATCAATTTCAGTTCACAATTGATCATAATGAAAGGACTAAGAGTCAAAGGGAGCACATAAACAAGTCTAGTGCCTGCTAAAACTAACCGATAGAATAAATAAAGGGGAGAGTGATCCAACATGGGAAGTGAGATACTCAGCAGACTCATAGAATGGCAGATGTTCTAAACAGCACTCTGGCCTCAGAATCAGCCCTAAAGGCATTCAGATCCGGCTGAAAAGCCCATGAGAGTACTTCAGGCATGGAAAGCCAAGATACTCTGGCAAAAAAAAAAAAAAAAAGCTAAATGAAAGAATGAAAGATCTCTGTGAGTGAGATCCCAGTGGAAAGAACAGGTCTTCAAAGAAGGAGGTACCTTTCTCTGAAGGGAGGAGAGAACTTCCACTTTGACTATGACCTTGTCTAAATAAGATAAGAGTTGGAGAACTCAAAAGGCTTCCATAGCCTTGGAAACTCATAGGGAGATTACTGATGCCATAAACAGGAGTGTCAATTTGTTAAGTCAACAACAGGAGTCACTGTGCACTTACTCCTCATGTAGGATCTCTGTCCTTAATGTGCTGTACATTGAGATTTAATGCTATAACGAGTACTCAAACAGTATTTTTCACTTTGTGTTTCTATGTGGGTGCAAACTGTTGAAATCTTTACTTAATGTATACTAAACTGATCTTCTGTATATATAGAAAATTGAAAATGAATCGTGATATGAATGGAAGGGGAGAGAGAGCAGGGAAAGGGGAGGGTTGTGGGTGGGAGGGAAGTCATGGGGGGGGGAGCCAATGTAGTCCATAAGCTGTACTTTGGAAATCTATATTCATTAAATAAAAGTTAAAAAAAATTTTCCAAAGTACAGCTTATGGATTACAATGGCTTCCCCCCCCCCATAACTTCCCTCCCACCCGCAACCCTCCCCTTTCCCTCTCCCTCCCCCCTTCCTTTCACATCAAGATTCATTTTCAATTCTCTTTATATACAGAAGATCAGTTTATCATATATTAAGTAAAGATTTCCTGAAAGAAGAGCAAAACTAGAATCTTTGTCTTAAGTCAGAACAAATAGAAAGAGGCTTTCGGCATAGGAAAATCAGTGTGCTTTAGGATGATCCCGCGACTTCTCTACTGAGATCCTAGAAGGTCTCTTTCCAGCCTCTTCATTCCTTTAGCATTTACTAAGCCCCTGTTATGTCCCTAAAGCCTGGGCTGGCTGCTGAGGACAAAAATGAACCAAGCAGAATTCATTGCCTCCAACGAATTGTGCTTAGAAAGGGAGACAAGTAAACAGAAATAAGGATACCACCGCAGCATAAGCCCTGTGACAACAGTATCTACAAAGCACAGAAAACTCTGCCTTGGGTAGGGACAGTGGGCAGCAAAGCCTTCCTGGAGGAAGTGGTGTGCAATCAGGGAAGACTGCCCAGTGGATGAGGCATGTGAGCCAATTCCTGAAGCATCTATTGATAGGATGTCCCCCACCCCCCAGCCATCAAAGACAAAGAAGGTGGCCTGGAGAAAGGGCACACCAGCCAAACACAATGACAAGAGAAGTCTTGAGACAGCCCCAGGGAGCTGGAAACTCCAAACAGTTCAGGGAGGCTGGGGTGTGTGTGCCAAGGGATGGGAATGGCAGCAGAACTTGAAAAGAAAGCTACGTGGGTGCATCACTCACGTATTGTCAGATGCTTGCAATGCAAATTAATAGTTAACTTTATCACACCCATATGTACTTAATGAGTCAAGTCCACTCGCAGCAGGAAGAGAAAAAGAAGTAATGACCATCGAGCAATTGCCACCTGCCAGACACCACGGCGAGCACCTGCGTGCATCGTCTCCTTCGATCAGCCCATCAACCCTCGGAGGCGGGAATCAGCCACACATGTATGGGGGAGGAGGCAGGGCAAGGGAGGCCCAGGAACTTTGCTGAGGTCTCAGAGTGGGAAGGCGGCACCCAGAGGCAGAGTCAGTGCCTTCGCATATTGGTGTCCCCTGAGTGAAGGCGGTCAGCTGGTGGGGCCAGGGCTGGGGATATGGAGAAGGAAAGAAGAGAGGAGATGAGAGGAGAAGCGAGAGAGCAAGAACATGAGCCATAGAGAGAGAGAGAGAGAGAGAGTGTGTGTGTGTGTGTGTGTGTGTGTGTGTGTGTGTGTGTGTTCAGGGATGAAGTTAAGGAGGAGAGGAAGAGCCATTGCCAGCACAGGCCTTGGCCTAGAATACTTGTATTCCGTAGTGGAAATGCCCGAGTTTGGTGCCCAGATCCAGCTCCTGACTCCAGCTTCCTGCTAATGCAGATTCCAGGGGCAGCAGTGATGGCTCAAGTCATTGGGTCCCAGCCACCCATGTGGAAGACTTGGGTTGGGTTCCCCATCCTCAGCTTCAGCCCCATTGGGGTCATTCGAGGAGTGAACCAGCTGATGAGATTCCTATTTGTCTATCTGTCTATCTACCTACCTATCTATATCTAGCTGTCCACTTCTCAAATAAAAGAAATGAAAACATGTTGCTACAGTTTCCCACGGGAGACCCCTGAGTTAAGGTGGAGAGTGGTGGACCCCACTGCCCACAAGGCCCTTTGGCCAAAGCCAATAGGAAGGGACTAAACCCAAGATTCCCAGAGCCCAAAGGTGCCAGCTATGCATGGACGGTAGGGGCAGTGGGCAGGGGAGAAAAACAGGAACAAGCTTTTCACCTCCATGACCCAGAGACAGTCCAGGAAGAGGAACCCCAAGAGCAGCAGGGCTGGAGCAGCTCCAGAAAGCAGCTGAGGCAGACTCCTCATGTAACAGTTTAGGAAACGGAGTGGCTAAGGGGTTTGTCCACGGGCACCAAACCTGAGTGGGCACTTTTCCTCCCCTGGACGAAAATCATTCAGCTGTTAGGGGAAGGAGTGGGGCCAAATGCAGGGCACCTGCTCTCCTGCAATCCCGAAGGTCACTACCTTTCCTTCCCACAGATCCGCGGTTCAGCCGAGGCCTGGAGACGTCTAGGAAGAGCTTCTCCTCCAGGGCTGAGGGAGTCGAGGGCAGGGACAAAGGTGTTGGAAGATTCGATGTGATACACCCTGGCCAAGCTCTGGAGGAGCAGGTGTCTGTGGGATACTCCCATGAAATATACGACGGGTCCCAATTCTTTCTCACTCTTTTCTTGAACTATCTAGGGTGCCCCTGACCAAGCAGGGAGAGAAAGAGACTTCCAGGAGAGGAAGTGCTAAGAGGCGAGCAGGCAGAGAGAGCCTTTTGTAAAGAAATTTCACCGGAGCACGCTGAAAACGTTCTGCAGGTGACACTCTGCAGGTTAGTCATCCTGCTGTTCACAACGCGTCCCAGCGTTGCCTTGTGGGCTGTTCAAGCTTTGTTGACAAATAGATGCTGCCCCTCCTTGCCCCTGGCCCCCCGACTCTATCCCCAGAACCCTCTCCTCTGCACCATGAGCCAGCAACTAAAGCTCGCTGCTCTCCAGGACAAACTGATCAGTCCATGCTCTTGTAGGTAGACTGGTTAAGTGTTTCGGATATCACCCCCGCTCACAGAAAACTCTGCAGTTCAGGTTAACTAGGTTATGTGAAATTCATACTGTGATTACTATGTAGTTTTTTTTCCCCTTCAACCCTGAACAAATACTGAGAACCCACAAGGGTCAAGTCAGTCCTAAGCACCACAAACAATAGGGAATAAAATCTGACACGGGTCTTGCACGGTTCACAAGCCTCCATTCTAGCAGGGAAAGTTCTGTCCTTGAACTTGACTCTGCTCCATCGTCCATCAACCTACCTGAGACAAACCGTGTTAGCAAGTGGTTCTCAGGTGGGGACAGTGCAGTCCCTCCACAGCTCCTAGAAATGAGAGTGGCATTTTTTCAAGTGGTAGGAAGAACTGAGTGGATCCTGGCTTTCAGAGCGAATGCAATGAACTGTCTCACACAAAGAATTGTCCTCCTAAATGTGCTAATAGCACCCCAATTTAATAAAAAAAGGATCCTAAGAATCAACATGGAACCACTGTAGGACAGAATGCTCCGCAGGTGAAACCACACCCACCAGTATTTGGTAAACTACTTGCCAGCCAACGATGGGACAGAACCTATGGTATTAAAAAGTTTTAAGAATTTAAGGGAAGGCCAGTGCCGCGGCTCAATAGGCTAATCCTCCGCCTTGCGGCGCCGGCACACCGGGTTCTAGTCCCGGTCGGGGCACTGGATTCTGTCCCGGTTGTCCCTCTTCCAGGCCAGCTCTCTGCTGTGGCCCAGGAGTGCAGTGAAGGATGGCCCCAGTGCTTGGGCCCTGCACCCCATGGGAGACCAGGAGAAGCACCTGGCTCCTGGCATTGGATCAGCGCGGTGCACCAGCCGCAGCATGCCAGCCGCAGCGGCCACTGGGGGGTGAACCAAAGGAAAAGGAAGACCTTTATTTCTCTCTGTCTCTCTCTCTCACTGTCCACTCTGCCTGTCAAAAAAAAAAAAAAAGAATCTAAGGGGCAAACTATAGAAATGCCCCTGAAAGTACAATAGAGCACCTGAAAGGTAATCTATAGAAGAGAAATTGGCACTTGGAGATGTGATGATTTTGAACAGCCCTGGTCTGGACTGTTGAGGAATGGTTTTTTTTATTCCTTCATATTATTTGCTGAACTCTACTTAGTATAAGATTAACTTTATTAAAATAAAGGTAACTGAAAATATATCTTTGTAAAAAATAAGAATGGGAATAGGAGAAGGAGGAGGAAGAAGGGTGGGAGGGAGTGCGGACAGGAGGGAGGTAGGGTGGGAAGAATCACTAAGTTCCTCAGTTTGTATATGTGAAAAGCATAAAGTTTGTGCACCTTAAATAAATTTTTTAAAAAAGATAGGGAACCCCAAGAACAATGAGATGATGATGTTTTTCCAGCAGCGAAGGAAAAACAGAATCTAAGGGGCAAAAAGCATGACAGGAATGAAAATTCTGCTTTAGATCACAGGAGATGCTGGGCAGAGTGCCCTCCACCTGGGGTCAGGTAAAGGGGTCTGGGTGCCGAGCAGAATCCCTCCAGGACCAAACTAACAAACGTGTGTGCATACCTGTTCATCTTTACACACACGCCTACGTTTACGTGTCTATTTACTGAACACTATGCCAATGGCTGTGGGTCGTGAATACTGAGCTTCAGCCCGGGACATAAGGAGTTAAACCCCTTGCTTGTTCCTGTTTGGTGTTGTTTTATTTCACGCGCACCGTACCTCCTAATCCTGTGGTTTCATTCCTCACCAGGCAGAAAGCACTGTGTGAACCCGTATGCGTCTTTAAGCTTCCTTTACAGGTCCTCTGCTTAAGAGCTAGCAGCCACAGGAGTATTATTTTCACCCCAGCGCGAAGCAAAGGCGTTCTCATCCCTGACCGCATGGCTGGGAGCTCACAAAGCACATTCTAGGGAAGGAATCAATAGTCCAGGAGGCTAATCCATCGTGCAGCCAAAACTACAAAATAGTTTCCCACCATTAATCCTGATTCCCACAGCACAATAGCCGGCGCTGTGGAGAGCAGTGTGTGTGCGCTAGGCTGGCGACAAATATCTGTTAAATAAATGGACGAAGTGACTGTTTATGGACATTAAGTTGAGGGAAGATTTAGACACTACCTCAACTCACCAAGGGGTCCATGTCACAGTTTCAGAGACTGGAACCCGAAATCCTGCCCTGTCTCCTGTTAAATATTGAATAGATTGCACTGATTTATAATAAATAACAATCCCAGATGATCACTACTCAGTTTTTCTTAGGCACCAAACACTGGGCTAAATGCTGTGCCTGAATCTCTCTGTTGAACCCTCATAGCAATGCTAGGCAGGGGAGCTCATTCTGCCCATTCCACAGACACGGACAGTGAGGTCATGAGAAGCCAAGCTCCAGGCCTGACGTCACCGGGCTCGCAAGTGCTGGAACAGGTTCTCGGTCCTGATCCCTCGTCTTCGCAGTTCAGCCACTCTGCCTGTGGGAAGGCAGGAAGACGAGTTTTTGGCTTCCCATCAGCTGCAGCCCATGAGATTCCAACGTGCCCCACTCCGCAGTTGCTAGGGGCTGTCCCAGATAAATAAGCACTGGAGAAGCTGCTTCCGAATCCCCAAGCATCACCCCCAAATACTTAAGGAGCCCTGTGCCAACAACTCATTAACTGAAAGGTTGAGTAGAGTCCCAGAAGCTGCAAGGCTGTAGGAATTCAGCAGGCCTGGAGAGAAGCTGGGGTCAGGGATGGATTCCCAGAGGAGGTGGCATTTGACAGCCCCAGAAGGAGACTGGGATTGTGAGAGGAGAGGCATGTATGGAAAAGCATTCCAGACAGAGGAACAGCATGTGCTAAGGCACAGCCTTCCACATCACCGCCTCCTGCTAAAATATTAGAGGGGAAAGCATCACGTTGAAGAAAAAAATCACATTCTCCTGCCCCCTTACACCTGCTGCTAAGACCCAGGCGCCAGGTCTCAACATTTGAAGAGTAGCCACACAAACCCAGGACCACGTCTCCAGAGGGTTCCTTAAGAAACCCTGGAGGATGGGAAAGAGCCTGAGGCTGGCCACCATGAGCAGGGGCAAGAGTGGGGGTGCACAGAAGCCCAGATCAAAAAAGGCTACTCCTCTGCCCCCTTCAAATTTAGGGGATTACACAATAAAAGCAGACGCATCTATCTGGAGGTTCAGCTTTCACAGGATCCTTTTAATCGCTTGAAGTTGGCACTGAGTCCCAATTTATTTATTCATGTCTATTCTAGAGTTTCTCACACAGCAACTCCCCCAAAATCGGGGCTCAGTTCAAGATGAGTCACTCAGGAGAACCAAGGGGTTCCCCCGGGGTTGGGTCAGTTCTGTTCTCAGCGAGGGATGCTGGGAGCAGGTGTAAGATGTTTATCCTCAAGGCAGGGAAGCCTGGGAAATTGCAGAGGTCACAGAGGGAAGAGGGCGGAAACACCTGCTGAGGGTGCCTAGATCATCAAAGGACTGGCATTTTGGATGCACTCATTAGTACTAATTGATGGACAAGCTCCTTGGGGATCATCTTAAAGAAGTAGGATTAGCCTTTCCTTATTTCTTTATAGCACTGAACAGTTTCAAAGACCTGTGCTACCAAGAATACTCACCATTATATTGGTCATGACTCCTCAGATACAAGTGACAGAGAGAGACCCAACTCCAACTAGATTTTAAAAAGGGACCCATCTAAGTGAAATGCTAAGGGGAGTTCAGGAATGGCTGGATCCAGGCTTTCAAACAACGGGCAGGGTGAACCCTTTGTGTCAGCTCTGCTCTTGTCTGTGAGTGTCACTCTCCAGGAATCTCCTACCACGTGACGCGCCTCCAGCAGCTCCAGGCTGATACCTTCTCAGCTTCCATCACTCCAAGAGGGATCCCAAGACTAAGTCTCTTCACAGCCTGGTGGCTGGGTTCCAAAAAGACAAGCGACAGAGCAGCACCACCAGCAGGGTCCCAGTCCCACCCAGACCCAAGCTCTCCATGGAACCCACGCCCCATTACCTTGTAGCACCAGAGCAGGAGCGGAGACATTGCATTGCAGCCGTCTTTGGAGAACACAGCCTTGCAGGTGACAGAGCCGCACATCCGGGTGTGAGAAGCCATGGCCCATAGGCTCTCTGCTTACTTGATGCTTTGTTTTCCGAAGTCCCTAATTTGTACCACCACCAGAGGAACATAGGAGACATGATTGCTATTGTCAATGCTTCCTCTGTTTACACCAAACAAGATAAGGAAAGATAGGACATTTTCCTATGTCCTGTTTTCCCTCATCTGCTCACCCGGGTCAATATTTGTAGAGTGTTAATAAGGGCACGACACAGCCCCAGGGTGCTAAGAATAGAGCAGCAAGCAAAATGACAGGGCCTCGGGTTTTGTGTAGCTTCAGTGTAGCAAGGGAGACAGTTCTGGAATAATTGCAGCTATGTCGAGTGTAATGACCAAGTCTGGGCTCATGGGGCATAAAACAGGGAGCCTTCACCTGGTCAGGGACTCGGGGACAGCCTGACGGGTGAGTGGGAGTTAGCTGGGCCCTGCCACCCCACCGAACTTCTCACGCCCCCACCCCCTACCCCCTTCTGGGCTTCTCCTTAGAGCTCCTTTCTTCATCTGATACAACAGACTCTTTATGTGCTTATTTTTCTATTTTTAAGTGTGTACATTTTTTACATTTTTTATACTTATTTTCATTTTATTTTACAGACAGAGAGATAGAGACTGGTTCACTCTCCAAATGCCCACAACAACTAGGTCTGGGCCAGGCCAAAGCTGGGAGCCCAAAACTCAATCCAGGTCTCCCACGTAGGTGGTGAGAACCCAAGTACTTGGGGCCATCAGCCAGTGCCCCCCAGGGTGAGCATCAGCCAGAAGTTGGGCTGGAAACGGAGGAGCCAGGGCTCAAACCGGGCACTTGATATGGAATCCAGGTGTCACAAGTGGTGGCTTAACCACCAAGACAGACGCCCATGCCAGCACTCATATTTCTTGATTTTCTGTCTCCTCCTTTTACGATAGAACTCCAGGAGGGCAGAAATCGGTGTCTGGTTCGCTCTGGTATCCCCAGCACCTGTGCCAGTGCTGCACTCAATAAAGTAACTGTCGGATGCATGCTGGGTGTTCCAGGCAGAGAGCCCACGCAAAGTACTTGAGGACAGACAGCCTGTGGGGAACCCCAACACTGAGTGGGGGGAGCCCAGCAAAGCCAAAACACCAAGGGAAAAGAAAAATAGAGTCCACTGTGAATCACCCAACTGTGCATCCAGCAACTACTTACCCAGTGCCCAGCACGTGCTATAAGTAACAGCTAGTCCGCGTGCCAGTGCCTCCATCAGTAACTAGCTTTTAGATGAGCATGTAGCCAAAATCAGTTTAAAATCACCATCACGGTTATCTCTATAAGCTTCCAAATGTTCCACAGGTACTTGCTGGGGACTGAATTGTGTTTCCATAAAATGCCTATGCAGAAGCCGTAGCCTCCCACGGGGACGGTACTTGGGGGTGAGACTTGAGATAAGTGGGCTTAAATGAGGTCATGGGGGTGCAGCCCTCAGCATGTACCATTGCCTTTCTAAAGAGAGACCAGAGAATGTTCTTACTGCTCCTCACCCCAGAGGAGGAGAGACCCTTCCCTCCCGGACCGCCGTCTCCCCCTGCTGAGAACTCTGATTGGCCCCGTTGGGTGCATTTCCCAGCCCCCCACCCCTGAATCCATCCTAAGCCCCAGAATGCTGGAGAACTCTCCTCGTTCAGCCTGCAGAAGAGCAGAGAAGGGACTGGAGAAGGGAAGTGATCAGAGTAAGTTTTATAACAAGAAAAATGAGTAGCTGTTACCAAAAGAAAAGAAATCCAGGTGAAAACAAGACAGAACCCACACACAATCCTGGTCCTAGGTCTGCCTGAGACCAAGACGCCATTGCAAATGTTGGTTCCACGAACCCCTCTTTCCTGCCTCCTCTCAATCCCCACAACCCACACAGCCTGCTTGCCTCAAGGCAAATGTTACCCACTCTGTGCCACCCCACCTGCTTCCCCTACATCCTACCCACCAATAGCAAGCCTTTCTAAGGTGCCGACACCGGGGCTCGGGGCTTTGCCTATAGTCCCTCGTCCACATGTTCACACCTCCAGAAATAAGTCATTGCCCCCTCTGTTAGCTTGCCGGGGTTGCTGTCTCCACGAACCCTACACTGGGTGCCTCAAGCAGCTCTGCTTTATTCTCTCACTCTTCTGCAGGCTGGAAGTTCAAATGTAAGGTGCCAGCCCGACTGGTCCCTCCTGAGTACTGGGAGGGAGACCCTGCTCCGCACTCCACCCCTCACTTGTCTCAGCCCCAGGCGTTTCCTCTGGATGGATTCCTTCTCCCTGTGTCTTTCCACCATCTGCATCTTCTCTCTGTCTCTGTGTCCACATTCCACCTTTTTGATTAGGACATCAACTCTGTGAGATTAGGATCTACCTTGGCGATTTCATCTGAACCTGATCATCTATTTCCAAAGAACATCACATTCACAGATACTGAGATCTGAACTTCAACACCTTTTAGGGGGACACAACTCAGCTCCTAACAGCCCCTACTTTTCTCACATGAGAAACTGGGTTTTAGAGACTTTCTGTCATCTACCAGGGCCACACAGCCACCAAGCCACCTGGACCTAAAGCCTGGGGTCGTAATAACAGCCTCACTGTTTCTCTTCTCCTCCAGAAAGCTCTCGTCTCCTCAGGACAGCGTTGGGGATTTCCATATAATTTTGCCTCCCACTTCTTGGTTGTATGCACCTTGAAGACCAAAGTTGATAATATTTCTCCTTCTCCAGCCCACCCGGCAAGGACTCCAGCCTTAACTCCCAGATGACTGGAGGTGAGTGCCAGGTCAGACAAGTGTTCTTCATGGGTAGTTTCACTCATGACCAGAGAAAGGTTCTCTTGAAGAGTTCCTTTAAACTCTCACTGGGGGGTGATGTGGTGTAGTAGGTTAAGCCTATGCCTGCTGCGGCACTGGCATCCCAGACAGGCACCAGTTCGAATCCTGGCTGCTCCTCTTCCCATCCAGCTCTCTGCTGTGGCCTGGGAAAGCAGTGGAAAATGGCCCAAGTGCTTGGGCCTCTGCACCCATGTAGGAGACCCTGAAGAAGCCCCTGGCTCCTGGCTTTGGATCAGCACAGCTCCAGCTGTTGCAGCCATTTGGGGAGTGAACCAACAGATGGAAGACCTCTCTCTCTCCCTCTCTGTCTCTGTCTCTCCCTCTGTCTGGTAATCCTGGCTCTCAAATAAATAAATAAATAAATCTTTTTAAAAAAAAAACTCCTTTTCCTCTCTGATTTGTTCATTCATTTTTCAGCAAGTGTTAAATAAGTCCCTTCTAGGAGTTGAGCACAGTGCGAGACACGGAGGAAACAGATAGAGGAAACAGATAGGTAAACCAGATAGAGCCCCCGTCATCTTCCAGTTCTGATCCAGTGGACAAGACAAATGAGCCATTGTGAAATACCATCTCAGGGAGCACTGATCTTCCAGGTGAAGACTGCATTGGTATCAGGAGTCCTCCAAAAAAAATAGTAAAAGCCAGCAGTCTAGGACTTGATCAACTTCCTAGAAGTTAGGGAAGGGACCCCATTAGCCAGGGGCCATCTTACAACACCAAACCGTAACACAAAGGAATCCAGCAAGTAGCCTCCCACCCTCAGTGCACCAGACCCAGTCTGAAGAGAGGATGCTGGAGAGACGCCTCCAGGGAGCTGGGTCTAAGCCCACGAGCCACAGAGAAATTCACCTGGTCCGCAGGCCCAGGCATATCTGAGTGCAAATGCAGGTTTGCTGCTCGTGAGCGGAGGGCAGCTCCACGAGGCGAATCTCATAGCCTCCAACTCTTGGTTTCGACGTCTGTGACTTGGCCTCGATTACAAATCGACCCAGTTGTTACCTGGATGAAGTGAACCAATCATGCGAAGTACACCGTGTGCGAGTTCAGGCATCATAAACGCCACTAACATGGAGTCTGGACTCAGCGGACCTGGTTTGAATCCCAGCTCTGCCCTTGTGCTACCTTGGCTAGACCTCACCTGACCCCCCGCTGGGAAGCAGGAGACATGGTCCTCTATCTCATAGAGTTGCCGTGAGAGCCACTGGGTAGCTGCAGACGCACTTGCTGCAGCCCCTGGCCGGCGAATCTGAGTTCTACTGAGTTCCTGGCCCTTCGACCCCTCCCTCTCACCCTTTGTCCTGTCTGTGTCTGGGATTCCTAGATGAGCCAGATGAGCTCTGATGATTTCCTTTTTTTGTGTGTGTGTGTGGGGGGGGGGGGGGTTGCAGTGAAATACACATGACATGAGGTCGACCATTTGGATCGCTGTCAGGTTTTCAGTTCAGCGGCGTTGAGCTCATTCTCAGCATTGCGCCACCGTCACCACCGTCCATCTCCAGAACGCATTCCATGCTATAAAGCCGAAGTGCGGCCCCCCCTTAAACAGCTCCCCGTGCCTGCTGCAGCTCCATTCCAGCGACCAGCATTCCACCTGCTGTTCCTGGGGACCCAACTGTTCCAACATCTCAGGTGGCTGGGATCACACAATCAGTCCTTTCAGGAGTGCTTGATTTTCCTTAGCAGGAGGTGGTCAAGGTTCATCTCGGTGGCAGCCGGTGTCAGAACTTCAGCCTCTGAGCACGCTTACCAAGCTCAAGTCTACTGGTGTGCCTTCCTCCAGTTCAGGTCACCCTCCCAGCCACGTGGAAACACACAAGACAGTGACGCCCTGCCGTGAGACAAACTGCCTGTTTCCTGGTGACAGAGGTAATGGATGTTCTTCGCTACAAGGCATTGGGTGATGGCTCAAAATTCCATGCCCACCACGGCCCCTTGAAGGGAGGATGCGTTGCATGCAGGAAATGGCTTTGTCAGCTTTTCGGCCCACAGGGTGGGGCAGGACTGAAGCAACAAGTAACGTCTAAAGTTTACTCCAAGCAATACCACTGCATATCTGTAAATCTGCTTTGACCAAACTCTCCTCTCTTTCTCTGGAGCCAAAGTTGCAAACGCTCTGCCACTTTTTTCAGTTGAGACATAGATCTTTCCTTAACCCTTTTCATTAAAAAAAAAAAAAGTATGGATGTTGTAGCCACTTCCTCATGCAAATATTCTAGGCCTGGCCCGCCCCCTCCCCCACCTCCTGTCCACTGACTCTTGCCCATCTCTGGTTCACTGGCTGGGCTTTGGAGGCTCCTCTGTATTCTGGACTCAGTGGAGTGGTGCTCCACCCTGGCCTGCACCCAGGAGCCACCGTCCAAAAGGTCACACAGTGCTGTTTCTTATAGCGGAAAACTGGAAACAACCGAAATGTCTACGGCAGGGAAATGAGTCCAGTGCATCACAACACTTGCATAAGAAAGGATAGGATGGAAGCCATGGAACTCATGGAAAGGAAAAGGAAGGTGTTCGGAATAATCCGGATCTCTGTGGGCGTGCGCACCTGTGTGAGTGTGTGAATGTGTGTGTGAGTGTGTGTGTGTGAGTGCGTGTGCGTGTGTGACTGGGACTTTTCTTCTGCCATCTGGCCTGCATTTTCTGCAGAGAATAAATGTATTCCATTTGTGCAATGGATCTCTAAGCCTCAGCATGGCCTTGTTCCGTCCGATGGCTCCAGGAGCGATTCCATTCCTCACCCCTCCCAGCGTCTGGTGGCTGCCGGCCTTCCTTGGTTGCAGTCTGTATTCCTGCCATCTCCACTTCCGGTCACTCTGCTCCCCCCTGGCTCCTCCACTTCTCGGTGGCTGTCTCTTAGCAGGATCCATGCAACTGCATTTAGGGCCACCCGGATAATCCAGGATGAAATCTCCTTCTCACGATCCTTCGATTAAACTCATCCTCTGACTCCTGATCATGTCATGGGATAGCCACAGCTTCAGGGGAGGAAGCCACGGGCGTATGTTGAGGGGCTCCCCTCCAGCCCACAGAGGGCGCCCCTCCAGCCCACAACCCTCTGCAATCAGCAGAAGTCTCGTGCTTTCCTTTGGACACTCACATTATTTTAGCACCAACGCTCACTGCCCGGCTCGTGATAGAGAGAAAGTAAATATTTGTTGAAAGGATGGATAAACTGCTCTGAGTAGGTTCTGTGTTCAGGATAAGAAACCACAGGTGACTTCTTTCTTTTTTATTTTTGCCCTTCTTATTCTTTGTTACAGCTCTTTTCAGGTGCCATTAAAAAGGATTTGCTTCTTTCTTGCATCCATACTCAAATATTTGTCCTTCTCCACCTAGGAAGCGAAACCTCTTCCGAGGTTTTAGCACAGAAGGGGTCAAGTTTTCTTGGCTGGGTCTCCATGCTCAGAGGCGGAAGGAGTGAAGAACTCGCATTCCCAATGTCCTCCTGCCCCCATCGCCTGCAGGGCTTCCTGCACCTGTCACAAATCAACATAAAGCCAGAGACTGACATTGCAAGAAGGGCTCTTTCCTGGCATTTTGCACCTCTCCCTCTGGGAGTCAGGCACATTGGTGAGAACCACACCCAGAGCCTGAGCAGCCGAGAGCGAGATCCATTACCTAGACCCCTACCTGAAGCTTCTTTCACCCTGTGCACCAGTGAACCCTAACCCCAACCCTAACCCTAACCTTAACCCAAACCCCAACCCCAGCCCTAACCTTAACCCTAACCCCAACCCTAACCCTAACCCTAACTCTAACCCTAACCTTAACCCTAACCCCAACCCCAACCCTAACCCTAACCTTAACCCTAACCTTAACCCCAACCCCAACCCCAGCCATAACCCTAACCCTAACCTTAACCCCAACCCCAACCCCAACCCTAACCCTAACCTTAGCCCTAACCCTAAGCTAATAACACTGAACCTCCATAGGATTGAGCTTGGGAATCAAAAATTGATGAGCCTATGCTCAGCCTTTCCCGTTACACACACACACACACAGACTCAGAAACACTGATAATTGAGTGTGTCTCTCTTTACACAAAGCATCAGGATCCTTCTCAACACAGTTCCTTGGGCAGCCACGGCCATCAGTCCAATTTGGTATATGAGATCCAGGTCTCAGTTAGCCTGTGGTCAGGAATATATCATGGTTATCCACACCCGGAAATGGATTGAGCTCCCAGTGTATGCAGAGGGTTACAGTTTAGGTGAAAATTCAGGGAAAGGCACAAAAGAAGAGACACAGGCAATGCCAGTAGCCTGGGTCAAAGGCCAAAAGCGTGATGCACTCGGCCTTGGAGTTTGGATGTCAGTGGAGACCCGTGGGGACTCCCAGAAGGCCCCTGGAGGAAATCAGACTGAAGCGAACCATTGGCGGGAAAAGGAAATTTCAGTAAGTGGAAGAAAGTGGAGAGAAAGACCCAGATTCAGAGAGAGGATGATCCAAGGCTCTGGGACTCACAGGAACGGTGGGAGGTCTGCAGGGAACAGAGGGCAAAGCAAGGGTCCCACCCAAGGGCATCTCTCAGTCTGGCTTGCACAGAGACCTGGCTTTTCTCTACGGTCAGCTGAGCCCCGAGCTGGACTGGGACAGGCCTTTGTCCCTTCATCCTGGTAGTGCTCCCAGCAGCTAGGAAAGGGCCTGCTCCAAAAAGATGAATGAGGGGCCGGTGCTATGGCTCAGTGGGTTAACGCCCTGGCCTGAAGCACGGGCATCCCATATGGGCGCCGGTTCGAGACCCAGCTACTCCACTTCCGATCCAGCTCTCCGTTACGGCCTGGGAAAGCAGTGGAAGATGGCCCAAGTCCTTGGGCCCCAGCACCAGTGTGGGAGACCTGGAAGAGGCTCCTAGCTCCTGGCTTCAGATTGGCACAGCTCCGGCCATTGCAGCCAATTGGGGAGTGAACCATTGGATGGAAGACCTTTCTCTCTCTCTCTCTCTCTCTCTCTCTCTCTCTCTCTGCCTCTCCTCTCTCTGTGTAACTCTGACTTTCAAATAAATAAATAAATCTTAAAAAAAAAAAAGATGAATGAATGAATGAGTGAATGAATGAGCCAAGGGTTCCTGCAGGAAAACTGTAGGATGGAGAAGTGTGTGGACTCCGTTGCTATTGCCTTTCAATCTCAAAAGAAGGGCTTTAGCCCACTGGAGAGTGTTCCCAAAGCAGTTCCCACCCAATAGACGCATGAGGGCAAAAGCAGCGGTGCAGGGCCGGTGCTGTGGCATAGCGGGTAAAGCCCTGCCTGCAGTGCCGGCATCCCATATGGGCGCAAGTTCAAGTCCCGGCTGCTCCACTTCTGATCCAGCTCTCTTCTGTGGCCTGGGAAAGCAGTAGAAGATGGCCCAAGTCCTTGGGCCCCTGTGCCCACGTGGGAGACCCAGAAGAAGCTCCTGGCTCCTGGCTTCAGATCAGCGCAGCTCCAGCTGTTGTGGCCATCTGGGAGTGAACCATCAGAATGAAGACCTCTCTCTCTTTTTTTTTTTCTCTCTCTCTTTCTATGTAGTTCTGCCTTTCAAATAAATAAATAAATCTTAAAAAAAAAAAAAGCAGCAGTGCTGTGTTCAAGTGCGCTCTTGGAATGAACGCTGCATGCAGCAACATTCGGCAAGCTCCGTTTGTCTAGCTCCGTCTTACGCCATCGCTGTATGTGATGACTCCCCATTGTCCCCAGGTATTCATCCACAGCACTCCCTCACCTCCCTCCCCAGAGCTGGTGCTTCCCTAGACGCACCTGGGGAAGGGGAGCTGCCGAAAACCAGAGGCTTTAAAGGTGCCGGAGCAGGAGGCTCCTGCGCACTTAGTAATATTTTAGGAGGAGCAACCTGGTAGGATGGATCAGCAGAAGGGACAGGATTAGAGCCCAGGCTGGGGACGAGGGCAGCGGCACTCTGTCAGTCACTATTTCACATCTCTCATAAGCCAGCCCACCCTGCGTGGACAGGACAACCTCACGCTCTGGTTTGCCCAAGTCAGCCCCAACTGTTGTCTGTTGTCCCCCCATCACTATTAAATAGGGCCATATTAATTCTCAAACTTCTCTTGGTTTGGATCATGAATGGCCACCCAATTCATGGAGCTTAGCTTCTTTGGAAGAGACTGCGGGCCCATCACATGCATGAAAAGCCCTCGTGTAGATGAGTCACACATCCCCTTCTGGATGGACACAGCCCACCCGTGCACTTGCACAAGCAGAAATCCTCTTTTTTTTTTTTTTTTTTTTTTGACAGGCAGAGTTAGACTGTGAGAGAGAGAGACAGAGAGAAAGGTCTCCCTTCCATTGGTTCACCCCTCAAATGGCCACTATGGCCGTCACGCTGCACCGATCCAAAGCCAGGAGCCAGGTGCTTCCTCCTGGTCTCCCATGCAGGTGCAGGGCCCAAGCACTTGGGCCATCCTCCACTGCCTTCCCAGGCCACAGCGGAGAGCTGAACTGGAAGAGAAGCAACCGGGACAGAACTGGCACCCCAACAGGGATTAGAACCCCATGTGCCAGCGCCGCAGGTGGAGGATTAGCCTAGTGAGCCATGGCGTCGGCCCAGAAATCCTCTTATGCAAGCTGTGGGAAGAGGCTGCTGCCCCCAGGACACTCTGCTTGGAAGGCAGAGTCCAGGCTGGATTGCTGCCTCCACTCCTTCACTGTGTGCAGAGGTTTGCAATCCAGCTGTGGATTCCAGAATCAAACAAAAACACAAGACAATGTCCAGCTCAGCCCACACTATCCCTGCCTGATGTCTTGAAGACGATCAATAAGTCAATCAACAAACACCTAACTGCAATGTCAAGTGATGGAAATCACCGTGGAGAAAACTGAAGTGAAGCAAAGGCACTGGGAGCAATGGGCACAGCTGCCTTGAACAATTCGAAAAGGCACCTGCGAGCTGTCTAGGCATGGCATTCCCCGGGCTGAGCGATACGGGCACCCCGGCAGGAGGCGCTGTTTTAGAGAGAGTGGGCAAGAAAGGCCACCCCAGGGATGGGGAAGATGAGTTGACACTGACCACAAGAAACAAGGGATGGATGTGAGAGGAAGGTCACAGTGGGAGTCAGGTGGCCATCAGGACATGGTGGCTGGTCGCACAGCAGGTCTGTGGGGAATGAGTTCAAAGATGACACCAAGCCACAGGCCCAAGAAGCCAGGGAACCAACGATGCTGCTCAGCTCTGTCCAGCCTGGCACTGAGCCCGGCACGAGCAGCAGCTCAGACAACCCACAGGTGACCGAGGCCCAGGGGATCGACCATCTCGACCAGGAGTGCCCACCTGTGTCTCCGGAGCCCCAGCTGAGAGGTATGGTAGTGGGCACTGCTAGAAAAAGCTGCCCAGGGGCCGGTGCTGAAGCGTAGCAGGCTGAGCCTCTGCCTGCCACACCAGCATCCCATATGGGCGCTGGTTCAAGACCCGGCTGCTCCACTTCCGATCCAGCTCTCTGCTATGGCCTGGGAAAGCAGTAGAAGATGGCCCAAGTGTCCCTGCACCTACATGGGAGACCTGGAAGAAGCTCTTGTCTCCTGGCTTCAGATCAGCTCAGCTTCAGCCATTGCAGCCATTCGGGGAGTGAACCAGTGGATGGAAGACCTCTCTCTCTCTCTCTCTCTCTCTCTCTCCCTCTGTCTGTGACTCTACCTCTCAAATAAATAAATTCTTTAAAAAAAAAAAAAAAAAAAAAAAAAAAAAAAAAAAGACCGAGCTAAGCAAAATCAAGCAGGCTTTGACTGTTTGAGTCAAGAGTCCTCCGCCCCAGGACTCTTCACAGGTTCCTGTGCACTGGGAACCCCTGGAACGAGCTGCCCAGGAGACTTCTCCCCCTCCCAGCCCTCAGCATCCCAGGAGGCCAGCACATCCCCAGGAGGCAGCTGTGCGCCAGACACATGCCAAACTTTTGCCAGAAGAGAAAGCCAAGGCAGGTAAGTGCCATGTCAGACAGAGCTGGCAGAGATTGGGGTGGGGGGCAAGATGGGGCCTTCTGCACGCCCCCACGGAGGGCAGGGCGTCCCACAGCCCCTGAAGCCCACTGCCGCCATGGCACAGACCTGCCTGTGGCTGTGCCTGCAGACCTGGCTTCACCCAAGCTCCAGTGGTAACCTCTGAGTCAGCCCCCCTCAGGGCCAAGTTTAGCCTCTGCCCGACTGGTTGTCTGACTTCCCTGGGCCTCCACTTACCCTTCTATAAAATGGGGATAAAAATATTGCCCTCCCTCTCTGGGTGGCACGAGGCTCTGTAATTACTGCTTGGCAGGGTGCTAAGTGCTGACAAGCTCTGTCTGACACATTTCTCCTCCGGACGCCGAGCCAAGCCTCACCGGAGACCACAGGCCCTCAGCAACACACTCAGGCCCCAGCAGCGCACAGCCGGGAGCAGGTGTCTCCGTCTGGCTCTCTCTTCCGTCACTCCCGTCAAAGCCTTGGTCTCGCCTACCCTCTGCCGACACCTGGCATTGTGGAGGTGGAAGAGCCAGCCGCCAGCTCCGATTCCAGGACCCTGTTGCACCTGGAAGGCTGCTCGAGGCCGGGACACCCAGAGCGGGCGTCGCCTGCCTGGAGGCAGCCATGCGGTGTCCTGCTCGCTGAGCCGGGGCCCTCAGCGGGCAAGGCGATGACAACGGCGGAGGACCCGGGTCCGGCCCAGCCCGGTGGGACGAATGAGCTGAGGTGGGTGCTGCGCGTCCCTAAGCCCTGGGAGAAGTAGGGGCACTGGGGAGTGGGACACTCTGGGATCCAGCATCAGCCATCCTTGTCCGCATCCTTCCGCCAGGGAGGAAAAGAGGTGAGACCTCTAGAAAACCCCAATTAAACCTGGAGGTGCTGAGATTTCCAAAAAATTCGTGAAAATGGGATTAAAGGGGAAGTTGAATTTGGTGCAAAACAGTTTGAAATCCGTGCATGGCTTTTTTGTAAGGGGCATTTTCCACAAACTTCTAGAAGCCACCCAGACGCTGAGTCTGCAAAGCAGCCAGGCCATTGCCATTCCAAAGGCCAAGGGCAACCAACCCTCCTCAGGCAGCGAGAGGTGCTTTGGTAGCTGCTTTCCCTCTCCAGCCTGCCTGGGAGATTTGTCTCTTTCCAATTTCACCGACATAGGAAAGGTCGGGGAGTCCGCAAAGCTGCTGTACACGGCACCCTTGAGCTTGGGCAGGGGTCCCTCGGAGACAGCTCTGCAGGTGGCTCAAGGAATGCTTGGCCCTGCGTGGACAGGTGTGAAAAGGAGTAGGTACTGGGGCTCCCTGTGTGGCTCTGACCGGCCAGGGGGTCATCTGGATGGGTCCCGCTGGTTGGCTGGGAGCATGTTGGGTATTTTCCTGTGGCCCAGTTGTTAGCAAGGAAATGTACCCTTGTTCATCTGCACAGCCCTAACGCAGGCCCCTCCATAGTGGCCTTTTTGTTTTTTTTTCCCTGGCTGAGTTTGTGCTGTCGTAATAGGATAGAACTTGGTCCCGCAGGATGTCTGTGGTCCAGGTCTGTGGTCCAGGCGATGGGAGTGTCGGTTTACGATCAGGATCTCTGTCTTCCGAAATCTGGGTTGGGGATTGGGGGGAGGGGACCAGGGAGGCACTAGATGAGGGAATGACGTCAGGGGCTTGTCCAGCCCTGGCCTTTTGGAAAAGCAGTTGCTGTCTTTAGCCATAGTGTGTTAGTAGCAAGTGACTTAACGCCAGACGAGCCGTGCAAAGAATCCCTGGCATGTCGTTAACCTCGTTCCAACGTGTAATTAGCCTCAAAGGCCTGCTCGCTGCCTCCATTCAGCGTTACATCATAAAGAATCAGATATTTTACTATTTGCAGGGCACCGTGAAGACTTTAAAGAGTTAATTATGGCTCGTTGGAGCTGTCCCCAAAAGCCCAAGACCCAGGAATTAAACTGTTTATGTTCAAGTGTCAATCTCCAAGCTGGCCTCCAAGGGCCACTTCCTCCACAAAGGCTGAGCTCGATGCTGGCTTGAAAGTGCAGCCAGCAGGGCAGGCATGGGCCCTCCTCCGGGCTCGAGCTGTGCATTTCCAGAGAGCTAGCGATCTGCACAGCCTTGGAGAGAAAAGAGAAGGCAGGAGAGCTGGAAGTCGACATAGCCGGTTGGTTCCATAAGGCGAATCCATGGAGAGCCATTTCTAAACCTCTGAGCTGGAGAGGCCAGCAGTGTGGCCAGAGTTCAAAGGGAGTTCAGCCCTAATCTTGATGTTACAATCTGAGCCAATCTAACCATGCAGCCTCTGAGGACATTATTATCAGTCAAGTGTAATTATAGATAAAATAGTTTTATTAATCGGCTTCCTAAGGGGACTGTGGTTATCTGATGGCTGTGTGTATAATGTGTGCGTGGCGGGTGGGGGGGACGGGGAGGAGCATGTGTGTGGAGTGTAGTGTGCTTGGGCTATGTGACAGGGACATGGGGAATCTGGGGCACAGCGTGGTTCAGGCAGCAGCAGGGAGTGTGGCTGGGAGTTCTCTTTAGGTGCGTGGTGGGGTCTGCAGGAGGGTGTGTGGCTCCGAAGGCGAGTCTGTGTGTCTGCCTAGGTTTTCACATAGCTGGACTTGAACTTGTGCCTGCTTCTTCACTCTCCCATGGGTTTGTTGTCACCCATCGCCTCCTTCCCAAGAAAGACCTTTCCACATTTGTACTCTGCTGGAGTCTACACAGCTCCCAACCACAGGCAAATGCCACCTGCTGGTGCCCTCTGTGGTCACTAACTGTCAGCCAAACTTTCAAATCTTATCTCCAGGCCTATCTTGGCTCGTCTTGAGTGTCCATGAGCTGAAACCAGTCTGTCAGCTGCGAAGGATCCAGGAAGGGTAGGGCTCCTCCTAGATGTTGTGTGGCCTGACCTGGCATCAACTCCAGTCACCTCTGTGTAGGACAAACCAGTGTCATGGGGCTCAGACACCCAGCGTGCCCTCTGTAACGTCTGCTGCTCTGACTTCCCCAGGAGAAAGCAGCAGTGGAGAGTTGAGTGTCGGGTAACACCCCAAAGCTAGGTTCCCCCGAAAGTGAGGCTGAGAGCCAAGCAGCTGCCCAGAGACCATGGAGCAGGTCCAGAGCCAACCTGAGCCCCTCTGCCAGTCGACTTGAGACACCAGGTGGCCAGCCTGGCTCCTCCACATACAGCTTGTGCCAGGTGGCTGATGGTGTGACCCACCACTCACTGGGGCTGGAACACTTGACTCAAATGACTCCCCCCCTCCACACACATCAGAGGGCCTTGTGCAAAACCTGCCCTCTGACTTTAACTTGGTCAAAGTGACAGCTGCAACCTGGGGTGGACACAGCCTGAAAGCCAGAAGACCCAAGTGGTGGCTCCCTTCCCGTGGTGGCTGTTGATACTCTGTCTCCCGTGGGCACTGCGGAACTGCGCACTCACCAAAGCCCAGGGACTTGAGTAGGGGGATGGGAGTGGTGCCAGCGGGATCTTGGGGGCCGCATGGCAGAGCTGCTGGCTACTTCATGGGATGGCCAGGAGGCACATGGGAGCCCAGGGGGGAAAGTTTGGGCGAGGGAATGTGCATTTGCTGAAACTACTGTTCCAGTTGAGATAATTAAGGATCATTAGCCAAACAGAGTGGACTTCTCCTATTCCCAGGGGTCATAAACTTCTGATGGATGCCAGATAAGAAACTGAAAAGGAACGAATTGGATGGAAGAATATCAACTCTGTGCCAGTGCATACACCTGTACTGTTTCAATTGGTCTAGTGGGTAGCTAGTATTGTGCTTATTTTGCTAACTGGGAACCTGAGACTTGGATAGGTTTAGTACTAATTTATTATCCATAGCAGTATAGTACAATAATAATCATCTATTGAGTATTGAACCTGTACCGGGTACTGGGCTTAGTACCACCTACATTACATTATTTTGCTTAATCATCACCAAAATGCTACAAAACAATCATTTACTTTCAGAAGCTGAGGCCCAAGAAGATAAATGGGGGTGGGCGCTTGGTAGAGCAGTCAAGATGCTGCCCGGGACACCACATCCTGTTACTGGAGGGCCTGGGTTCAAGTCCTGACTCCACTTCCATTTCCTGTTTCCTGCTGATGGGCACCACAATGGCTAATGTGGTTGGGTGCCTGCCACATACATGCGAGACCCAAGCTGAGTTCCCAGTTCGTGGCTTCAGCTTGGCCCAGCCTCACCTATCTCAGGCATGTGAAGAGTAACCCAAATGAGAGAGATTTGGCATGTGCACTCTATCTCTTTCAGTCTCTCTCTGTCTCTGCTTTTCACATAAATACTTTTGTTTTTATTTTAAATAAAGTCAATGAGCAACTTGGCCCGAGTGACAGAACTGAGATCAGAACCACCGATTACCTGACTCAAAGCCCAGGGCTTTTTCTGCTACTGCTTTTTCCTTGACTGACTCCCCATCTAGCTTTTGCTCTTAGCAGGGCCGTGGTTATCTGTTTAATCATTTCATCTGTTGAAAAGGCTCAGGCAAGTCCCACATCTCACTGGCTCCTTGGAACCAAAGGGATAATGTCCATTCAAAATGAGACTAAACCTGTCCATCCACATGCACACATTGAGAATGAGTTGAAACATGATTTCATTAAAAGGGATGTGGGAAAGAGTTATGTCCAGGACACCCAAAACACCCCTGTCTTCACTTGAACTTGAATTGCTCAGTAATTGAGCCAAAAGCACCTGCCCTGGTCACTCTCCTTGGGGACAGCCATGTGTCCCCTAGGAGGATGCTCCCTAAATTTATAAACTCAAGATACTAATGAGTTGTGTTGGTGTGACCCTCTTGATGAGGCTGAACACCATCCCAATTTTGAGGGCTCTCCCCTGAGGTTTCTCAGTACCAGGAATCACTGGATCCCTCTTGGGATGTGATGAACGCCTCAACAAAGCAGTAACCCACCAAACTTTGTGACAGTTTTGTAATAAAAGCAATGCCTAAATTCTTACACCACGCTGTGTTTTCAAAAGACAGTGTTTCTCTACATGAGTTCCTGCACAGAAACAAACTCGGGAAGTTTCGAACTTTGTGACAGCACATGAAAGAGCTAGCCAAAGATGGAGGAGGCATAGTGCAGGGAAAAAAAAAAAGAAAAAAAGAGGAATTTTGTGGGAGAAGAGAAGCCACAGCCTCCATCACACACAACAGTATGACCCGTGGGAAAGCACACGGGACAGTGAGGCTAGAGGAAGGACACACCTGAAGGCCGTGCCCAAGTCTCAGGCTGTGCCTGGTGTGAGTTTGTCCCTGAAGGGCACACAAAACCCAAGGCCTCTTCAATACTGAGGCCACCACCAACCAGCCTCAGTAGGGGGCTGACACTCCAGACACAGAGATTCAGAACTTCCCCAGGGCTGCCACGTGGTGACACATGTAACACGGAGCCCACCTCCCAGGGGGAGGAAGTAGTCATCTCAGGGCTACCCGAACTCATTTCCTCTACCCTTGTACCTCCCCTCTGGTCACCCACAGGCCATGGAGCACAGTGACCCTGGCTTTGAGTCCAGAGATCCAAGGAATGGGTCGTGGTTCTGTGTTTAGGAGGGTGGCCTTGGGCAAACTACTGAAGCTCTTTGAGCCTCAGTTTCCTCTTCTGTAAAATGGGGATAATAACAGCCCCTACTCCTACGGTCGTTGGGATTGGATCATAATAAGCATCCGTTTTTAGAGGTCATTGCAATCCTTCATGGCCCAGCTCAAATATCGGCTTCAGCCCTCACTGGCCCCCTTATCTGAAGTCCAAAAGCCCCTCACCCAGCATGGGGGCTGGCACAGGCACTGCTTCTCAATGCTTCCTCTTGAATTCTGTTGAAGTGTCTGTCTCTAGCAGTCCCCCAAAGGCCACAATCAGGCCTTACTCTTCTCCGTAGTCCTGATTTATAGTAAGCGTAACACTGCCTCGTATAGCCATTGAATTTTTGATTCTTGTATTTACCAAGCTCTTCTGAGATCAGGATAAGCTTTACAGTCTATCTGCGCATTTGTCATAGCAGTTCTCTGCCATCCCCACATGATGATTTAAATCAGTGATGTATCACAACCATAGCATGTTAGAAATCAGAGTTTGTTGACTGATGTGGATAGAGCAGCATGGATCCAATCATAACTCTCCCCTAGCAGCCTTTCCTTTGGCCCACCTTCCATCCTCACACCCTTCCACCCTCACTCTGACCAAGGACATGCCTTTGTATGACAACTGGCAGGAATGAGGAATTCAGCCTGAACTATGGAAGCCACCGTGGTCACACACAGGACTACAGTGCAGGTCTGATCATTCCTACCGGACCAGTAAGGAAACAGGTTTGGGACATTAAGTTCACCAGGCAAGCTCAGTATTAGCTTGCCTAGAGGAAGATTAAGTCTTTACTGATTGCATGATTGATTGTCTATTGATACCCTAACCTTCATTAGCATGGTCCCTAGATTAGCTGCAATAATCAACCATAACTGGAGAAACTGGCCCATTCACGTCCCAAATCTCCAACAGCAGCTCCATTAGCCACACACACACACACACACACACACACCAATAGCACAGACTGGCCACAGAAGTCAATGTCATCTATTCCTCCAGTTCACACACATACACACACACACACACACACACACCAGCAGCACAGACTGGCCACAGATGTCAATGTCATCTATTCCTCCAGTTCACACACATACACACACACACACACACACACACACACATACACCAGCAGCACAGACTGGCCACAGAAGTCAATGTCATCTATTCCAATTCTCACATACACATACACACACACACACACACACACATACACCAGCAGCACAGACTGGCCACAGAAGTCAATGTCATCTATTCCTCCAGTTGTCACCACAAACAACTCTCCGGGGAAGCAAGCCTCATGCCTGCCAGGGGACTGATGTTTAGTAGGAAAATAACAAAAGAAAATTCTGTCTTCTTCAAGAATCTTTCCTTTCTAAAGTGCTCCCCTTCCTGAGCCTCTCAGATCTGTGAGCTATCACCCCACTGGGGCTTCAGATTCATTGGACTGACTCAAAACACAAAACCCTTTCTCTCCTAACTGGACGAAAGGAAATAAGAAATACAGACATGCAGTGTGTCAGAGCTGTCAACATTATCATAATAATCCCAGTAACTAAAAAAGTCAGTATTTTTCATTACTGATTTTAATGAAGGCAAATTGCATAATTCTCCATTACCGTATTTTTCATTCTCATCATGTTACGGCCAACCATCGACTTTACCATTGCGTCGCCTCCGGGAGGCCGCCACAGCTGGGAATCACACAGAGAGCCGTGATTTCCACCAGACTCACAGGCAAGGAGGGTCCCTGGGAGAACCAGCCGGCTGTTGCTCTCAGCAGAACCAGGGCTTTTGGTCAGGCAGGGGATCCGCATGATAGCTGAAGGGCACGGTGGACATAGAGGGATGAGGGAAGAAGCCCAAGAGGAGATAATGCAAATAGTGAAATCTGAGAATCCAGAATCAACCAACAAGAATTGCTAGAACCTCCGGTTATGCTCAAGTCCATGCAGCAGTCTTGTCCTTGCTTTCCCATGTGGGAAGCCTAAGAAAATGGGCATTGCTCCAACGCGGAGTCTGCTTCCCACAGAGGTCCGCACCGCGGAGAAGCTCGTGGGCTCTGCTGCCAGCCAGTCTAGGCGTTCCGTTCCACCAGCTGTGTGCCATGGGGCAGGCTACTTAAACTCTGGGTCTGCGTCCTCATCAGGAAATCCTGCGTAATGATAATGATGCCTCCCTCATAAGGACTGACTGCCTTAGCACACTCAGCACACCTCGGCCAGTTCCCGGCACCCAGGAAATACCCAGGAAATGGTAGCCACTGTGACTGTCCACTGGAGGAGAGTACAACATCCTCCTGCTTGGTATGGTGATGCTCAGAGGTCCGGCGTCTCAACCCACACCTGCGTGTCTCTCTGTAATGCGTTAGAATAGCTGCCATTTACAGACACCAAGAGTCAAGCAAGAGTCACGGCAGGTACCTCGCAGGTGAGCAAACTGAGACCCTGAACATCGTAGTTGCGTCTAACGCTTCCCGGGTGGCAGGTGCCGGGAGTGTGGTATCCTACGCATCCAGCAGACAGAAAACTTTCTGTCCCTAACTATGTGAGCTAACAGAGCATGGAAGAATGCAATTTCTCCCACTGATTTTTTTCTAAACATAGGATCAGCATCCCAAGCCTTGTGCATTCTGCCCTCACACTGCAACTCTCTCCTTGCAAAGGCGCCATTGTTTGGACTCACGGTGAGTTTTTGAGCCTGTGCCACCTCTCAGGGTGGTGGCACACACAGTAGACTGGGGAAAGAAGACACGATGTAAAGAAACGTTAGCCGAGACTATAGAGGGCGGGCCTGGAGCCTGGGACCTCTAGGAAACGGGCACTGAGTGGGAGCTCCAACGTCATGTCAGATGGCGCATCCTGTAAGTCACACGATGCCATGTACATCCATGTGTATATGCACATGTGTGCATATGCCAGAAAGTCAAGGTGGTGTCAGAATTTCCGCTCTAAGAGGCAGGCTGTGCTGGCAATGACCATGGCACCCAGAGACCTTGAGCCAGCAGAGAGGAAAGCAGCCCCTCTTAGGCAAGGGCCAAGGCCAGAGCAAAAGAGAGAGGCAAACCTGAGCTCCAGTCTTTATAGCGAGGTCTGAGCACTGAGCAGGCTTTTGAGTTCAACCCAAGCTTGCCCACTGACCAGCTGCCAGCCACCTCTGTTTCTTTTTAAGATTTGTTTACCATTTATTTGGAAAGGCAGAGTTACAGAGAGAAAAGGAGAGGTCTTCCATCTGTTGGTTCACTCCCCAGATAGCCGCAACAGCCAGAGCTGAGCCAATCCGAAGCCAGGAGCTTCCTCCTGGTCTCCCACGTGGGTGCAGGGGCCCAAAGGACTTGGGCCATCTTCTACTGCTTTCCCAGGCCACAGCAGAGAGCTGGATCAGAAGTGGAGCAGCCAGGACTCAAACTGGCACCCATATGGGATGCCAGCACTGCAGGCTGTGGCTTTACCTGCTATGACACAGCACTGGCCCCTCTCTGCTTCTTCATCTTGCAAAGAAAGTAACAACAGCTGCCCCCCAGGGTTCTAGCGAGAAATAACTGAAGGGAGACACGTGAGTCACCCTAACACAGCACTTGGCACATCCTTGGCAGAGGCACCACCACATGGGATTCTCTCCTCCCTGTCCCCAAAGAGCTACCCAGGAGCACCCAGCCACAGTTTGGCACAGTGGTTAGGAGGATGGGCTCCAAAGGCAGGAAGCCTAGACTGAAATATTTACTGTACCACTGAGTAGCAGTGAGACCATGGGAAAGCTACCTCATCTCTCTCTGCCTCGACTGCCCCATCTGTGCGTGGAGACGATCCGTAACTCCCTTGTCAAAGATTCCTGAGAATTGAACGTAATGAAGGTAACAGCTCAAAACACAGCTGAGCCACACTGGGGCTTGCTGCACTCGCCAGTTTTGTGTTTTGTTTTTCTTTTTTTAAAGGTTTATTTTATTTATTTGAAAGACCGAGTTACAGAGAGAGGTAGAGACAGAGAGAGAGGTCTTCCATCCACTGGTTCACTGCCTAGATGGCCACAACAGCCAGAGCTGTGCCGATCCAAAGCCAGGAGCCAGGAGCTTCTTCTAGGTCTCCCACGCGAGTGCAGGAACCCAAAGTCTTGGGCCACCTTCTACTGCTTTCCCAGGCCACAGCAGAGAGCTGGATCAGAAGAGGAGCAGCAGGGACTAGAACTGGCGCCCATGTGGGATGCTGGCACTGCAGGCCAGGGCTTTAACCTGCTGCGCCACAGCGCCGGCCCCATGCACTCACCAGTTTTAACTCACTGCATGCACACCACCATTCCACAAGAAATGTGGTCGGTCTCCCCCATTTGACAGGTGAGCAAAGTGGGGTACGGAGTTGTTAAAATACATCTTCCAGGCTCAGCCAGGCAGAGATTCAAACCCAGCAGGTGTCCCTCTGGAGCCTGGCCTCTTAGCCACTGTGTGATGATGAAAAGCCCAAAACCACCCGTTAGAGGTGGCTGAGACTGGAGAGGAGAGGAGGCTGCAGATTCTAAAGTGCCCCCTTGCTTCCTCCCCACCCCACTCCCTTCCCCACACCCAATCCCCATCTATCGTCTTCACTCAACACTCCTAACACAGTTCTCCGGAGGAGAGAGGTCACCAGCACCCCAGATCGCCACCCCAATTACATTTAGTTTCAGTGTGATGGCCCAACTTACTTAGAGGCAAACTCCTCTTTTATTTTGGTTTCTCCTCGTGTCCAGAACCTGTAATTTCTCACAGTCACTCAGAGACGCGACGTTCTGCAGGCAGGACCACAAGACAAGCAGAGTCTCTTGTCCTATACATCCATTGCCAGAAAACTTCTCACTCTCAAACAACGAAGTCGAGGGAGACTCGAAAATGCCCTCTTTCCAGAAAACGCTTTATCCGAAGGTTTCCCTCGAATGTCTCCCGCCGAGGGTGGTGTCCGAGTGACGGTTCAGAGGCCAGAGGTAGTATGGGACAGTCCCCAGCAGCAGATCAGACGTGCGCAGGCCCAGCACCGTACCCCAGACACGAAGCTGGAAAAGCAGAAGTCACAGCATCGCAAGGACTCTCAAAGACCACCTCATCCAGTTACTTGCAAACTTCTTGTTTCAAGATGTATTTACTTATTTGGCAGATACAGTTTCAGAGAAAGAGAGGGAGAGAGAGAGAGAGAGAGCTCTCCCATCCACTGGTTCACTCCCCGAATGACCATAATGGCCAAGGTTTGGCTAGTCCAAAGCCAAGAAGGAGCTTCTTCCGGGTCTCCCACACGTAGTGGGTGCAAGGATCCAAGCACTTGGGCCATCTTCCCCTGCTCTCCCAGGCACATTAGCAGGGAGCTGGATCAGAGGTGGAGCAGCCAGGACAGGAACAGGTACCCATGCAGGATGCCGGCATCGCAAGCGGCAGCTTAACCCGCTACAGCACAGCGCTGGCCCCACCAAACTCTTTTTAAGTACAGATTATTTTGTTCAAAGGAAATCTAACCTGGAAGATTTATTTAAAAGTGGAGATCCTCTTCTTGAGTCAGGGAGAGGGATCTGCCAAGAGCCTCACCTACTCCAATCACATCCTCTCACCGCCCCCCAAAAGCTCTTGTGAGGGTTCCAGGGACCCCCCGAGGTTCCTCGAGGGGCACAGTTTAAAAACCAATATTCAAATCCCACTTCCTCGTTTTACCCCATGGAAAATGAAGCCCAGAGAAGCTCCCAGACTTGCCTGCAAGGCCAGAGCCTAGGCAGTCCCCTTATCACTCTTCAACAATTTTTCCATGATGACATCCCCAAGCCTCTGATGAATGCCCTTTGTTTCCCCAGACTGTATGCGTGTTTATATTTGTGCGTTTGTCCCCATGCCCAGTGTTCCCGAGAAAACCTAACCAACCAGTCCCCACATTCACTTTAAAGCATGGAGCCTGCAGTTCAAACACAACACAGCTGCCCGAGCCTGCTGGAGGTGCAGCGCGAAAGAGGTGGAGGGTGGTAAACGCCGCTCCACGGCTGACCTGTGACCCCGCGCCCACAGCCACAGCAAGGCCGAGTTTCCGCTCTCATCAAGTGGGTAGTTCTCAACGAGACACCCCAGCTGGGCACCCAGATCAGGCTGCCTCGTCTGTTGGCTTTGCACACCCAACGGGGCCATGAAGCCTCTTTTCTCTATCTGTGAAACAGGGGTGGAGACGGGGAAGGGAGAAAGCTCCCCCATGGCTCCTTAAGGCCAGAGGTGCTAGAAGTTGAATGAGTTCAGGTGTCCAAGGCCTTATGGGTGCATTAGAGTGAAAACCTGGAAGCAGGAGATTCTGACAGACTGCTCTATCCAGGAAACCTGTACGACCATGGCAGCCGGAGAGGCCGCCCCAGTTCCTTTGCTTGCATTGCCTCATGTCAACTCCCCAGCAGCCCCCAGGAGAGGCACCATTGCTGGCATGAGACAGGCTCTTGAAGTCACTGAAGGAAACACAGCCAGCAAAGGATGCACTCAAAACAACTGGGGGCTGGCTACACAACCTGGGTTCTTTTTGCCAAAGCCAGGAGTCTCCTCTGGGTCTCCCATGTGAGTGCAGGGGCCCAGGCACTTTGTCCATCCTCTGTTGCTTTCCCCAGGCACATTAGCAGGGAACTGGGTTGGAAGTGGAACAGCCGGGGCTCTAACCGGCACCCAAATGGGATGCCAGCGCTGCAGGAGGCAGCTTTACCCGCTACGTGCCACAGCGCCGGCCCTACAGTCTGTGTTCTTAACCACTGCCCCATCCTACCTTTCCTTCTTACTACACAGGAAATTGAGGAGTTGGGGGCGGGCATGAGAGTCGAAAGCCCAGGGTGCAGCCAGCCCAGGAGGGAGGCAGCATGGAAAGGTGCCAGATTTCTGCATTTCTCTCCACTTGGCATACAGGAGAATTCCCCAGCAAACCCAAGACCAAGCTCCCAGATGCAGGAATGAGGTCCGGTTGTTTACTGAGTGCCCTGGGCCAGGGGTTGGCGAGCCTGGCACAAAAGCAGGATAAAGGTAAACCTTCTGCATCTGAGAGCCAGTCCCCCCTCCGAGGAGCCGTGTCACACTGTATGTCGCCGTCATCAAAGGGGCTGTGCATAAACCTGAAAAACCAAACGGACCTGTCTGTAGGTGTCACTTATATCACAAGGCTACAGGTGCCTTTATTTCCACTGTACGCTGGTGCTGGGAGCGCCTGCCTCCTCTTGTCTTGCAAGCCTTCCCTGTGGACCTAGCCAGCGCTGTCCTCACGTAAGCAGCTTTTCTTTGCTCTCTTGGAGGAATTAGAAGGGGTAGCAGGGCTCCGAGGCTCACCCTGGGGCCTGGGGCTCTCTGTCTGTCGGTGTCCGGCGTCCAACTGCAGAGCCGGGCCCTCCACAGGGAGCGCCAGGGCCTCCAGGGCGCTGTCTCCCTCGGATTTTACTGCTCACCTGAGACAGACACCTGTGCGTCTCCAGGCTGTGTGGCCGCCCACCAGTTCCTCATCAGCTCCCGGCAACCTCTGGAGGGAGCCCAGGGGAGCCTTCTAAGAGACAGTGCGGGCCCTCATCCGAGCTTCAGCAAGGGAAGCTGCATTTTACAAGGAAAAATATCCCGCTTCAAGGCAAGCCCACCCCGCCCCCGGCCCCTTCCCTCCCTTCTACCCCTATTGACGGGCTCGCCCCACCCCCAAACACAGAACTGCTTTACTGTAGTTTGGTGGTGGGGGGTTTAGGAATTCATCGGCACGAAATAGCTTAAAAGGAACTCCATCTGCCCTCACCCACCCCCTTAGAATAGCATACTTCCAGAAAAGCAGTGGTTAGGGTTTTTCCAGCACCTTCTCGCCTTGGGAAAGACTCTGCAGTTGGTTGGGGGGGGGGGGGGGGGCTTGTGGCGTCGCCCCCTGCTGGCAGCAACTGGGAACTGCTAATGGAAGCCAGGCACCTGCGTTGGGACTGATGTGCTGTGGGTTAGCACAACTTCTCGTTTTTACAGCCTTAGAAAGGCTCGATGATTTAAGAAGATGGCTTCGAGTTTGAGTTTAAAGACCCAGCGAAGGGTCGGTTCCCTGTAGGAATGAAAGCTTGATGCTTTTGCTGTGCTGTGTTTTTCCACGATCCAAGGTTTGCTCGGCAGGAGTTTGCCTGTCTGCTTTTCTCACACAAGTCACTTTTGAGCTACACTGGCGATGGCAGATTCTTTTTTTCTGGGGCAGGAACGAACATAGGTATTTCTCCCAGTCCTCTGCATGTATTCATAACATTAGTTATAATTTTATGAAATCCTCGGGACATTCGGAGGACTGCCTGTTGAAGTTCCCGTTTACAGACCAGGAGACCTAAGCTCCTAGAGGGTCAGGAAGGTGTTTAGTAGAGGGAAAAAAAAAAAAACAAACAAACATTTCAGCAGGCTGAGTCATCAGAAATGTGCCCCAGGTCGCCAAGGCAGGATTTAGCCCCCAATATGTTAAATCCAAAACAGGGGGCTTAGCACTGACGGCCACAGCCCTCCCCAGGATGCACCTGCTATGGGCCACTGCAGCGCCTTCAGAGAAGCAGGCCAAGCCAAGCAAACAAGCAAGCTGTGAAGCAAACTCGGGGCAAACGAGCACCGGCTTGACGTCAGCTCTCAACTGCCTTGGTTTCTCCCCAAAGAGCAAACACTTGAGCGCCCAACCCGCAATGCTTCCTTAGCAGCGAGTGGTGAAACAGCCAGCCACGTTTCCTCCGTGCGCCCCTTCTCCTCTGGGAAACTGACCCTGCCCTGGCCAGCGAGGGCCCGACACCCAGTGGGTGTTGCTGAAGACGTGAGAGAGAGAGAGAATAAAACACTGAGCGTCCCAGTGATACTGCCCAGGTATTGGGCTGGGTTGGACCCTTTGTAGCCCCCTTTTCCCAGGCTCTGCTCTCTCACGGCCTCATTCCGCCCAGAGATGTTTTGATACATAAACAGCCAATATGCGGATGCTTAATTGGGTAGATTTTTGGTCACATGCCCAGAGCAAAGTTGATGATCCCTGCCAGGCTCGGGGAGGAATTTTCCTCCTCTGGCAAACTGGCCAAGGCTGGGTGGTTTGCTCCTTCCCCTCTCCCTGGAAGGCTGAGCAGTGGGGCCTGGCTGCTCAGATCATGACCATCGCACCTGTCAGTGCTTCCTGCGGCTTGTGTCAGGGCGAGAGGCTCACGGGCCCGTCCCCCTGACTGGGCGGCCCTCTGTGTGTGTGTTAGCCCCAAGAAGCATCAGGAAGCCACTGGAAGCATCCGGGGACCTCAGCTTCCATGCTATCGCTGTCGCACTCTCAAAGGTACCTGCAGCCGACCCTGCTCGTGCGTGGAGGGGAACTCACCGGATCCCTACTCTTGGCGTTATTGGTTTTTTAAATCTTTTCCTACATTGTCCTAGGCCATTAGAATGGCAACTAATTGGAAACTAATTCCAAGAGCCGTGGGTCTGAGGGTGGGCAGTGAGTGAGGGCCTAGAGTGTTTAAGGCACCTGCTCCCCAACTGTTGGGAGATTTCTCTGCCTTTCGAGGGCAGAAAGTAATGGGCCTCCGAGGGAAGACAGAAGAAGAAAGCAGAGGACTTTTTCAGAGCGAACGGTGTAGTCTGTGTTTGTCGTGGTTGGATTTGACTCCGATCTGGTGAGTTTGCTTGGCCACAAGTATCTAAATCTACTCGACGTATGTTGTAGATGTGTATGTGTGACAGGGAGTGCTGGCCCTATGGGGAGGGCTGCCCAGGGCTAGGGCGGACCTAGGAACCGTCTCCTCGGTGTCTGTATTCAGTAGGCGAAGCAGCCCACTCCTCTCATTCCCACACTCCCTCTCGCCCTGCATTAGAGAAATGGTGACGAGCTAAAATGCCCCATTCTTGCAAGGACTTTGGAGGGTCCAAACAAGAGGGGCTTGGGTACGAGCAGTGGTCATTCCCAAGTGTGCGTGCCCAGTGTGTGCTGGCAGAGGGGTGCAGGGCTCTGTAACACCCCCTCCTACCTCCTTCCGCAAGAGCATTTTCCCAAAAAGATACGTTTTCGAAAAAAAAAAAAAAAAGGGCAAGAAATCATTCCAGAAGGAAAAGAGGCTGTTGTACACCCGAGAGGGCCCTGAAAGAACACTGAGCGAATATTGCTGGCCGTGGAAGGCGTCGCCAGGGAGTCAGACCCGGCAGAGTGCAGAGCCCTGGGGAGGGTACAGGCCGTGAGGGGACCGGGGTAAGGAGGCCCGAGCAGCAGTGGGGAAAGGAGGCAAATACGCCGTTGCTCAAAGCACTCCTAGCACTGGTGCGATCACAGTGGTAAAACACCAGATGGCTACTGAGAGAGAAGTTAAGGCATCAAGAGGCGGTCTCACTCCTGGATTTGTGCCCCTGGACTCCTCACGGACGATGGAGACCCGGGCTGGTGTCTGTTTCCATCCTCTCCTTTCTCCGATCCCAGTCACATCGGGAACCCGCGTGCTCTTCTTTGTCTTCTGTGCTTCTGGCCTAGAGAAGGGGTTTTAAAGATGTATGTTTCTTTGAAAGGCAGAGTGGTGGGTGGGGGGAGAAAGAGAGAGAGAGGCAGACAGAGAGACAGAGAGATCTTCCATCTGCAGGTTCACTCCCCAAATGGCCTCAACAGCCAGGGCTGGGCCAGGCTGAAGCCAGGAGCCCAGAACCCCAACCAAGTCTCCCACTTGGGTGGGTGGCAGGGGCCCAAGCACTTGGGCCATCTTCTGCAGCTTTCTGAGGTACATTAGCAGGTTGCTGGATTGGAAGCGGAGCAGCCAAGGCTCAAACCAGTGCTCCCATATGGGATGCAGCCATCGTAAGTGGCCACTTAACCCTCAGCACCACAGCACCAGCCACAGAAATGCGATATTTTTATCTTTAGTTCTCACTTATAGAAATTTTCCTAAAATCCAGTCCAGAAAACAGATGTGGCTTTTGGGCTCCAAGGGTTCTTCCCTCCCTCAAAACTTCCCACCCCATCCCTCTCCAGCCTGGGCCCAGCCCCTGTCTGCACAGGAGATAAAAAGCAGCCAATCCATGGGAAAATCTGCACCCAAACCACGCAGGCTTGACTTCGGGTAGTCAGGCTCCCCGGGGAGATGCAAGGCCACGATAAGCTGCTGGACACGTTAACCCTCTCTGGGCTTCCTAGCAGAGTCTTGGGGATGCCGGGGTGATGGACCAGAAAGGGTACCAGTGTGCGAGAACCTACGCCCCGAGTGACCCTCCCACGCCTATTTGGCAGCGCTGCAGATTTGCAAACCTCCCTGGAGACTGGGTCTTTGGGAATCACGCGATCCCTGGCCCTCTTAGTTCGGAGGTTCTGTCTGCTATGTAAGTGAAATCTGGCTGGTGGCAACTGAGCTCGTCGCAAAGGAAGCAGACGGGCCAGAGCTGGAAAACAGGGGCCCTGCCTGCCACGGAGCTCCACCGGCCATCCAGTGGCTGAGTGAGCAAGAGACACCAATTCCCCAAGTGTAACTGGCCAGGCTAACTCCGGTATTGTACAACTTGTGGAACTCACTCCACTGGGACAGGTGGGGTGAATCTGGCCCTGGGGGTGGCAAACATTTTTCTCAAAGGGCCAGAGAGGGAATATTTTAGGATCTGCAGAACAAGAAGCAAAAGCGAGTGTTTTGGCCGGCGCCGCGGCTCACTAGGCTAATCCTCCACCTTGCGGCGCCGGCACACCGGGTTCTAGTCCCGGTCGGAGCACCGGATTCTGTCCCGGTTGCCCCTCTTTCAGGCCAGCTCTCTGCTGTGGCCAGGGAGTACAGTGGAGGATGGCCCAAGTGCTTGGGTCCTGCACCCCATGGGAGACCAGGATAAGTACCTGGCTCCTGCAAAATAAAAAAAAAAAAAAATCGAGTGTTTTGTGGGTACTTATTTAAAACGTTAAACCAGGGAGCGGGTATTTGGGGTAGTGGTTGACATGCCACTTGGGACACTTGCATTCTGTATCACAGTGCCTCTGTTTGAGTTCTCGCTTGGCTCCTGATTCCAGAATCCTGCTTCCACATCCTGGGGTGGCAGCAGGTGATGGCTCAAGTGGTCCCTGCCACCTGTGTGGGAAACCTGGCTTGACTTCCCAGCTCCTGGCTGTGACCCAGCCCAGCCCCGGCTGGTGTGGGCATCTGTAGAGTGAACCAGAGAATGGCTGGCAGGCCGAGTTTGGCCTATGGGTTGTACTTTGCTAATTCCTGATTTAGGTGGTACATGGATGAACAATTTTCCTTTAAATGCTCGTGTATTTATTTTTATGTAAGTCAGAATCCTGACTTTCCACTTATAGTGGTAGCAATATTTTCCTTTTAAATAAATGTATTTATGTTAAAACAAAAAGGGAGTTCATTTTAAAAAATCTTAAGTAAATAGTAGTTCTTGTGGTATTTAGATTGGGAGAAATTATCACAGTGGGAGGGAAATGACTAAGTTTGAGAAACACTGGACTAGAGCAGGGGGAAGCTCCCGGCATCTGAAATGCCAGGCTTTTACTATCCCAAGGCCTGGAATCTGTCTCTGCTCTGACTTTGCCAGCAGTGTGGTCTCAAAATGCTGTGACCCCGCCCCCCGCCAAGGTGGCAGGGACCCAGCGTATGCCGCACCCGACGTGGGTGGGTGTTTCCGCACACAAAGAGGTGGCATGCGGGGACGTGAGAAGCTTCAGGGGTGAGACCGGCGGGGGCTCCAGGCCCATTCTCTTCTGCTCTGTCAGCCCCCACCGCACACCTTCTCCTGGAAGCTTCCTCACCAGTGTGCGTGGGAGCAGAGCACAGAGTTGATTGGGGACTTTATAAACAGAGCTGAGCTGCCGCCCAGACTCTGCTCCCTGTCGCCTGTCACCTGTGTGTTTTTCCATTGGTTACTGGAAACTCAGGGCCCCATCCCTCACCTACAGAAACGGACCCCTGCCAGTCCCCAGGCCTCACAGTGGCTGTTTTGAGGGAGCCATGATCCATGACACCAAAGTAGCAAAGGACTTGGCATGCGCCCAAGGTGTGCTGTGTGCTCCAACTATCACAGGGCCACGCTCTCCTCCCCAGGGCGCTAGGGCCAGAGGTGCTACAGAATTCAGAATACAGAATACCTCTCCGGGTCTAGAATTGCCCAAACAATTTAATATTTCTGCAGTGTATCAGGCAAACATGCACCACATGGAATCAATACAACTATAGTTATGAAACTCCATCATGTATACAAGGTGGCTTCAAAACGTGGAAAATGTGCACCTGCTCTTAACTATCCTATGTGTCATCATCTCTCTGGAACACAGAGAGAAAGAGAGAGAGCTCCCATCTGCTAGTTCACTCTCCCAAATGCCTGCAGTGGCTGAGAATGGGTCAGGCCCAGGTCAAAAGCTGAAAGTACAAAGCAGGTCTCCCTCGTGGGTGGCAGGAGCCAACCACCCGAGCCATCCCTGCCGCCTCCCACATCTGCACCGGCCGGAAGCTGGAGTCGGGAGCGGCAGCCAGGCACCAGACCCAGTACTCTGCTGTGGAGTGTGGGCCTCTTGGCCACCAGGCTGAACAACCACTTGTGCCCATTACTTTCAATCCCAAGAACTTTTGTAAGCCCTTCACGTGTGGTTTTATATATGTGTACAAGGGCACTTCGAAAACGTCTTGGAAACAATGGAATTAACAGATGAATCTCCTTTTCATGGGAAATATTTTGAATTCCATGCCTCGTTTTATAAATAACAAACATTTTCCAGGAACTGTGTAAAGGCCCCTCTGATAGTCAAGCGTCCTTCAGATAGTTCATGGAAAAATGGAATCAAAAGATTATTTTGGTGCCAAAAAAAAAATTCTAAACCCCCAGTTTTCTCAGCTGTGAAATGGGGATAGATAGGATGTGGCTGGGACTCAATAGTGGTACGCGTGGAAACCCTGCAGCACTAAAACCACCAAGGGGTGAGCTGGGAGGGGGGGGTCCCTGTGTGGCCGGGCTTCCCCTCCCCCATGGCCTAGCACCCCCTCCCCCACAGCTGCTCTCCCCCTCCCCCACGGCTCCTCGTGATTCGCCCGATCTTCCAGGGTGATGCTGGACTCAGTGGCACACAGCTCCTTCCTGCCCAACACATCCTTCTGCGACCCGCTCATGTCGTGGACCGATCTGTTCAGCAACGAAGAGTATTACCCCGCCTTTGACCATCAGACAGGTGAGCACCGCTGGCGGGCCCCAGGGGCGGGAAGCTGGGACGGGCTTGGGCTAGAGGTGGCACTGGCCTGGGGGAGCGGGGGCGGGGGTCTGAAGTGTTCAGATCAGAGGGCAGAGGGCAGCCTCCTGCAGGAAGCAGGGCACTGGCATCCTGGCCCTGACATCCTCCCCTCCCCCCAGCTCTGTGGCCTGGGTGGGGAGGGGTCTCAGCCAACCACTCTGAGCCTGGTGTTTGCTAACAGGCAAAATGAAAGCGATAAAGCCAAAGTCTTGTGATGTTTAAACAATGCAGTGGAAAGAAAGCCCTTAGCCAGCGGCCTGGTGGGCTGAGCGTGCTTGATCCTCCCGGTGTGAGCTAATACCTGCTCAACCCGAGCTGTGCCAAGCGCCCATCCCACCCTGACAGAGGCCCTGGAAGAAAGGAACAATTGTTATTCCCATTCTATAGATGAAGAAACTGAGGCACAGGGCGACTAAGTGACTTGCCCAGCGTTTCACAGTCAGTGAAGTTCCATGCAAGTTGGACATCTGCACCTGCTCTTACCTATCCTACGTGGTCATCTTATAAATGATGTCATGCTGTAGTTATTGATACTACATTATTCTCTGAGCTTTTTAAAAAAAGATTTTTTATTTATTTACTTGAGAGGCAAAGTTACAGACAGAGAAAGGGAGAGACAGAGAGAGAGGTCTTCCATCTGCTTGTTCACTCCCCAAATGGCTGCAATGGCTGGAACTGGGCCAATCCAAAGCTAGAAGCCAGGAGCTTCCTCCAGGTCTTCCATGCAGGTGTAAGAGCCCAAGCACTTGGGTCATCCTCTGCTACTTTCCCAGGCACATTAGCAGAGAGCTGGTTTGGAAGAGGGGCAGCTGGGACATGAACCGGCACCTATATGGTATGCCAGCCCTGCAGGCAGAGGCTTAGCCTACTATGCCACAACACGGGCCCCTATTCTCTGGGCTTCTATTTCCCTATTCAGCAAACAAGAATGATGAGAGCTATTGCAAGAATTAAGGAGGGAAAGGGTGTAAAATACACAACCTGGCCCAAAGCAAGTGCTCAGTAAAAATGAGCTCTGTCACTGTCCCCGCACCTCCCTCTCACCCCTCCCCCCTTTCTCAGCCCAGTTTTCCCCACCTGAAAAGGAAGCATGGAGTCTCATGCAAATCCCATGCCACTGAGCTTTGCCCCAGAAAGCCTCCAAGGGCCTCTGGCCTCAAGGCACTCGGGTGAGTGCACAGCACAGCAGACCTGGCTGGCGGCTGGCGGCTGGTGGCTGGTGGCTGGCTGCGCAGGTGCACACCCCACAGGCAGTGAGGCGAGCACTAATCAAGCTGTCAGTCCTCACTGGCTCTTAACTCTGTGCGCCCCAGCCTAGAGGAGTCAGAACGTGGCATACAGAGGCAGGTAGTGGCCAGGAGAGGCCAAGTCTCCAAAGATACTGCAAAACGTCCACCACCTCCAGGAAGCCCTCGCTCCATGGCCAGAAGCCAAGGCAGCGGGCACAGACCCAAGGCCTGTCCCTGTGTGGAACAGTCCTTCCCTCCCTACACACACACACAATCTCTGGCTCTCACCTGTAAGGCCAGGGTGATTGCATTTGAACTTGAACCATACAGATACAGAATACAGTTCTTCTTGGAGTCTAAGAAAGGCCTCTTTTCCCAGAAAGGTGATGAGAAATGTTTTCCATCTCCTTCCCTCAAAGTTCACAAAGTTAAATCTAAAAGAGGAAAACAAGGACTTCCAAGTCCCTGTCTTTCCCTGTGTGTCCCACAATGGTGGGGCCCAAGCTCCAAGTCCTCTTCAGCCTCACCCAAGGCCAGCCCTCAGATACCCAGCCCTGCCATCACGGGAGCCCCTTCTCCCTGCCTGTTCTGCTGGGAGGCAGCTGGGGTAGCAGTGGGGGTGGGGTAGCTTCGACCACCTGCTCGTGCAGTGCCCCAGTGATCATCAGGAGCTCGGAATTTGAAGCCTGGAGTCGCAAACGTGAAATCTGGCGTTGACACTTAGTGGCTGCACCATCCTAACATCCCCTCGTGCCCCAGCTTTCTCATCTGTAAAATGGGGTTAATCACAACACCTGCCTTAGAGAGTTGTCAGGGGACATGGCCGGGCACACGCCCAGCACACACACCTGTGTACAGAAGGGAAGGTTCGTCTCAGCTGGGATGCTAAAGTTGCGGAGGTGGGTGGCAGTGATGGTTAGCAATCCCCTCAGTGGCCTTCATGCCACTGAAGTGTATGCTTTAAAAGGATTAACATGGCACGTTGGATGTATGTGTATTTTACCATAACAAAAAGCCTAGCTGGTGGGATTGCCAGTGTGGCTTGAACCTGACCGAGTCTTAGATACGCAGGCACAGCTTCCTGCTGTCCGAGGCACCTGTGTTTCCATCAGCACAATGAGCGGTTGGACCAGGCCATTGCTAGGTTTCCTTCCAGAAGCTTCTCCGATTCCAGCATCAGGAAACAGCAAAAACACAGCCTTTCCCTCCTCCCACCATTGAGAGAAGATGAGTAGGTGTGAGGCCCATGAACAGGAAGTAGCTCTCAGGAGTGGCCCGGGTTCCTTATGTTCCCCAAGGGTGGTGCCAGGCTTTCTGGGATTCTGACACAGCTGACCTGTGACCTCCCCGGGGTCAAACATGCATGGAAAGCTGACCTCTCTCAGAGCTGCCTGGGCACCCAGCGAGCCCCCGAGTCCCCCGCTGGCAGGAAACATCCCCCAGGGCGCCTTCAGTCGCTTTCTGACAAGGACAGTGCCACCCACGGAGGTGACACCTCAGTCTGACTTTTTACAGAAGTGTTCTCTGCCACGGAAGTGTCAGGGGACAACCAGGTCTGCCCCGGGCCACTTTTCTGCAGACTTCTGGTCTCCAGTGGCCAGAGAGCCCTGAGACGTCTCTCCCAAGGTCATCATTTTTTAAAAAGATTTATTTTATTTGTTTGAAAGGCCAAGTTGGGAGGGAGGTGGGGTGTTTTTGATCTCCTAGTTCACTCCCCAGATGGTTGCAACAGCCAGGGCTGCACCGATCCAAAGCCAGGAGCCAGGAGCTTCTTCTGAGTCTCCCACACAGGTGCAAGGGCCTGAGCACTTGGGCCATCTTCCACTGCTGTCCCAGGCCCATTAGTAGGGAGCTATATCAGAAGTGGAGCAGCTGAACCAGTGCCTATATGGGATGCAGGCACTGCAGACGGCTTTACCCACTACGCCACAGTGTCAGCCCCTCCCAAGGTCATCTTGAATTCAGAACTGACCATAAAGATTAACCCAAGATTCCCTTTGGGTCTAGGTTCAAGGTTGGCCCTGAAGCTTGCTGGCCAAGTGAGCACCGCAGGTATTTTAAGATACATTTTCCTGGGGGCTGGCACTGTGGCAGAGCAGGTAAAGCCACCATCTGCAGCCCCGGCATCCCATATGGGTGCCGGTTCAAGTCCCGGCTGCTCCACTTTCAATTCAGCTCTCTGCTATGGCCTGGGAAAGCAGTAGAAGATGGCCCAAGTCCTTAGGCCCCTGCACCTGCATGGGAGACCCAGAGGAAACTCTGGCTCCTGGCCTCAGATGGGACCAGCTCTGGCCATTACGGACATTTGGGGAGTGAACAAGTGGATAGAAGACCTCTCTCTCTCTCTCTCTCTCTCTCTCTGCCTTTCAAATAAATAAATATATCTTTATTAAAAAAAAAAAAAAAAAAAACAGATACATTGTCCTTTGCTGAGAGTCTGCACCTGCCAGAGTTGGGAGGATGGAAGGAACGGTGCTGAGCAGGGCACCGGGCACTTGCCACCCATCACCATGGCCAGGAACAGCTCACAGCTCCCAGGGAGGAACGGAGATGGCCTTCCCTCCCCTCTCTCATTTTCCATTCCAAAAGGCAGCACCATGGTCGGAGCCTCAGCCTGCGCAGTTCAGGAGCTGTCCCGGCCTGGACACTTTGAGCCAAGGGGGCGGGGGGGCAAGGTCTGAGGCTCAGCGGATTCAGGAACAGGGGGCGCTTTCACAAACTCCCAAACGGTGTGAGCAGGGTGCAGCTGGGACCCGCTCACTCCTCGCAGCGGGACTTCCGCTTGGCTATGCTGTGCGCTGCCAAGTGCATAGACGCTGATTTGCAAAATGCTCCAGCATTTTACGAACTCACCTTGGCCTCAGCTCCTGCTTCTGCAAAATAAGGAATCAGGAATATTGGAAAATAAGTCCAAGAGCCGAGGGCGTTTTTCAAAGATTCTCCCACGGAGCTCTTGGAGCCTACCCTCCTCGAGGTGTTGACCATCCTGGCCTGGCTGCTTTCCCAAAACACCACCCCACCCCTCCCAGCGCCCACACAGCTCCCTCCAGAGTGGAGGGCAGCTGTCAGCGCTCAGGGCCTCTTCCGCTGGGGAATCTTGCTTTCTGTCCGCTGCAGAGGTGCCTGGATTGGCGCGATTTGGGTTTCCAAGGGAAGGTCCCCTAGGCACCACCATTGAAGGGAGCTTGGGTGACGGTTAAGGATACCGACCAGACCCCAGCACTCCCCTCTCTCAAGCAGGGTCTGAAGACAGTGTAGCGTGGTGGTGATTAGGGCACGGCTGTAGGCGCTAGAACACACCTACACGGTCTACCCCAAGATCTGCACTTACACACTGTGTGACGCCGAAAAGGAGCACCGCCTTGTGCCTTATTGTCTTGATCTGTAAAGTGGGCAGTGTGGTCCAGGGCCTCATAGCATTGCGTTGAGGGAAACAAGAGGGGAGACAAGCATTTAGCACAGTGACCAGCACATACTGGGGGCTCACTAAATGGGTTGGCTATCATTCCACAATTCCTAAGAATGCAATCGTTACACAATCAGCAGTAACTAATAACAATGGTTACAAGATTTTACTTGAAAAGTTTTTTTTTAAAAGGGGGGGGTGGTTTTATTACTATTTATTACTATTTATTACTATTCAGAAAACCAAGGAGAGCAGCATTTCGTTCCCACGCGAGCGTCTCTGAGCAAGATTCATGTTCTAGATAGAGACGTTGGAGGTCAGATATAAAGGAGAGAGTCTAAGAATTCCTTTTTTAAAAAATTATTTATTTATTTGAAAGAGAGAATTACAAAGACAGAGTGGGAGACAGACAATCTTCCATCCACTGGTTCACTCCCCAGATGGCTGCAGTGGCCAGCACTGGTCCAGGCTGCAGCCAGGAGCCAGGAGTTGCATCCGGGTCTCCCACATGGGTGGCAGGGACCCGACCACTTGGGCCATCTTCTGCTGCTTTTCCCAGGTCGTTAGCAGGGAGCTGCATTGGGAGTGGAGCAACCAGAATATGAGCGGGAGTCCCTGTGGGCTGTCAGCGTCACAGGCAGTGGCTTAACCTGCTGTGTCATAGCACCGGCCCCTAAGAACTCCTAAATCAAAATCAGAGAAACAGGAGCAAGCCTTATGCACAAAAGTTGCCTTTGGGATGCCTGTATCCCGTGTCAGGATGCTCCGTTCAATCCTGGCTGTTCTGTCTCTGATCCAGCTCCCTGATGGTGTGATCCCTGGCGACAGCAGGTATTGGCTCAAATGACTGAGTCTCTGCCACCCATATGGGAGATTTGGATTGAGCCCCTGGCTCCTGACTCATTTCTGGTTATTGCAGGCTTTTAGGGAGTGAACCAGCAGATGAAAGCTTTCTCTCTCGCTCGCTCTTTCTCTGTGTGTCCCTTTCTCTCTCTATCCCTCTTTTTCAAATAAATAGAAATAAATAATAAATAAAAACAGAGCAACAAATTCAAAGTCATCTGCCACTGGTGGCAGCAGTCACATCCCAGGAGACCTCACCACCAGCTCCTTCTGCCGACCCTGCACATGTCCAGAGCCTGCTGGGCGATCATGGCCCCTGGGCCCCCGCTCCGGGCTTCCCCCTCTCTGTCCCTTCCCTGCTCCACTCTCCCAAGGCCAAGGCCCTTTGCAGACACCCCGCCAGCCCCTCTCCCCTCTCCAGCTCCTTTCTCATCCTGCTCCTGGGCTTCACTGTCCATCCTGTGTTCTAAATCGCTCCACAGGCCAGGAGAGAAAGCCGAGAAGGGCTACTGGGTGAGGTCGGACTGGCTGTGGGCGGACTCCTGGAAGCAGGTTGCCATTTGAGGTTTTCCCTCATAAAGTCTCCTTCCTTTCAGTGACAAAGCTGCCATTGCCAGGGCCCCTGCCACCAGTTCACTCGCCACCTCTCTCCAGTGCTGCCCCAGGCAAAACACTTTCCCAACTCCCTATGCTAATAAATCATGCTAATTATGGTCCCCAGTTGTCTACCTGGGCCTCCTCTGACCCAGACTGTCTGTCTCCCCCAGCCAAGCCCTGGGCTTGCTTTGTTCTGCTTTGCTCCTCAGCTGTACTGAGCAAGGCCCCACTGCCCTGAGAACAGACGTAGTCCCCAGATAATAACAAGCGACTTTTATGGAAAGCTTACTGTCAGTCGGTTACCAGTCTAAGGTTTTCTCATGCTTCCTTTCCTATTCAGGGCAAACTTCCCAAAGGGTAGGTACAATTGTTATTCGATGTAGAGAGCTGAGGTTTGCAGAGGTTAGGAAACTTGGTTAATGTTGAGATGGATTCGTCAGGTTAATAAACTAAAGAGCCAGGCCTCCGAGTCAGAAAGGTCCTGTCTACAGCCCAAGCTCAGTCACCCCACACAATTCCTCCACTCCCTGAGGAAGGAAGTGTCTTTCACTCCTCAGGGCCATTGGCAGAATCCTAGGCTGCAGCTAACAGGTGCATCTGGCCTTGCAGCTTTCCCACCAACACCCTCATTCCCATCAGCAGAGGAGAAGTTCAAGTTCTCTTCCCCAGGGTCTAGAGGCACCACTCAAGCTCTAAACTCACATCACTTTTGCAATCTGCCAATTTCGCATTCTGCACCTATCTATTTTACTGTAATATAGAAATCAAAATATCCCCCCTAATGTCTGCTCTGAGTGAGGCACCAGGAGAATGAACAGTGTTGGCTCCAGAATTTCTACATAGGAAGCACTTTCAGGGCGGCAATCCAGTTGGAAGATAGATACAGCAAGGAGATTTGTCTAGCATTTTGCATAAGAACGGGAGGACATCAGTGGTCTGTTACAGAGTGGGAGAAGGGACTTAATAGACCCATGCTCTGGGGTGTCCACTGGAGAAGAACAATGTCATCGTGTGATTTCATTTACCTACTCTGTCCCCAAGGGATGTGGCACCATCTCTACCGCCCTGCTGTCTGCCACAGTTCCACAAGCACGGTTCTTACGTGTGCCCCGATGCCCAAGACCTTTACCAAGTCACGCAGACTCACCTGCGTCCCCATATTTTAAACCAAAGATGACAGCATTAGGCTACCCAGCTCACACTGACGATACAACAAGTGAGCCGGGTTTCTAATAAAATTTCATCTTTCATCATGCAGAAAATAAACCGTAGCTCTAGAAAGGAACAAAGATGCTGGCCTCCACATTTTTGGAAAAATTTTAGAAGCATTGGAGGGCATACAATTGAAGTGTTGGACAGGAAGCCAAGGAGGTAGGCTTCATATTAGCATATGTAAACAGATGGTGCTTAATGAGCACTTCACTATATGCCTGGGCTGTGCCCAGTACTTTCCATGTATTAAGTCGCTTAATCATTTTAACAGCAAGAGGAAGTGAGGCCTAGGACCCCTACTCTGCAGGTGCATCTGGAGAGCACAGGGTCTCTATGCCTGAGCCCACGGGCCCTTGCCCTTTGAGGGGGATTCTGAAACAGGCACCCTGGCTTCAAGTTCTAGAACGGTGATTCCCAAGGCACTTCTGGAACCAGCACCTTCGCCCCCAGTCCCAGCAAAGCAATGCTGCTCTTCTCCTGAAGGCTTAAAGAGAATACTGTTCACCTGAAATAAGAAAAGAAAAACCTGACACTCTTAGCATCTCCACTCCAAACACCAAGCAGGCAAGAGGCGACCATCCCAACCAAGAGTCAAGGACTCCAGGCCTCCGATCACAAAGTGATGCCAAAGAAGGGGGCAGATGCTGACCACCCTGTGTTGCCCAGTACACGGAAATGTCCCATGTGGCCCAGAAATGTGCACAATTATTGTGGGTGGTTTTAAATGTTTTAATTCATTTGAACTTAAAAAAAGACTTGTGAAATTCTTTATCCCAAAGAAATGGCCCAGAGCAATCACCTTGTGGAAGCATTTTGGCTGAGCTGCCTGTGTTTCTCTATAGCCAAGTAAGGGGCCACCCTTGGAAACAGAAATCAACAAGGTCGTGTAGCCAAGGGAAGTTGGGCTATAACGGCCCCCACTGGAGTGCCTTTCCCAGTTTCCACTGTCCCCACCCAGGGCCACGGCAGGCCTGGATGCCACCTGCTGCCCCTGTGGGCCTTTGAGTGCACCAGCCCAGCTCGGAAGGCCAAAGTCTTGCTTCTGGATTTAAATACATCGCAGGTGGTAGCGCCAGTAGTGAGACTCCTCCCCCACCCTCCCCTCAGGATGACAGAACTCACTGCTGCTCCTCAGCCCTCCTTCCCAGCTCAGCTCACCCCAAAGCCAGTGTCCTGGCCCCTTCAGATTTCCAAGGACCCGGCAAAGCCTGCAGACGCTTGGATTGAACCGCCCATACCCAGGAGGCAGAAGGGCCTCTTAGCTCGGCCTCCCCAGAGCACTTGGCCTGTGTTATGAATTGAGAGAAAGCATTGTACAGCCCAGGAAAGAGAATCGATTATGGGCTGTTTAACCCTTTCTCTCATTTGCCCTTCTGGGTAGCATCAAGGTCTTCTTCCCATCAGCCTCCTTCCAGTTTCTCAAGCCTAGGTTAGATCGCTAGTTATAGTTACAGATATTTGCATTTACCCAAATCTTGCGTCAGCCAGTCTCGGAGGCTTGCGCCCCCAACAAGACTGAGGTACAACATGCTGTCGTGTGCCTATATCCAAATGCGGAAGGCTTGGTGTGCGCCCAAGTCCCTTGCTAGCCACCTCTGTGATCTTGGGGGCAGAGGGGAGGTCGTGTAAGGTGACTAGGGACCGATAACCATCAGCGATTCAGTCAACTGATTACAACCCCTGAGCGAGCGCTGGGCTGGGCAGGGCTGGGCTCCTGTGTTCCAGGTTCAGGTGAGCACAGCTGACGGTGCAGAACCTGGGGGGGGGGGGGGGGCAGGTGCTGGGGCACAGCACAGGGAATGATGGGAGAGAGGAGGCTAAGGCCTCCCCTGTCTCTGCCAGCCTCCCCTGGGGGACGGGACCCTGGAGTACCCTGGTCAGGTGGGGCTCTCCCTTCCTGTCCCTGTGTTCTTGGCTCAGGGCCGTGGGAAGGAGTGTGTGGACGGATGAGGAAGCCAGCACCTGGCTCCTGGCTCCTGGCTCCTGGCTCCTGGCTCCTGGCTCCTGGCTCCTGGCTCCCACCCCCCACCCCACCTCTGCCCCCCCCCGGGGGGGGGGCTGCTGCCTACAAAGCCCGCTCTGTGGGTAGCTTCAAAGGGGCGGGGCAAGCCGCCAGCAGCTGGGCCAGCAACACCTTCCCTGCGTCTGCTTCCCACCCGGCGTTCCCCGAATCCGAATCCGTAAGGCCCTCTCTCGGCTTCCAGAAACAATGTGGTCCTCTTTGGGTGCCAAAGAAAATAGCAAGGGGGTGGGAGGGGAGGGCACGCTCACGGAGAGTCGGCCAAACCTTGCCAGTAAAAGACAGAAGCCGTGCCCTGTGCAGCAGCCCGCGACAACAGCATCTCAGCCAGGGCACAGGTCTGAAGAGTGTCAGAAACAGCTCTCAGCAGAACAGCAGGACCGTCCAAGGGCCCCTGGGGTGGACTGGAGCCAGAATGACAGAGAAGGAGAGGCAGAGAAAGAAAGAGAGATCTTCCATCCGCTGATTCACTCACCAAATGGCCACCACAACCAGAGCTGGGTTAGGACAAAGCCAGGAGCCAGGTGCTTCTTCCCAGTCTCCCACACAGATGCAGAGCCCAAGGACTTGGGCCACCTTCTACTGCTTTCCCAGGCTCATCAGTAGGGAGCTGGATTGAAAGTGGAACAACAGGGACTCGAACCGGTGCCCACATGGAATGCCAGTGCTGCAGACGGCAGCTTTACCCACTACACCATAGTGCCAGCCCCATCACTGGCCTCTTTGGTCTGTGGGCATATTTTTAAAATTTTTCAAAATTCTTATGAAGAATGTAAACCAAAAAGGCCTACTAGTTAAGCTCCATCCCTCCCCAGTCCTCGCCACAGCAGAAGAGATGGAGGCGTCTGGGGAGGCCTCGACGTCCTCCTTTGAACCATCACCCCTTGGCGCTGTTGGATAGAATTGTGGGGAGGATTGGAGAAAGGCAGCGCGACGTGCACAAGGATGCGTCGCACCTGGGCTGCCACGCAAGAGGCGGCACCTGGCAGGGCAGCCAGCCCGTCTCCTGCCCGGAGTCAGAAGCACCACAGCTCCGTTGGGGACCGTGGCAGCAAATGCAGCATTTCCTGGGGTTGGGGGGGGGGGGGCGGATCATGATAGCACAATGGCCATTTGCTTTGGAGTCTGTGTCGCAATGGACCCTGTCTGATGTCCACAGTCTGAACCAGTCACCTTAGCCACTGTGTACTCTCTCCTCTCAGCTCTTCTCGCTCGTCCAGCCCCCTGCCTGCCCCTGCCTCTCTCTCCCCATGGTTCATCTCTTCTCCATGCTGCCCCCTGGATGACTAGCACGTGGCATGGGAAGAGCCCTGGCTTCCGAGTCCAGCCTGGGGTTCAGATCCCAGCTCAACCGTATACTGGCTGTGGGGTCCCGAGAAAGTCCTCCGTGACCTCAAGTGGCTCATCTGTGACTTCCTGGGGGACAAGGACCAAACCCGTTCCTGTCCACCACGAACCTCTCACACCCAATTTGTTGCCTCACACGCAGTAGACGTTTGTTCATGGATGACAGCACTAGAACTCGCCAGACTCTGTCCCAAGCACTTTTACATACATGAACTCACTGAACCGGCATAGCAACAACCCTCAGACGTAGGTGCTATAATTATCCTCATTTTACCAATGAGGAAACTCATGCTGTCATCCCCTGGATGGTTGGATGATGGATGGATGGCTGTCAGGATGGTTGCAAGAATTAGTGATGTCAAAAGCCTGACCAACTATTTGGTCCCTCACCTCCTCTGCAGCCTGACACCTGTTCACTTAGGACATTGGGACAGGGCTGCTGAGCACCAGCTGGTTCTCCCAGGGCCAGCCCCAGCCACTTCCCAAACTCCTGAACGGATGGTGCCCACATGCTCTGAGTGGCAGGGAGGCGCTCTGATCTCGGGATGGGAGTCCCCCAAAACCGCACCACCGCTGACACAAGCAGCAACCCCCTCCCTCAGGAGGTGCCTGCTACGATGACCCGAGACCCTCCAGATGCTGGGCCCCGACAAGGCCTTGGCACAAGATGGCCAGGAGCTATGCACAGCCCTGCAGCCAGCACTGGACAGCTGTCCAGTAGAGCAGAGGAATCAAACCAGTTTCATGGTACCTGGTGCCTGGTAGGCATTCAGTAGCTATTGAAGTGATCAGTAGTCTCTAGGCACCCATTCATGCACATTCACTTTAAACTCTGGGATAGCCCTGCAAGGCGCTCATATCACCGCCGTGTTGCAGGTAAGGAAACTGAAGTGTAGCCTACAGCCCTGGCCCAAGTGGCAAGCAGCCAGGTCAGGATTTGAACCCAGACCTGGTGGGTCCTTGAGTTTATGCCATTGATACCAGATAGATTGTCAGAAACCAGATCACTGCAAGGTGGCTTTCTTCTCTGCTTTCTGAGCACCAGAACGCCGTCTGATTATTTCTCACCCCCATCTTTCCCCCTCGGAGCCGGAAGGACCGTGCAAGGGACCCAGAGTAGAAGGGGGCGTGGGCCTGGCAGAACTCCCCAAGGCTTTCAACTCGTGTGCTGACAGAACAGGGGTTCCTTTGCTGGGGGGACCCTGGCGGGGGGGCCGTCCCTTACTGCTCTCTCTCTCTCCCGGGGCAGCCTGCGACTCCTATTGGACCTCGGTGCACCCCGAGTACTGGACCAAGCGCCACGTGTGGGAATGGCTGCAGTTCTGCTGCGATCAGTACAAGCTGGACGCCAACTGCATCTCCTTCTGCCACTTCAACATCAGCGGGCTGCAGCTGTGCAGCATGACGCAGGAGGAGTTCGTGGAGGCGGCCGGCGTCTGCGGGGAGTACCTGTACTTCATCCTGCAGAACATCCGCACCCAAGGTGGGCGGCGGGGGGCGGGGCGGGGGGCGGGGCGGGCCCCGAGACCCCCACCCCGCTCCCGCTCCCGCTCCCGGCAGGCTCCTCCTGGGAACCACTGGCGCTCAGCCCTCTGCTAGAACTGGAGAGTGTAGATACAGTCAAGAAAACGAGTTACAAGGAAAATGGACGCTAACAACCCCTGAGCCAGGCTGATAACAGAATAACGCAGAATGTTTGTTAAGATTTGAATCCGCAAGGGGTGGACAAAAGAGGTTTCTGCTTCCCCTCTAATTCGGCAAGAGGAGGGGAAAGTGAAGTGCCCCTTTCTCTTCCCTATTCCTGACTCCAATTCACTGGCACGTTCGCGGTGTCACCTTCCTCCCGGCCAGGAGGTGGCGCCAGGAGCCCTCGCGGGCGCGAGCACACACATACACACACCACGCACACCCTTTGCGAACAGAAGGTGGGGCATCTTTGTTTCCAACCGGAAAGGTTTGTGAGCATCTGTAATTCCGTGTCCCAGAGGCCCAGGTAAAGGGACTGAGGCCCTGACTGGTTAAGTGGCTTCTCCAGGGTCACACAGGAATTCACAGAAATTCACAGGACGTCAATACAAAGTGAAGCCGTGGAAATAAGTGGCTTAAGCTGCCTGAACCTCCACTACATCCCCTGTCCACGGCACCACGTGTTCTCTAACACGGCAGAAGACGATGCACGCACAGGCACCGCCGCTGGTTTGTGTCCTTAACGCAGGTTGAGTGTCCCTTATCTGAAGTGCTTGGGACCCAGAAGCGTTTGGGACTTCAGATTTTTCCAGATTGTGCAATATTTACATATAGCAAGGAACTTCAGGAAGTTCATGGAAATGACATTAAATGCTAAGATTATTTTGATGCAAAAACAATCATTTTAAATGCATAGGGAAGAGTACGTGGGGAGCTATGTTGGGGGTAGGACCAAGCCTAAGGTGAGATTCATTCACGTTCCGTATATAAGCACACCTTACACACGTAGCCTGAAGGTAATTTTAGGCCGCATCCTTGTCACATGAGGTCGAGTGTGGAATTTCCCATGTTGGCATTCAAAAAGTTTCAAATTTTGGAGCATTTCAGATGTTGAGTTTTGGGGTTAGCAATGCTCAACCGGTCTAACCAAGAGGCAGAAATTTTAAAAACTACGGGAAACACAGCTCAGCTCAGTTTTAGAAAAGTTCTTTCTAAACGCCGGCACCTCCTTCTAGGAAGTGCACGTGGGAAGATGCAGTGGGGAGGCAGCTCCCTGCCACTGGAGGTTGCCACGCAGCCTCACAGCCCCTGCTGACGGGGTGCTGTGGCAGGGATTCCTGGGTGGGCGGAAAAACCACAAACAATTTCCGGTCTGTGATTCCTTGATATCCCCTCCCCCCTTAATCCTCCCTCACCAGGAGTTCCTGGGGATGGGAAAGCTAGGAACGCTGGCCCCGGGCACTCCTTGGCCTGTGCCCTAGGAGCCAGAGCTCACTGGGGGAAAAGAACGGACAGACAGACTTGCTGCCCATTGTCATGCAGTCTCTGCTCACTTGATTATCATCAGAGACAGCGACCTACCCAGAGCTGGGGGCAGTGGCCTGCGCTCAGAGCGAGCACTCCCTGAGCCGGAACAAGTCTGAGCACAGCACCACCGCGGCTCTGGCAGGAGGAACTCAGGGCTCCATTAAGGAGCCTCGCAAGGGAACAGGCATGCACAAGGACCCCAGGGCCGAGGGGAGGAAGCAGCTTGGTGCTGCCAGCTTGGTCAAAGGTCAAGTCAACCACGTTTGTGTGCAGGTCCGGAGCAGCCTCTGGTATGGGCAGCCCCCTTCCTTGGCAGTTGGGAAGAAAAAAAAAACTGTCCCTGGTCCCATGACTTCAAGGCTCTGTGCAAAACGAGTAAGCTAAAGGCCAATAGTTTTTTAGTAGGCCATGGCTGCCTCTTATTCTAAGGCACCCCTGGAGTCCCCACACCACCTTCAGTGGTGGGATTTCAGGCACTCTCGAAGCAAAGAGGGTTTGGTGCTGAGCAGTAAACAATCTATTCCACCAGCCTGCTCTATTCTGCGATTCAGCCGTTATGTAGATTCCTCAAGGAGGTCCCTGTATATATGTCTAATGACCAAATTCACACTGTCCTGCTTAGCCCAGGTCACATGGTTTGCACCTGTTACCTCGGAATCATTGTTATTAGCTCTGCCTTTGGTTCTCTAAGTGGACAACAGCTTCCATCACAGGGGATTATCTTGTGTAGGCTTCGTGCTTTTCATAGATGAGGGCTCAGGCAGACTAGGACACAGAACGTGATGGCAGTTTCGACAAGAAGCGCTAGGGGGAGCTCTAGAGCCCAGGGAGCCATGTGGCTCAGTAGGTATTTGCTGCAGGATTGTGCTTAGTGAATGTCTTTGTCCTTCCCAGGTTACTCCTTTTTCAATGACACTGAAGAGACCAAGGCCACCATCAAAGATTGTAAGTAAGCAAGCCCTGCTGTCCCAGGCTGGGTCAAGGCTGCTATCGGGGGTACATGGGCGCCACATTAGAAGGTGGATGAACTGAAAGCAGCCCAGGTGTGGGGACTGTGGAGAGAAGACAGTGCATGGAGTGGGGCCATGGGGCCGCAGCTCAGGTCTGTGGGCTCCCTAGCCTCCCCAAGCTTCAGTCTCTCCTTATTGATAAAATGGTCTGACCCTTAACTGGGGTGTGGGAACTTTCAGAAACAGTGCACACACAGTGCCCCCGCCCCACAAACCTGTGTCCATGAGCCGTAGGACTAATAATGGTCACCCATGAGAGGCCTTGTCCTTGGCACTATCTGAGAGGAATCTGAGCTCACCACGGAGGTCAAGTTCAGAATTACAAGCTGCCCGAGGATCTCAGTGGCCTTGTCGGAAGGCTTCCCCTTCCAGCTTCCCTTGTGCAAGGGGAGGCTCAAGAAAGGGAAGCTGTGAGCTTTGGTCTTTTAGAGATGATGACGATAAGCATTGCCGTTAGCTGTCGGTTCCCAAGCAGAGGCCCTGGCCCTGGGGGCCAGGAGGTGTGTTCATCCCATCCACAGACTTCAGCTCGGTCACCTGCAAAGCCGTGGTAGGGCAGTGGGGATTCTCTGACCAATGGGAGACAGGCAGACAGGCAGACACAGAGGGTCGGCTTCTTAGGGTTTACTTTTCTTCTCTCCTTCAAGTCCCAGCCACACCACTGAGGATTCAGGTAATTTGGCTCCTGGCTAACAACAGGTTTTTTTTTGTAAATTTTTGTTTTGTTTTGTTTTGGGAGCTTTATACTAGGAATAGCCAACTACAGGTTGTGGCCTTAAAGCAGGTGTGCTCGGCCCGTTGACCTCGGCTGCCCTCCCGCAAGCAGCTCTGCATTCCACAAGGTGTCTCACGTTCAAGGCCGATGAGGGCACTACCCCACTGTCCACGCTGCGTCTGAATCACCTGCAGCCATCTGGGGGCTGTGACTCCCAGCGTTTACTCCCCGGCCCAGTCCAGGCAAAGTCCTGGAAGCAGTGAGCCCACTGAAGCGAGGGGCCATCGCTGTGTCTGGGTCTAGAGGCTTGCGCCCCAGGCAGCCGTGTGCTCTGCTCCCCGAGCAGGATGAGTTTGGCTTGATCAGCCCTGGCGCTGGGTGACCGAGTCTCCACCTCTAAAGGGAATCACTGAGATTGATCACAGCAAAAGGAAGATGACGGACTAGGAAGAGAAAGTCTTTCGATAAGTTCTTGGGAAGGGTGACCTGAATATACAATTAGCCACAGTTAGAGTAAAGTGATGATGATGACAATGTTGAAAGCAGTAAGCGCCAGGCAGCATTTATTGTATGCCTGCTGTAAGCCAGGCCTTGTCCGAAAATCTGTATAGACATTGTCTTGGGTTATCTTCCCATTAACCAAGCCTATAAGACAAGCACTAGTACCATAGCCCCCTTTTTTTTTTAATAATCAGAATAAGAACTAAAGCTTAGAGATTAAAGGTGACACAGTTAGAAGGTGGAAGACAACCCAGGTGTGTCTAACTCCGAAGCCCTGAACCCCAGGAGTCTCATCATCCATTTTTTTCTTTCTCTTTTCATTCATTCATTCTTTGATCCATTCATTCAACAAATATGGAACACCTACTATGTTCCAGGCCCAGAGATGGGCACTGTGACCACAGTGATGACACATCGTTGGAACAAGGGAGGGAGGGAGACATTAAACAAACAATCTCCATAATAAGTAGGTAACTACTAATCATAATGATATTATAAAGGGACAGTATAGGGTGCTTTGTGTGTAGTGCACAAACAATCATATTTCTTTTTTTAAGTTTTATTTATTTTATTTGAAAGGCAAAGTTACAGAGAGGCAGAGGCAGAGAGAGAGAGGTCTTCCATCAGCTGGTTCGCTCCCCAGATGGCCACAACAGCCGGATCTATGCCTATCCAAAGCAAGGAGCCTGGAGCTTCTACTGGGTTTCCCATGCAGGTGTAGGGCCCCAAGGACTTGGGCCATCTTCTACTGCCCTCCCAGGCCATAGCAGAGAGCTGGTTTGGAAGTGGAGCAGCTGGGACTCAAACCGGCACCCATGTGGGAAGCTGGCACTGCAGGCAGCGACTTTACACGCTACGCCACAGCACCAGCCCAGCGATTACAAATCAACTGAGACCTTTTGGAGGAAGAGTTATTTAAATTAGGCCCAAGGGAGGAGCAGAAGTTAGCCAGGAAAAGAGAAGGTCCAGACAGTGAACAGTCAGCACCAAGACCCCAAGGCAGGAACCATCTTGGAGTGCTTGCGGTCAGAGGGTGGGAGCAGCATTAGGTCATCCAACACAGCAACGCCTGCGTTCACTTACACGCATTCAAATAAATAACATTCAGCTTTAGCTTCTCAGTCACAGTGGCCGCACTGCAGGTGCTCAGCAGCTCAGGTGCCTGGAGACCCCCAATGGGGCTGCCCAGATGTCCACCGTGACAGAAAGCCCTCTCAGACAGCATTGGGAAAACACAGGCAGGCCGGCGCCACTGCTCACTAAGCTAACCCTCCGCCTGCGGCGCCGGCACACCAGGTTCTAGTCCCGGTCAGGGCGCCGGATTCTGTCCCGATCGCTCCTCTTCCAGGCCAGCTCTCTGCTGTGGCCCAGGAGTGCAGTGGAGGATGGCCCAGGTCCTTGGGCCCTGCACCCCATGGGAGACCAGGATAAGTACCTGGCTCCTGGCTTCGGATCAGTGCAGCGCACCTGCCGTGGCGGCCATTTGGGGGGTGAACCAACGGAAGGAAGACCTTTCTCTCTGTCTCTCTCTCTCTCACTGTCTAACTCTGCCTGTCAAAAAAAAAAAAAAAAAAAAGGAAAAGAAAACACAGGCAGCATGAGCACAAGGGCTCGGGGAGAGGGCCCGGGGGCCAGTGCAGGCAGGGCACACCCGGGGGCAGCAGAGGGGTAGGTTTCATTCGAAGGAGACAGGAAGCCTCTGAAGGCTGCGTGCAGGGAGATGCAAAGCTCTGGGCTACGTGTTAGGAAGATGGCTTAGCTGCTCTGTCTGACTCTAGCCAGGAGTCTCCTGCTGAGGACACTGAGGCCCAGTGAGCAGGAAGCCATGGGGAGAAGTTTCCAGAAGCAGAGTTGGTGGGAGGAGGGCCCTGCGCCAGCATCTCTGGAGTGCACACTCAAGGAGACAAACCTTCTACCGTGGCAGCTGCGTCAGGCTCCGCCCAGTCTGCTGGACTGGACTCAAGGTGAAGGAGTCCCTCCCAGCAGCTCCACCATATTCCAGCCTTAGCAGGCACAGCAGGGATGCCACACCCTCTCCCAGGCACCCGGGGTCTGCCTTTGGCTTTCTCTCAGCCTGGATCACCATGATTTCCCAAAATAGAACCCAATGTATCGTCTGATGAGCACCAGGGTGGTTGTGAACACTGGCAGCTGAGTCTAGAATCCAGTGTAGAAAATCCAGACTACATGGCCCCCGTGCCCAGGGCCCAGATGATGTCTCGCAGTCTCAGACGCCCAGGACTCAGGAATGAGAGGCCACCTCTCAACGTTGATGTGCTGTGCAGAGCTCACGTTGCGGCCAGTGAGGACGGAGTGGCATCCTGGGGTTCTCTGCGTGTTCCCACTGGGTCTTCCACGAATGCTGACAGCTGACATCACCATTTAGGAAGCACTTACTGTGCCAGGCGTGCTGTCATGCCAGGGGTCCCAAGGGCGTTAACTGGTTTCATCTTCATTACAACTCCAGTGAGCAAATGGGCAGTGCAGTAAATGCATCTCCTTCTCTCAAAGCCCAGGCCCTTCGACACCATGCTGTACACATAGGCACAGGTGCATGCCCACTTGCACACATTACATGTGCCCAGAACTTTCTATTCATTCTGCTTCTGACTCGGTAGAGAACCAAGGCCCAGTGGCCCCTCTAGGTGTGGGCCTAGCTTGATAATGATTCAGACAACAACATGATTTTCAAGTAAGTCCCCACTGGAGGTACACAGGCCTAAGAAGCAATGAAACCGTCAGATCCCGCCACAGTGAAGCAACCCAGTCCCCCACCCCACTCCAGCAATGCCAGTGGCTGGGATGGTGGGGGGGGGTCCACAAAACCCAAGAACAAAGTCTACAGCCTCGGATTTGCTGCAGGAACCTCCCTGCTCCCGGGACCCAGGGCATCTCTGCACCGTCCTGGCATGAGCTGCTCTATGGCTTCAGCACTGGTGTCCTGGGGATGTGATGAGCTTGACCTTCAGTCCCACCCACCCCCACCCAGTTGCTGGAGGACAGTGCACTGTGGTTTCAATCAACCTATGAGAATAGACCTTTCGGTCACATTTGAAAAGTTTCCTGTCTCAAAGCCAATCGGACCTTGCCAAACCGCAGGGGCAGAAGAGGACCCAGTCCTTGCCTCCACTTGTCCTGCACCAGGCACAGCCCAGTTGCAGGGACACGGACAAACAGTCGTGGGACAGGGAGAGCTGCACCCGGAAGCACAAGTGGCACCTGTAGAGAAATGGAGTGGGCTCGGGGTGCTGCTAAAGACCTACCAGCCAATCTCGGTGGACATGGACATTGAAGTAGCGATTTTGACCCCTCTACCCCTGCCACCACTGCCGCCACCAGCCAAGCCAGGACTTGAATCTCATAACCTGTGGGTCCCCGTAGAGCCACCACCCCAGAATTAGGAACTACTAGAACAAGACTCTCTTGGCAAGACCCCAGGGAGAAACTGGCATCGCCCTAAGCCCCTGTAGCCCTGCCCTGTGCTGATCTGTACTGTCTCCATCCTTATCAGCTAAATACCCTTTGCCTAGAACACAGAAGAGAAATAACACAAATGAAAAAGGGTGACTACCCCCCCACCCCCCGCCCCCATCCTCTCCATTTTGGCATTTCAGGGAGAATCCTCTGTCTGTTCATGGTTAATGACTCGCCTTTGCTTATCTCTGTGACTTCATTTCTTTTCTCCCTCCTAATAAGATCTAATCAAGACCACAGACACATCTGGGGGTGGTAATGAATGCGCACCCGAGGGGTGGTGAGAGGGAGCGAGCATTGCCAGGAGCAAACACGTAGCAAACCTTGGCTGGGCATTCGTCATCCAGTGCCCACTGAGTGCCTACTATGAAGACATGATGGAGTAGCTGTGAGCGCTGGCGTGGGAATGGAAGCGCTGAGTTCAAGCTGTGGCTCCAGGATCTGGATAAGAGTCTTCAAACCCTGTGGGTTTCAAACTCCTCCTCAATACAATGAAAGTTATAGTAAGATCGCAGGGGGCTTTGCAAGGGCTAAATGAGGTGCTGTGTGTGAAGCACTCAACAAGCACGTGGGATTGGCTGGGTGCTCCACAAATACCAACTGTTAAGAGAGGAGCAAAAGCAGCAGGTGCGTTTCACCGGCCGAGGGTGACAGCGTGGGGATACCAAGAACGCAGGTGCCATGGGATCCAGAAGGCGGTGAGTTTAGAGAAGGCTCCCGGAGAGAGATCTTGTGAGAGTAGAAATCATTTGGGTACAAGGGGGGTGGGATGGGGGTGTTGGGAGCCTGGATAAAGGTCCTGAGACAGGGGAAAGCCAAGCCCTAGTGGGAGCTTGTGATGGAAGAGAAGGGAAGAAGCCGGGAAGCAGAGCGGGGTAAGGCTGCAGGTCTGGGCAGCGGTCAGTTTGTGAATGGCTGCACCAACACGGAAGGCTGCGTCCTGTGGGAAACAGCAGACACACAGGACGTTCTGCCGAGAGTGACAAGGCACACAGCCACACGGCACTGAGACAGGCCACCCCGAGCAGCCGCTTATGCACAGGATACCGTTCCTTCCCTTGACAACACTCCTGGTCCTCCACTCAGTACTCACGGAGCTCATGGCAGACACACAGTAGGTATGGCTAGCATGCTATGGGATGTTGGAGACTCGGTGATACTCAGCACCTAGTCCATACCAGCACGGAGCTGGGGGATACAAGTGAAACCGCAAACCCCTGCCCCCTAGTGGACATAGACGGTGAATGACAAACCTAAGTACATTGTAAGATATGCTCCAAGGCGATAAGGGAAGTGGATGTGGAATTCTGGGTAGGGGTGACTTGTGCCATGACAAGCTGGGGAGTCAGAGAAGGCCCCCCACTTGAGAGGTTTCTGAGCCAAGAGAGAGGTGAGGGCATGAGCCCACAGATATCCAAGGATGACGTTCTGGGCACACAGCGACTGCCAAGGCCCTGAGGGGCAAAGTGCCTGCATGTTTCAGGAAGAGCCGCCAGGCCCGTGTGGCCGGAGCAAAGAGCGCAGAGTGCTCAGAGAGGGGCAGACCCAGGACCAGCAGTTTGTAAATCACGTGCTACTTCAGGACAGTGCTCGTCCGGGTATCGTGGATTGTCACTTCAGAGCGTGAGCTGTCGTTTAACTCCGTGCTCTGTGAATGCCTGGCTCCGCATTACTGCTTCATCTCCTCTACATTAGCGCCTTTCTCTTTGCTGGTGTCCCCTCCCAGTCTGCTCTCCGCACACCCGCCAGGGGGCGCTCCTCCGCATGGGGTCCCCTTGCCACGGCTCCCAAGGAAGGCCCAGGGCGAGCTGCTGGCCACCTGCTTCCGGCTGTCATCCCTCAGGCTCTCTCCGGGGGTGCGGCATACCTGCCTCACGGGCCCTGTCCCCGCGTTTGGCTTTGTACACCTGAGATCTCTTCTCCACCACCTCACGCCAATTCCTACTCATCTCTCATTTTTGTGTGGCGCATGCTCATGAGGTGTGTACTCCCCACCCCACCCCCTCTTCTCCATCCCCTTTCTGGCTTCCTTCATGGCACTGAGAACCATGGCACATGTGTCTGTCTACCTGGCCCATCTGTCCTTAGATTCCCCATGAGCAGGGGCTGTGTATGTGGCATTTGCTCAGAGCAGGGCACACAGTGAGTCCCCAGGACTGAACCCAAACCTCCCTCGTGCTAACCACTCTCAGTGTTCCTGATCCAGCAGCTTCCATCACAGTCAACAAACACATGCTCATCGTGGCCCCCCGGGAGGTCTGTGTGGCCTCTGCCCTCCTGGCCACTGCTGTGAACACTCTGTTTCAGATGCTGACTCCAACTGCTTGAAAACCAGTGGCATCAAAAGTCAAGACTGTCACAGTCATAGTCGAACAAGTAAGTGCAGGCACCATGTTTTGTTTTTTAAAAAAAGATTTATGTGGTGATTAGAAAGGAGGAGTTACAGACAGGGGAAGAGGGAGAGGGAGATGGAGAGGGAGAGAATCTTCCATCCTCTGGTTCACTCCTCAGATGGTCACAACAGCCGAGGCTGGGCCAGGCCAAGCCAGGAGCCTGAAACTCCATTCAGATCTTCTACGTGGGTGCAGGGCCCCAAGCACTTGGGCCATCTTCTGCAGTCTTTCCAGATGCATTAGCAGGGAGCTGGATCAGAAGCAGAGCAGCCAGGGCTTGAACCAGCATTCATGTGGGATGCTGGCACTGCAGGTGGCGGCTTAATCCACCAAGCCACAGTACTGGCCCCCACTTTTCATTGCTAATGATGTGAAACCATCCGTAAGACCAAGTGACCAATTTCGGTCACCTTGGAAACTGAATGTTTGGGTGACAAAAGTTTTTTCCTAAAGAAGGCAGCAATGACACTAATGCTTGCTTTTGTACATGTCACCAAAATCAGAAATTTTTTAACGACATTGAATTTCTAAGTAAGCTTTTATTTTTCCTGGCCCTCTTGTGGGTCCTTCTCACAGAAGTACTCAGGGAAGAACAGGGGAAACACCAGGCATCGGCAATTCATTTTTTACAAATTTGTTTTTATTTATTTGAGACATGAGACATTCAGAGCTCCCCTCCACTTGTTCACTCCCTGAATGCCCACAGGGCTGGGATGGCTGAAGCTGGGAGCCAGGAACTCCACCCAGGTTTCCCATGAGGGTGGCAGGGACCCAACTACTTAAGCCTTCCCCTGCTGCCTCCCTAGGGTGCACACCTGCAGGAAGCCAGAGACCTGAGCTGGAGCTGGCGGTGGAGCCCACGCACTGCAGTGTGGGATGCAGGCATCCCAGCTGGTGTCTCAACTGCTCGGCCAAATGCCCAGCTCAGGAGCTGGCAACTGTGTGAGCCTCTCCCAGCACAGAGATCTGCTCAGCATGGAGTCCAGCTTGCACTTGCACCAGTTTGTGTGAGGGAGGCCATCTCTCCATGCTAGGCGTGTGAGCTCATTAAACCCTGGAACCCATCCTAAGACTTCGACACTCCTGGCATCCCCTGTGGCAGTTGAGGTCACAAGATTACAGCCGCAGAGCTCAGAAGAGGAGTTCGGGGGCCCAGGAAGTCGCACCCTGACCCAGTCTGAACCAGACTGTAAGGGAACAAGAGAAATGCCAGTTAGGCACAGAAAATAAAACTGTGGGATTGGTCCACCCAGACGGTTGTAGGTATGGGCTCTTCTTACAATCCCACCACCTGTGAGAGAGAATGAGAGGACTATTCGCCTGTCATCTCCTTCACCCCATAAAAATCCAGCCCTGATCCACTGGGCAAGGAGCATCTGTGGTCCACGTCCACTTGGTGTCTCTGCGTGTGGAAGATGAGCATTTTTCACAGGCTGGTTCTCAGGGGAGCACTCAGGCACAAAACCATGGGAAACAGCCTCCACTACACAGCCGTACGCATGGGGTGATTCGAAAGCTGTAGACATCTTTTTGAAATTCAGTGCCTCTCTTTTTCCCTTTCTCCAAAGGCCTCCAAAGTTCTCACCTGTGGGAATTTGTGCGCGACCTGCTTCTATCTCCTGAAGAAAACTGTGGCATTCTGGAGTGGGAAGACAGGGACCAAGGGATTTTTCGTGTGGTTAAATCGGAAGCCCTGGCAAAGATGTGGGGACAGAGGAAGAAAAACGACAGGATGACGTATGAGAAGCTGAGCAGAGCGCTGAGGTACGTAACCAGCACAGGACACCAGGAACCACCAGAGGGAGCACGTTACAGGGCTGGCCATAGAAAATCAGGCTGCTCTTCCCTAACCTGGGAAGGGAAGGGTCATGAGACCAACCCTGGGTTCTTAGCTACAGGCTGGATTATGGCGTGTAAACTGACGTGTCGCACTGTCCATTCTTGCCAGTGTTCCGCCAGGGATCACTCTGAGTCCAGGCTACCTCTCTCTCTCTCTCTCTCTCTCTCTCACACACACACACACACACGCTTTTCATGTGGTGAGGCTCAGTCTTCAAGCTGTCTGGGAAAGGTTTACGTGTAACTTGATAACAGGGTGTGAAAACACCAGGGTAACCAGACACCAGCCTGGCCACTTGAGAGGCAGGAGGAGCCGGTGTTTATGTGTTCTTGTTTTCCTGGGTGCCAACAAAATTCTCTCGTGCTTGCTCTCACAGGTACTACTACAAAACGGGCATTTTGGAGCGGGTCGACCGAAGGTTAGTGTACAAATTTGGAAAAAACGCACACGGGTGGCAGGAAGACAAGCTATGACCAGCTCCAGGCACCAGGCTCCTCTGAAGGATTTGTCTTTTAAAACAATCACATTGCAACAGACATTTGAAAGTCTCTTTTTTTAAAAACCTGCAAACATCCTGATAAAACTTCTCTACAGCTCAGCTTATATTTGGGTTCTGAGTTGTTGTCCACTTGGGTAATGGCAGCAGTCCTTATGAAATCGGTTTCGTCCCACCCCAAGGGGAGGTGGGGATGATCTTTAGTGGTCCCTTGATCAAACATTATCCCCCTAATCAAGAGTTCCAGAACCACAATAGCCAATGCCATTGATGCCACTCAGAGACACCCAGCCAACCCTGCCACTGGAGGCACATTCAAGACCCCCATTCCAAAGACTGAAAAGCTTCCAGTTAGTTTACTGTGGCACTTCACAAAAGGGGAAAGTGACTAGTGTGTGGTCATTAGGTACTTACTTTAAATCACAACAGTCAAACTGCATGGAAAGGTTTCTGAATTAGTGACAGGGCTAAGCCATCAAGCTGCACATAATTGGATTTTGCTTAGGTTAAGAACAGTTTCTTACCCAGACCATCATTTTGACCACCCAGCAAAGCTCCCATGGCGATCCTTCCAGAATCATACATCTAAAGTTAGCCATGTGAAGTTCAGCTAAGTTTGTGTCCCCTTTTCTCCCATATCTGATGGCTGGCATCAGATACGCAGCATTAGTCAACAGATACTTGTATCAATCTCCAAATCACTGCTGTTTCCATGATTCAAGCTGTCAATACGATAAAATCCTGACTCATTGATTCTGTCTGTGGTCAAGACATTAAATCTTTATTACAACTGAAAATGTCCCAAAAACTGTCATGGCCAATTCTCTTGTGAGTCTCTTTTCTTTTGTCTTCCTACCTGATGTGTACTCCAGCTCTAAAACATATATTTTCTTAACAAAAATAGTGACGGTGAATTTACAACAATAAATGTTCACGGGTTAAAGTCTGCACTGACATTTTCTCATCAGTCACTAGCGTGTAAGTCATTACCAACCTACCACTAGGTGGCCGCCCCTAGGACTTCTACCAGAGCTGGAATTGACAGGTGACAAGGCACTGAACCACACACAGGCTGAAGACCTCTGTGCCTAGCATTCAACTTCAAAACTAACTCATTTTAAAGAATGTGAATTACTGTAAAATAATCCATTTTTGGATTCATGTGTTTTCCAGATGGATAGTTTGTAAACAATGTGAATAAAATATTTAACACATTGAGCTGTCTCTGTAGTGTTCAATTCAGCACAGTAGGCCTAGAAAAATATGTATAGTTTTTTCATAGCACATGTTCACATGAACTTTATGAAGACCCCTTGTGTTATCTGTCAGTTGGCAGGAATGAAGCACTGATCCATGCCTCAGCATGTGAGAATCTTGAGAATTTTGTTAAGTGAAAGAAGCCAACCACAAAAGACCACAGGTTGTAGATGCCATTTAAGTGATATGTGCAGAGCAGGCAACTCTATGGCCAGAAGAGAGATTCATGACAATTAAAGTGGGAACAAAGAGTAGCTGTCATTAGATACCACTTTCCTTTTGGAGGTGATAAACATGCTTGAAAACTGATTACCCTGAGAGTTGCACAATTCCATGAATATACGAAAAACCACTGACACTTTAAATGGGTAAACTACTGGGCCAGCGCCGTGGCTCACTTGGTTAATCCTCTGCCTGCGGTGCCAGCATCCCATATGGGCACCGGTTCTAGTCCCGGTTGCTCCTCTTCCAGTCCAGCTCTCTGCTGTGGTTCGGGAGGGCAATGGAGGATGGCCCGAGTGCTTGGGCCCCTGCACCTACATGGGAGACCAGGAAGAAGCACGTGGCTCTTGGCTTCAGATCAGCGCAGCGCCAGCCGTGGCAGCCTTTTGGGGAGTGAACCAATGGAAGGAAGACCTTTCTCTCTGTCTCTCTCTCTCTCTCACTGTCTATAACTCTACTTGTCAAATAAAAAAAAAAATGGGTGAACTGCTGGCATGTGAATGATATTACAACAAAGCTTTTTTTTAAAAACAAGTTGCAAATGATCAACTGTGTCAAACACTGCCCTAAGAGGCTACTTGAGATAAACACAAAGATTGGGCCACTGGATTCTTTTGATTGTGGCAAAATATACATAAAGTTCACCATTTCCATCACTTCTAAGTGTCATTAAGTGGATTCACATTGTTGTGAAACTATCACCACGGTCCATATCCAGAACGTTTCCATCTTCCCACACTGAACCTCTGGACCCACTGAACAACAAGTCCTGACTCATTCCTCCCTTCCCCCAGCCCCTGGTGACCACTATTCTACTGTCTCTGAATCTGGATGAGTTTTCTATTTCAGAATAGATTTACATTTCCGAAACAAGAATTGAAAAGTAATACAGAGTTCCCATATATCCCACACCAAGCTTGTGCTGTTATTAACATCTCATATTAGCATATTTGTCACAATTAGTGAACCACTCTCAGCTTCCCCTACTTTTTTTTAATCTAAATTCTATCTTTCCCAGGCCTCCCAGCCCAGAGTAATCACCATTCTGTGTTCAATTAATGTATTTTTTTTCTTGGTGGTGGTGCTGGTTAGCTCTCACATAGGAGGGAGAATATGTATTATTTGTCTATTTTTAGTGTATGCACTTATTATTATAAACTTCCCTCTTAATACTGTTTTTGCTGAATCCCACAGATTTTGATAGGTTGTGTTTTTGCTTTGTTTCAAGAAATTTTTTAATTTCCTTTTTAATTTCTTCAATGATCCCTTGGTCACTGAGAAACATATTGTTCAATTTCCATGTATTTGTAAATTTTCTGTTACTCTTCTTGTTGATTTCTGTTTTTATTCTGTGTGTTCTGAGAAGCTTCATGGTATGATTTCCTTTTTTTTTTTAATTTACTGAGATTTGATTTGTGGCCTAATATATGGTCTATCCTAGAAAATGTTCTATGTGCTGATGAGAAGAATATGTATTCTAAAGCTATTACATAAAATGTTCTGTAAATATCTGATAGATCCTTTTGGTATGGCTTAATCTATGGTATGGTTTAAACTATGGTTTAATCTCATGTGCCTTTGTTGAATTTTCTGTCTGGAGGATCACTTCATTGATGGCAGTGGGATGTCAAGTCGCCCACGATTATTGTATTGGAGTCTATCTCTCCCTTTAGATCTAAACCTATTTGCTTTATGTATTTGGATATAACTTATGTTGGGTGCATGTCTCTATGAATTGGACTAGCCTAGGTAGCTCACTAAGTGAAGTCATACAACATTTTCCTCTTGTGTCTACCTGTTACTATTATCAAGAATGCCTTAAAGATTCACCCATGTCATGGCATGTGTCAGAGTCTAATTCTTTTTTATGGTAGAATATTATACTATTGTATGGATATACAATTGTTTACTCACTCATCCACTGATGCACACTTGCTATCTTACTTAACTCAGCGTGCTGTAATTCGACCGTAGTCTGGTGGCTTAAACAACACACACATCTCCCATTTCTGAAGGCTGGAAAGCCCAGGACAGATCAGTGACTGGGAAGTGTCGACCTCCTGGTTTACACGTGGCCATCTGACAGAGAAAGGAAGAGACAGAGAAAAAGACCTTCCAATCTGCTGGTTCACTCCCAAAATGGCCGCAATGGCTGGAGGAAAGCCAGTCCGAAGCCAGGAGCCAGGAGCTTTCTCTGGGTCTGCCACATGGGTGCAGGGGCCCAAGCATTTGGGCCATCTTCTACTGCCTCCCAGACCATAGCAGAAACTGGATCAGAAGAGGAGCAGCCAGGACATGAACCGGCACCTATATGGGATGCTGGCGTCACAGGCGGAGGCTTACTCTACTCTGCCATAGCAGGTACAGTATCTGGGTTGGCAGTTTCTTAAAAGTTGGACTATGTGGTGTAGTAAATTAAGCTGCCACCTGTGATGAAGACATTCTGTATGGGCACCGGTTCAAGACCCGGCTGCTCCACTTCCGATCCAGCTCTCTGCTATGGCCTGGGAAAACGGTGGAAGATGGCCTAAGTGCTTGGGCCCCTGCACCCATGTGGGAGATCTAGAAGTTCCTGGCTCCTGGCTCTGGTCTGGCAGAGCCCCAGACACTGCAGCCATTTGGAGAGTGAACCAAGAGATGAAAGATCTCTCTCTCTCTCTGTGTGTGTGTGTCTCTGTCTCTCTCTGTTTCTTCCTCTCTCTGTAACTCTGCCTTTCAAATAAATAAATAACATATTTTTTAAACAACAGAAGAAAATAACTAATGGTCCTAAGCCTTCATCTAAAAACTCATACTTAGCAGTAAGTAGCTAAGTGAGCTGGTGGACAGGAGAGCGGAGCAGTCAGTACGTCTGCTCTCTTGCCAGTGCCTTAGGCTGAAACAGCCAGCATGGTGTCCCCATCATGTAGGTATTCTCATTTTTAGGGACAAGCACCTGCAACAGAGGACATTCAAATACGAGTCTCCTGGTGCTTCCCAGGTTACATCCAGAGTCCAGAGAAATCAGACGCCCCGTCTTGTACTGTTTGGTACAGATCACTTTATTGTAAAACTGTGAGTAATTACAAACCCATGGGTGGTGAAATCAATGACAGATGAGCGTAAGTGTGATTTCCAGTGGAAGGGAAAAAAAAAGAGAGATGAGTCTCATCAGCTACAAGAGGAAGAAACATGAAGCCACGAAGCTGCAGAGTCATTTTCTGAAGACGCTGACACTTTAAATGGGTTTCTCCTGCGAGGACGTTAGAAAAATAAGAATTTCTGGGTGGATCACCTGTATCTTTTCTTCTTGTATAATCTACAGTCATATTTTCCTGTAATAGGCCTGGAGGTGATATGTAAACATTGATTTCACCAAGATTCTTCTCCCAGCAAATGAAATCATCTTTCCAACTACAAAGCTTCCTGCTACGTCATTTTAAGTGAATGATCCAACCAACGGCCAGAAGCAGATCTGCATTTCTTGTAGGTGATTGTTAAGCCCCAACCTCCATTTTTCCCCCAGGGAAATCGGATTAAACATCATTGCTGCATTAGTTGCTATGGAAAGCTGGGTGAGCATCTCAAAGACATTCGCTTGCATTTGCGTATCTAGCACCTAGGGGAACCTTCCGTCCCGCGACGCGTGGGTCCCACGTGGGGACGCCGGGCTTTGCTTTGCAGGCCGGAGCTCCCCGCCTCACAGGTTGGCCTTCTCCTTCGCCGTCAGGTGAGACCCGGACTGCACAAACGTGTGAATCGCGTTCTGTTTCAAGAGAACAAGAGCGGCAGCCGAATTATCTCGTAGGCAGTGGCAACCTGGCGTGTGTGCTAGCTTTAACTCATAGCCCAGAGGGGAAGCCTCACTGAGAATTCATTCATTAGGCTAAACCGTCTTATGGCATCCACGTGTCGATGCAGACAGGGCGTGTTTCTGCAGGTTGAGTTCTTTGTAGTTCAAGCAAGATTCGGAAGAGCTGCTTAAGAGCTCTCACAGTTGCAAGGGATGGAACAAGGCCAGCTAGAGACCGAGCTCGGACGGACCTAACCCATCATGTCCATCCCCTGCCGCGGGGGGTGGGGGGCTGCCATGGGCTCACCTTAGGCTTCTCAGCATTGTACTTGTCCAGAAGAGCCTGGATGCGGGCCCCGTAGTCAGGGTGCACGTCACTGAAGTTCTTGACCTAAAGGCAATCACAAATCCGTGGAAGCGTGACCCTAAGCCCCTGTGGCACCCCTGCCCGTGCCTCTGTTTCAGGGTGTTTCTCTGACGGGGAGGGAGGGCTGCAACTACAATGCAGGCCCTGGAGGACGACTTGGGGGTGCAGTGAAAGTGCCACCGCACACTTGGGGGTGTCCTGGAGGGCTTTAGGACCAGAGCTGGTGCCAGGAAGACGGAGCATGTGCTTAGAAGCTTAGAACTTCCCGCTGTACCCTGAACCTCCGGGGAGGAGACGGGGGCTAGATTCTGTCCCACTGTGCATGGCCAGTGATGTAACCAATCCTGCCTGTGTAGTGAAACCTCCACGCGAATCCCTACGCCACGGGGATCTGGGAGCTTCTGGGCTGGTGAATGCGCTGGGGTACAGGTACAGAGGCCATGGCACCCCCACAGAGGCATGCAAGCTCCCAGCCCACCCCCCCCCCCCCCCGGCCAGGCCTTGCGTCTCCTCCAGGCCTTGCGTCTCCTCCATCTGGCGCTTCTGGAGTTGTGGCCTTTTTAAGTACACCACTAGTCCTAACTAAAGCACTTTCCTGAGTTCTGTGAGTTCCTCCAGCAAACAATCACACCCGAGAGAAGATCACAGACTTTGCAGAAGGGTGGCTGGCCGAGGCGCCTCATTTGGTATCTCAGAGGGCAGCACTCTTGTGGGGTGGGGCCCTGGACCTGTGGGTTCTGACACTAACTCCAGGAGTTGCCGCCAGAGAATGAGAGAACCGCTTGCTACGGGGGGGGGGGAGCACACACCTAGGGCAGGCATTTGGTGCAGGGGTGAGGTCCGGGCTTGGGATACACACATCCCACACTGGAGTATCTGGGGTCGAGTCCTGGCTCTGTTCTCCATTTCAGCTTTCAGCTTTCAGCTTCCTGCTGCTGGCTCCAGTACCTGGGTTCCTCCTCCACCTCTATGGGAGACCAGGATGGAGGCCCTGGCTCCTTGGCTTTGGCCTGGCCCAGGCCTGTCCATTGCAGCCATCTGGGGAGTGAGCCAGCAGATGGAAGATCTCAATTCCTCTCTCTCTTTCTCTCCCTGCCTTTCTGCCTTTCATAAATAAATAATTTTTAAATGGCCTGAATTTAAAGAGAACGATACAGAGACACCAGCACCTGCCAGACAACTCCATATACTTGAGGCAGGAAGCCCCAGCCACAGGCTGGGCACCAGCAGACAGGAGGAGGAGGGAGGGGGCCAGCGCTGTGGCACAGTGGATTAAGCCGCCGCCTGCAATGCCGGTGTAAATAAGATGAAACTCAGCCCAAGGGTTGATAAAGCAGCCACCAGGCTCATGGCTCACCCTTTTTTTTTTGACAGGCAGAGTGGACAGTGAGAGAGAGAGACAGAGAGAGAAAGGTCTTCCTTTGCCGCTGGTTCACCCTCCAATGGCCGCCGCTGCAGCCGGCGCACCGCGCTGATCCTGGCAGGAGCCAGGAGCCAGGTGCTTTTCCTGGTCTCCCATGGGGTGCAGGGCCCAAGCACCTGGGCCATCCTCCACTGCACTCCCTGGCCATAGCAGAGAGCTGGCCTGGAAGAGGGGCAACCGGGACAGAATCCGGCACCCCAACCGGGACTAGAACCCAGTGTGCCGGCGCCGCAAGGTGGAGGATTAGCCTATTGAGCCACGGCGCCGGCTAATGGCTCACCCTTGAACCCAGGCCCTTGGACACATCTCAAGGCTCACCCCAGAAAACAGGTGAGTTTCTGGTTTGCTTTTCACGGAGCATCCCAGTGTCGTGACGTGCAGTGTTCAAGCAGGCTTCAAGCCATACAACATGTAAGATGCATGCTTTAGCATCTAGACTTTAAGCAAAACTGTGGCAGAGCCCTCATTCTGATACTGGACCGGCACTAACTTATACTAACCTTGGCTGAAGCAAAGTGAAATAGCACAGCACGGAATTTGCCCCGAACCCTGTTAGGTTATTATAGATCGGACAAAGGGACGAGGAGCGATGGCTGTGCCAGACCAGATGACAGAGAGAGAGAAAAGCAAGCAAGGGCTGGGTGGAGATTACTGCTAGACTTTTTTAAACTGTCTTAGCTCAAGGAGGTCGATTTAGCCCTCCTTGTGGAGGGCCGGCGGCAGTATCGTCTTCCGCCAGCAGATGGCAGCCCTGAGTGGGCGACGGGTCACTCACAGCTTTCTTCTGGATGAACAGCTGCGCGTCCTTCAGGTGGCCGGCGATGTTCTCGCACAGGCGCTTCCTCTCCTCCTCGTTCAGCACTTTCACGTAGAAGTCCCGCACCTGCGCGGGGGAGACAGGGCGGGGGCCCAGTGACCGCGCGGCCCGCAGGCCACCTTCCAAACTAACAAATATAAAAACTGTAGAATTTAAACGCCGGCTCCAATTATAACAGACATGGAGTTTCTCGTTGTTTTAAGCACAAGAATCCCTTTATTGATAAGGAGCCCACAACTGCCTTTTTAAGTTTGTACTTGCTGCTTATAAACCTCTTATAAATAGGTGACCTTCAGTTAAAAACCCCACCATACTCTTTAATACTGACTAGTCTAGAGCGGGCAAGCTGTCTCTCAACGTAAACTCAGCCCAGGTAAGACCTTTGTTAATTCATCCAGAACCAGAGAGAGAAAAGCCACCTAGTTCACTTGAACAGATATAAGGACATTGCAAAAAGTTTGTGGAAAAACCGAATCAAGGTGCAAAAAAACCTGAAATTCATGCCTAGTACTTTCAACATCTGCATTTTTCCAGGAACTCTTCGCAAACCCCTGTTATTTCCATTCACAAACAACTCAGAAGCCAAGATCTCTTGAGCAAGACATTAAAAGTGAGATTTTTTTTTTAGATTGTGACAGTGATCATTTGTTTAGATTACTGAGCTTATTTCTAAAATGAATACCAATAGATTAAAATGAAAAATAGGAACTTAGCATCAGGCATATGAATCCTAGTGGCCTCTACCCAGTTCTGAAGTCAACCACTTCTACTTGCAGTTTTGGTATTATTCGGTTTCATTCATTCATTAAACAGCTATTTACTGAGGATTACAAAGTGCCAGTCTCTGCTGTATGTGCTGTTCTTTTAATATCTATAAAGTCTAATAATATCTAACTATAAAAAATATCATATTAGAAAATATTGATATGTATTTCTCTAAGTTACCAAATATTAGCAATAATTACATTTTTTTAAAAAAGACGTTTGAGCAAGGCTGACCTCTCAGACCAAAGTTTAAAACTCACAACACAACCCAATGAAAGCACTGCACGCTGGGGAGTTCTTCTCTACCTCCAATTCACTAATTCTCTCTTCAGCTAGAACTAACCTACTGTGTAACTATCCATTAAGACACGCTACATGTGGGATTTTTATCTCAAAGACTGTATTTTCTGTTTCTAGAAATTTCTAACTGGTTCTTTTTTTTTTTTCCAAGTCTACCTGTTTAATTTTTTTTTCTCACATCCTATTCTTGTCTTACACAGTATTACTTTCAGTATCTCCTTAAACCTGCATTCATACTTTTGTTAAAGCCCCTTCTGGATGAGCGCGTGAATGACTCCATCTATTCACGCAGTGCGTCAGGGCACTGGATTCCCTCGCGTGTACTGTAAGCTTTCCCCGTGACTCACCTTCTGCAGGCGTTCTCTCTGCAGAAGCACCAAACGTGCCCTAGCTATGAAGGTAGTGATTTTCCCGTCAGCCCTGCAAATACCTACCAGGGTTCACAGATTCGCTTATCATTTAGTTCAGGTAAAAGATGGCTCTGTGTGGGATGAGAATGCCGGGACCTCACTTGAGCACCACAGAGGGGAAGGACTCCCAACTTGCCAGGATTCACCGCCTCCATCCAGAGCCCACCCGCTTCCAAGGGGCCCCTCAGTCTGCTGAGCAGATTCTCCCACAGGCTGCCCTCTCCTGATTCGCGCCATTTTGCCAAGAGCCCAGTTCTAGCTCTCTGCCACACAGGAAGCCTGCAGCCTCAACTCCCAGCCCCCTGGAGGTGGAAAAGCTTCTTGAGGTGCCAATCGGGTCAGGTCATCCCCATGAGGTGCACACCTTCCACGTTCACTCACTGTGGGATTCCTCTTCCATTGCTGGAACTTGGAGAGGAAGCTTTCTTGGTTTTTAAGCTCAGCTACTTTATTTATTTATTTATTTATTTGTTTGTTTATTTATTTTGACAGGCAGAGTGGACAGTGAGAGAAAGAAACAAAGAGAAAGGTCTTCCTTTGCCATTGGTTCACCCTCCAATGGCTGCCGCAGCTGGCACGCTACGGCCGCTGATCCGATGGCAGGAGCCAGGTACTTCTCCTGGTCTCCCATGGGGTGCAGGGCCCAAGTACTTGGGCCATCCTCCACTGCACTCCCTGGCCACAGCAGAGAGCTGGCCTGGAAGAGGGGCAACCGGGACAGAATCCGGCACCCCGACCGGGACTAGAACCCGGTGTGCCGGCGCCGCAAGGCGGAGGATTAGCCTAGTGAGCCGCGGCGCCGGCCCTTAAGCTCAGCTACTTTAAAAAAAATTCGTTCTAGTATGTCTGTGTGTGAGAAGTAGGAGAAAGACCCCATGTGTCACCTCAATCTACCGCCTCCGTGGAATTTGTTCCTGCAGTTCCAGTGCTGTGCTACCACCAGCCTGCTTGTGAAAGCAGACATACATTTTCAGGAATTTTCTAGTTATTAAACTTGGCCACTATAAATATTTCATTATCTAAACTTACAATTACACTTAAAATATATATATGAGTACAAACAAAAGTAATAAATACTTAAAAACACATTCTCTAATTAATACATATTTCCTACATTTTTGAGGTTATTTATGTCCACTCTATTATTATGATGGAAATAATACATAATAGTGATATTGAACAGCATCTCCCAAAGCAACTGGCTCAATGACATTATTTTGGGGGCTTGAAATCAGCCCAGGGAAACATTTCCACCATGCACACTGACAAATACTACTCAGCAAATCAGGGCTTTGGGCTCTAGGAAGCCAGCTGTTAAACTTTGTCAACACACCACTGAAGAAAACCCACATAAAGTACTTGTCCTTCCAGGGAGGTGGGTGTAGGATGTTAAGAAAAAGACATGAACATGCAAGCTTATTCTACCATGTGGCATACATTGACTGTGTTGTAATTAGCATGCAATTAGTAATTTTATCACCTAACCGCAGCTCATTTTCACTGCTATTCCGGTCAAGGACAAGTTGGTAATGTGAAATCAAACTGGAGGAACCTGAGATCCTATTTGCATAGTTTTATGCCTGGCTAACAATCACTGTCCATCTGTAGCTCAGTCACTCACTGCAAGGGCACACGGACTCCACAGGTGCTGCCCTATTTTATGTGGTGTTCTCTTTATTAGCCAGACCAAGGTTCCCAGCTGCTTTAATTAGCTACATCCTTAACCATCCACCCCTCAAAGTAGGATCAAATTCCTTTTAGAGGAAAAGTTACATTTTTACTAGTCAACACAAGGTAAGAGGACTGTTTTCCCCCTTTAATAAGCTTTTAAATGTAAGTGTGGCTTATCTACAGCAGAGGGCACTCGTCCTAAGCGAGAAGTTCAACTCTTCAGTGAACACAGCTGGGTGGCACCGCCTCAGAAATCCCTTCACCACGCCCCGCCCAGCCACTTCCTTCTCCTCTTTCCTCCCCAGAGGCAAATCTTCTGACTTCTAATTTCACAAATGAGTTTTGGCTCGGAAATGGATGTAAAAGGTACCACACAGTGTGTAATCTTTCGTAGGGCCTCTTGCTCAATGTCGGGCCTCTAAGAGTCGTCTCTGCTGTTGGCTTTGGCAGCCGTTGGCTGATTTCCACGGCTTACACGGAGCGCCTCTGCTGCTGTTTACCCGCCCCTTCTGCTGTTAATGAACATCTGGGGACCATGAACAACCCTGTCAATGTCCACTGGTGGTCACAGCCACACGTTTCTGTTGGATATAAAGAGTGGACCCACTAGGTCAAAAGGCATACAGACGTGTCCGGCTTTAGGAGACACTGCCAAACAATTTTCCAAAACAGCTAAACCAAGTCACAGTCATGTGACAGTCTGAGTTGTCCTTCGTCCTCAGGACTCTTAATATGGCCAGTCTTTTTAATTCAAGCTTAGTGTGTTTTTAATTCAATTCTAGTATGTGTGTGATGGTTTTTCTTTGTGGTTTTATTCTGCATAGCCATGATGAGTAAGGAGGTAAACCACCTTTTCAGGTTTTTCAGCCACTTGGGTATCTTCATTTGTGAAGAGCATATTTAAGTCTGTACCTTTTTCTACTCCATTGTCTGTCTTTTTCATAGTACTTTGTAGGAGTTCCTCATATTCTCTGTATGTAAATCATTTGTTACATGAATTGCAAATAGAGTCTTTCACCCTGTGGCTTGACCTTTTTGATCTATTTAGAGATGTCTCATGATGAAGAATAATTCTTTCTTTCCCTTCTTCATGAGCTAATCTTGATAATATCCACTGCCTTACCTTCCAATTTGCAAATCCTCTCTTTGGTTAGGATAATCTGCTTTTAAACCTACCTACTAAATTTTTAATTTCAGTGTACATTTGCTAGTTCAGTGTGTCCAGTCAATTCTTTTTTAATAAAGTTTTCCTATTAAATTCTCCAGTTTGTCATCTATTTTCTTGAACATATTAATTATAGTTATCTTTAAACTTTTTCAGAGTATTTTATTACCTGGATCTCCAGTAAGCTTGTTTCTATTGCCATTTTTGAGGTTTTTTTTTCCTCTTTTTGATATTCATTCATAAGATTTGACTGTTCAGGATGCCTGATAATTTATTACTGAATGCTGGACACTTTCAGTTGAAAAAGTCTAGAGAAATCTGAGGCTCTATTTTCTACCAGAGAAGATTTATGTTTTAGAACAACTACACTTGGGACTCCAATGCTTCAAATCCAAGAGCTTGGTTCAACTATACTTTTTTTTTTTTTAATTTTAACATTATTATTTATTTGAGTGGCAAAGGCATAGAGAGTTTCTTTCCACTGGTGCATTCTCCGAAAAACCACAACAGCTGGGGACTCAACCCAGGTCTCCCACATGTGTGGCAGGAACCCAGCTAGTGGAACCATCAACTCAGCAGTCATTACTGCTGCCTCCCGGTGTCTGCGTGAACAGGAAATAGGAACTGGGAGCAGAGCTGGGACTTGAACCCAGGCTCTTGGATACGAAGTAGGAGTCAATGGTTAAGGATGGAGCTGGCCAGCACTGCGGCTCACTAGGCTAATCCTCCACCTGCGGTGCTGGCACCCCAGGTTCTAGTCCCAGTTGGGGCGCTGGATTCTGTCCAGGTCACTCCTCTTCCAGACCAGCTCTCTGCTGCAGCCCAGGAAGGCAGTGGAGGATGGCCCAAGTCCTTGGGCCCTGCACCCGCATGGGAGACCAGGAGAAGCACCTGGCTCCTGGCTTCAGCTTGGCGCAGCGCCGGCCATAGCGGCCAATTGGGGGGTAAACCAATGGAAGGAAGACCTTTCTCTCTCTCTCTCTCTCTCTCTCTCTGTCTAACTCTGCCTGTCAAAAAAAAAAAAAAAAAGGAGGGAGCTAAGAAAGTTACCCTGATCTGGGTAACAAATAGAACGGTGGCAACATCTGTGGAGTCCATGTTCTTCTGCAGTGAGTGAACTGTAGGTGGTTGTCAGCCAGGCATACATTTATGCAAGTATGGTCACAGGTTCCTCCAGTTTGACTTCAACCAGGGTTTCATCACCAGGTCAACTGCCCACACCAGAACAACTACACTTTTAACTCTATTCTTCTATTTTATGTGGTGTTACGTTGCATTGGTCACGTTAAGGAAGAAGTCCCACTCACAGGCCCTTCACGGCAACTACCAAGAAAGAGCCCTTGGGGCAGCCATAGGTGACTGGAAAGAGGACGAGCACCTGCCCTGGGCAGTTAGCCACAGGCTGACCAAGGGCCAAGGATGCAGCCCGAAGTGAAAAGATTAGCCAGCTCATTCTGATTCTCTTTGCACGCATCATTTCTTCAATTCCCCTAAGCTCACTGTTTTTCCTCCATGGTCCCCACCTGTGGGATCTACGTCCCCGCACCTTGAACAGAGAGAGGAACACACTCCTTAACTCCATCGAATAAAGAGCCCCATCTACTATGTGAGGTGTCTTCCCTGAACCAACGGCAGACTCTTTAAGGGGGAGAAAATTCTAGACGCTGGCTGACCAGGAGGCCGTTACCTGCGAGACGTTGTCTTCGTTGGTGCTGTTGAAGCGCTGCACGTCTCCGGAGCAGCGGGTGCCGTGCTCCAGGGCGGAAGGCTGCTGGTCGGGGGCGCTGAAGCTGTTGGGGTAGTAATTGGGAGCACCACCTTTAAAGGGAAAGCACACGTTCATTTACTCGTTCATCCGGACTACGAGAAACGGAGCAAGTCTGCAAGCGGTCATGGTGGTAGGATAAATGCACGCGGTGATCAAACGCACGGACACACACCTGGACCCACCGCTTGCCTATCAGCTTTAATTTCCCAAATTTAGCCCCTGCCCCAGGCAGGACTTCCGTCTTCCAAGAACTGGCATGGGCGGTCTCCCTCTGAGTCGAAGTGGGGAGGTCTCCAAGCCCATTTCCCGTCTGTGAAGTGGCCTGGCACTTCCCAGCAGGGGGATCCGTGGATACCGTTGGGTGCAGCCACCATGGAGAGGCCAGAGACACATCTTACCTTGGAGGGTTTCTCTGGGCCCTGGGCTCCGTTCACACCCGGAATCACAGGATTCCGGGGAGCAACCTCAAAGCGCTGCTTCTGTCCCCTCCATTTACAGACACTGAGCTGGGGCTCTGAGGTGCTGCCTGATGGCTACAAGGCCACCAGTGTTTGGGGCAGATGTGGGGTGAGGACCTTGGATTCTCTGTTTCTGCCAGGCCAGCACAGCCTGTATTTCTACTACAGAACTCTAACCATCCTTCACTCTTCCTTAAACGTTTTTAGATTCCCAAGGTACCTCACTTTATGACGCTGATGACTTTAATTCCAGCTTAGCTTTCACGTTCCTCCACAGACAAGTAAAAAGGGCCTTTCTAAAAATGTGATACTTGTGGTATGTGACCTCTAACTTACCTGCACTTCACAGAAAGAAACAGGGGCAAATATACTCAAAACATTTCCTGTGACTTCTGAAATAAACTGTGAGGCCTCTCTCTCTCTCTTTTTTTTTTTTTTAATTTCGGCATAGTAATTTTCCTAACTCTATTCTGCCCAGCTGATAGAAGAAGGCTGGCTTACCTGAGCAGTCACTACCTACCCAAGCATGGCCTAGAAGCATAGTAAGTGGTCTGAGCAAACCAGTCTGGTGTTGGAATTCTACCCAGCTCACTGCCAGAAGAGACTTTTCCACAGTGGGTAATTAAAGAGATGCCCACATGTGTGTGTGCATGAGAAGGGAGGTGACCACACCAATAACTTGAGCCCAGTTATTAGCTCAAGAAACGTGTCTTGAGTCAGCCACGTCGACATGGAAAACAACAGTGTTCGACAACCAGACACCACAGAGCCTTCTGTATTCAGAATCAGCTCTGGGCCAGTGCTGCAGCACCGCAGTGGGTTAAGCCGCCACCTGTGATGGAAGCATCTCCTATAGGAGTGCCAATTCCGGTCCTGACTGCTCCGCTTCCAGCCCAGCTTCCTGCTGATGTGCCTGGAAGGCAGTGGATGACGGCCCAAGCACGTGAGCCCCTGCCAGCCATGTGGGTCATCTGGTTGGAGTTCCAGTCTCCTGGCTTTGATTCTGGCCTAGACCTATCCTGGCCATTTGGGGAGTAAACCAATGAAAGGAAGATATTTCTCTGTCTCGCTGTAACTCAGCCTTTCAAAATCTACATATATAGGGGCCGGCGCTGTGGCTCACTTGGTTAATCCTCCGCCTGCAGCACCAGCATCCCATGTGGGTGCCACGTTCTAGTCCCGGTTACTCCTCTTCCAGTCCAGCTCTCTGCTGTGGCCCAGGAGGGCAGTGGAGGATGGCCCAAGTGCTTGGGCCCCTGCACCCACGTGTGAGACCAGGAGGAAGTGCCTGGCTCCTGGCTTCAGATCGGCGCAGCGCCAGCCGTAGCGGCCATTTGGGGAGTGAACCAACAGAAGGAGGTCCTTTCTCTCTGTCTCTCTCACTATAACTCTACCTGTCAAATAAAAAAAAAATCTACATATGTGTGTGTGTGTGTATGTATTTTAAAGAAGTAGCTCTTTTAAATGTCCCTATTAAAGTAATTTAAAATTCTATAACCAGGGCCAGTGCTGTGGCATAGCAGGTTAACCCACTGCCTGTGATGCTAGGTATCCCATATGGGTACCAGTTCAAGTCCCAGCTGTTCCACTTCTGATCCAGCTGTCTGCTAACGCACCTGGGACAGCAGCAGAGGACATCCCAAGTGCTTGGACCCCTGCACCCATGTGAGAGACCATAAAGAAGCTCCTGGCTCCTGGCTTCCACTTGGCCCAGCCCTAGCTGTTGAGGCTATTTGGGGAATGAACCATTGGATGAAAGACCTCTCTCTCTAACTCTACCTTTCAAATAAATAAAACATATCATAAATAAATAAATACATAAATAAAATGCTATGTCCAAATAAGCTCTGACCTTTACTCAAAGTGGGAGCTGTGTTTGTGGCACTGAATCTGGGGAAGAGTTAAACTCTTTGATGGCACTCAGGAGCACAGCCCAAACACCCTACTCTTCAATGGGCTGAGGGTGTGTCAAGGACATCCTTCATTAGCTTATTCATAAGTGTAACGCTGTCATCATAAACAACAAGCAATTACTTACTAATGAAGCTCAAAATATATAGGCACCATCTAGGACAGACAGTTTTGACAAAGGACTGAGGAATGTTGTTTTGCGGGGGGACAGAATAAAAATGCAAAAGACAAACACAGAAAGTATCAGTTACATTGGGCAACAGCACACCCTTGCACCTCTGAGGCTCAGAGACCAGAAATACTGCAGCCATCTGATACAAGCACTTAATAAGCAAGTAAACATTTAAAAAAAAAAAAGCAAACAAACTTGTTAAACATACATGGAAAAAGATAATGGTAACAACATAATATTAAGTATAGTGAAGATATTCACAGCAAAGATCAGCAAGAAACTAAGCAAAATGGAATAGTAGTACCCTCTGGATATTGGGCCTGTGGGTTTCTCTTCTCTCTTTACCTTCTTCTCCTATATTTTCCAAATTTCCTTTAGGGTACATACATTTTTTTATCACAGAAAAATACACTTTGCTTGAATACAGACTTATTTGGCTATAACAGAAGCCATCAGTAAGGTTCCTGAAGGAATCCATGTTCACAGTCTATTCCTGCAACACATGCATCATAAATAGGAAGACAAAATGAGATCTATATTAAACTATGGGCTATTAAAGGCAAACGCATTCATCAGGTAGTTCGCTTGGTCAACTCAGATGTCCATCAACTGAAGACTGGATAAAGAAGTTATGGTATATATACACTATAGAATACTACACAGCAGTAAAAAAAAAAAAAGAAAGAAAAGAAATGCTGTCATTTGCAACAAAATGGATGTAACTGGAAATCATTATACTTATTGAAATAAGCCAGTCACAAAAGGACAAATAATGTATGGTCTCTCTGATCTGTGGTAACTAATAGAGTGTCTGAAAGGTAATCTATAGGAGTGAAACTGGCACTGTGAGATGTGATGATTTTGAACAGCCCTTGCCTTGACTGTCGAGGAACAATGTTTTTCTTGTTTCTTGTTTGTTTTTGTTCTTTTTTTCTTTTTTCTTCATACTATTCAGTGAACTCTATACTTAGTGTAGGGTTAATCTCATGAGTATAAAATTAACTGAAAATTGATCTCTGTGGAAAATAAGACGGGAAAAGAAGAGGGAGGAGGAAGAAAGGTGGGAGTATGGGTGGGAGGGTGGTGGGGGAGAAGAATCAGCATGTTCCCAAATCTGCATATATTAAATGCATGAAGTTGTATTCCTCAAACAAAATTTTTTTTTAAATGTGGAAAGAAAGACAAAAAAAGAAGTATTCCACTTGGTTAATTGAGTAAGCCATTAGAACTAGATGCTATTTGGAGCCGGCACTGTGGCATAGCGGGTTAAGCTGCTGTCTGCAGTGCTGCCAGTTGGAGTCCCAGCTGCTCCACTTCTGATCTGTCTCCCTGCTAATGTGCCCAGGAAAAGAGGATGGCCCAAGTGCTTAGGCCCCTGCAGCTAAATGGGAGACCCAGAAGATCCTGGCTCCTGGCTCCTGGCTCCTGGCTCCTGGCTCCTGGCTTTGGCCTGGCCCAGCCCTGGCTGTTGCAGCCATTTGGAGAATGGTGGAAGACCTGTCTATTTGTATCTTTCTCTATCTTTCAAATATATAAAAATAAATCCTAAAAAAAAATTAGAAGCTATTTGTACATGGTACCAAATAAAGTACTTTTAAAAATGATAAATCTCAGGGCCAGCACTGTGGCACAGCGGGTAAAGCCGCCGCCTGCAGTGCCAGCATCTCAAATGGGCACAGGTTTGAGCCCCAGGTGCTCCTCTTCCAATCCAGCACTCTGCTATAGCCTGGGAAAGCAGTAGAAGATGGCCCAAGTCCTTGGACCCCTGCATCCTCCAGGAAGACCCCGAGGGGGCTCCTGGCTCCCGGCTTTGGATCAGCACAGTTCCAGCCATTGCGGCCAATTGGGGAGTAAACCATCGGATGGAAGACCTCTCTCTCTCTCTCTCTCTCTCTCTCTCTGCCTCTCCTCTCTCTGTGTAACTCTGACTTTCAAATATATAAAAAAAAATCTTTAAAAAATGATAGATTTGATAAATATCTCTGTCCCTCTTTCTGTAACTCTACCTCTGAAATAAATAAATAAATAAATCTTAAAAACAAAAAAAAAGATGTGTGGAGAATCCCTGAGTTACTCCGTCTCTCCTGCTCCCCTCCCCTAGGGGACTCCATCTTTCCCAAATTCTAGCAGACTCCTCCTCCACGGCCTCAAAAACACTGCCAAGAGAAACCAGCTCGGTTTGTGCATTTCCCAGGTCTGTTTGCTGAGGATTCAAGAGTACTTTCAGGAAAAAAAAAATCTCTATTTTCTAACTCCTAAGTTGGATACTCTATCATAGCTACTATGAAAGATCTTTATTTCCGCCTTTAACTATCAAGTGGACAGCCTGTAAAATCCGAGGTAGGAACTTCCAACAAAGTAGAGAAAAGTGTGGTAAGTCCTCGAGCAGTTTGGAACTTCAAAGCTGGGCAAGAAACCCTTGTTGTGGTGTCACCTGTAGAGCACCCCACAGAGCAGGAGGTCTTGTGGGTGCAGTTTGGAAACTCCTGCTCTGTGTCCCACCCCATCTGCTTCCCAGCCCCTCTGGCCCTGCAGGGAGCCCAGACTCTGTAGGCCTACCCTGATTGTCGGTTATGCACATGGAGCCATCCCGCTGGTAGTTGGCCACTCGAGCCCGGTAGGGACAGTTCACCGGTATCTGAAGATAGTTGGGTCCCAAGCGATGACGGTGAGTATCGGGATAGGAGAAAAGACGGCCCTAGAAGAATCAATGAAACAGACATTGACTGCAGGTAGTAACATAAACTAGGCATGGGCTAAAAGCTTCACTCTGAAATAGAAAGTGCAAACACTCTGTTTCTGGTTATCCCAAAACCCTGCCACTAGAAGGCCAAGTCTCCTCTCCTGTGAAATGAGTTCTTCCTAACTGAGCAGTCCAAACCTTCTACACCACCTGGCTAACCCCAGATTTCCACAGTGGTTCTACATAAGAATGGCTCTCTGTGCCCCAAAATAACAAATAGTGTCCTGTCTTACACTGTTTCCCATTCCCAAAGGAATATTCAATTGTAAAATAAGTTTGCTAGAACCCAACTAATTAGAATCCTGAATTATTTCTACCCTCCCTCTTTTGTAAGTTCAAGGGGGGAAATCAATAATTTTTTTTTTAACAAAAAGCAAAGTTCTACAAAACCAATTACACAGATAAAGTTCTTCAACAAAGCATCTCTCAAACACATTCAAAATGCACTTTGAGCTTAGAGACTTTCTAGATATAAACAAAGTTTCATAAGAAAAAAAGCTGAGTTGCAAAAGGATGGCCCTACAATGCCAAAGGTAATACAAGGTTAAATGATATTAAGTATTAACCAGGACAGGTCCACCAGCATTTTGAAATGTCTTTCAGTTAAGGATGAAAGCAAAAACATTATGCTTAACTCTTCATTAGTCTTTTTTTTTTTTTGTTTTTTTAAGATGTGTTTTATCAGAGCTAGTGCTGTGGCATAGTGGGCTAAGCTTCTGCCTGTGGCTCCAGCATCCCATGTGAGCGCCGGTTCGTATCCGACTGCTCCTCTTCCTATCCAGCTCTCTGCTATGGCCTGAGAAGGCAGCAGAAGATGGCCCAAGTGCTTGGTACTCCTCCACCCATGTGGGAGGCCCAGAAGAAGCTCCTGGCTCCTGGCTTCAAATGAGCCCAGCTCTGGCTGTTGCATCCATTTTGGGAGTCAACCAGTGGATGAAGGACCTCCGTCTCTCCCTCTCTCTGTAACTGTACCTCTCAAATAAATAAATAAAATCTTCTAAACAATTTTTTTTATTTATTCGAAAGGCAAAATTAAAAAGAAGAGAGAGGGAGATGCAGAGAGAAAGAGACAGAGACATCTTCCATCCGCTGGTTCACTCCCCAAATGACCACAACAACCCGGGGCTGAGTCAGGCCGAAACTAGAATCCAGGAGCTTCTCCCAGGTCTCCACATGGGTGAAGGGGCCCAAGAACTTGAGTCATCCTCCTGTGCTTTCCCAGGCACATTAGCAGGGAGCTGGATTGGAAGTGGAGCAGCCAGGACCTGAATCAGCGCCCATCTGGAATCCTGGCATTGCAGGTGGTGGCTTAACCCATTATGCCACAACATCAGCTGATACATTAATCTTAACTATCCAATTATTTAAGTAGTCTCATTATTGAAAGTTCTACTCTATGGCCAACTTTCCTTTCGCTGACTTTATCATTGGCTTTGACTTTCAATAAGTACTTTAATATCTCTAATTTTACAAGGCAAAATAAGAACAAAGTTCAAAGGTACAACTTAAGCCATTATTTTATTCCCAAGCACTTAGACCAACATGCTTAATCTAGTCCTGCTGTTCTATCAATAATTTGCTCATGGCTGAATGACTCCACCCCCCCAATCATTTCCAGCAGTCAAAGGTCATATTTAGATGATTGGTCACGTAGCCATGACTAACACTCACCTATAACTTGGAAGCTCATTGCTCTCTTTGACTCAAAAAGCTGTGCTCTATCAACAGGACAGAAGATAGAATCAGGCAGCTCCTGGATGCCGTCTCTACCACACAATTCTGGTTTTGTGTCACCTTATATTTATCAGGCAACCCTACTCCATCTATGGGTGGAGACCCACAAAGGTTGGGAAATGGGCTCAGTGAGGCCACACCTGGACATCAGCTTGAACGGAGCCCTTACTCAAGACTTTGTGCACCCTGGGTGGGAAGGCAGAACCATCCTCTCCATTGAAATCATCAACCCAACTTCTTCTCCAGCTCGTGGCAAACCACAGAGTGCGGGAGGAAAGAAAGGCTGTGCCCACAGCATCAGGGGCTCAGCAGATAGCGTCTCCGTGATGTGCACTATCCTACTTTGACTATTTCACAGTGGTCTGATTTACCACTTTGGATTAAGCTGTAAAATTCATTAACTTGCTGAAAGGGAACTGAAAACACAGCCCATTAATAATATCAACTGCTACCACCAAGCGAAGGTGTTTATCAGCTCTTACTAGGAATAATGGCCGGTGCCACGGCTCAATAGGCTAATCCTCCGCTTTGCAGCGCCAGCACACCAGGTTCTAGTCCCAGTCGGGGCGCCAGATTCTGTCCCGGTTGCCCCTCTTCCAGGCCAGCCCTCTGCTGTGGCCCGGGAGTTCAGTGGAGGATGGCCCAAGTGCTTGGGCCCTGCACCCCATGGGAGACCAGGAGAGGCACCTGGCTCCTGGCTTCAGATCAGCGCGATATGCCAGCTGTGGCAGCCATTGGAGGGTGAACCAACGGCAAAAGGAAGACCTTTCTCCCTGTCTCTCTCTCACTGTCCACTCTGCCTGTCAAAAAAAAAAAAAAAAAAAAAAAAGAAGAAAAAGGAATAATTTAAAAGTCCTCCTAATTGGCTCTCCACTTACAATACCTCCAACAGGACATGTGACATGGTCTGCCACAGGACTCCTCCAAAGGCCACACTCCAGGGTGCTATTTACCTACTCGGAAACCCTGGAACAGCTCCTCAGTGGTCACCAGATGGCTGACTACAGCAGTCCTTCTCTAACTGTATGCCCCCCAAAATATTCCATTGTATTAGAATTCACAGCTAGATGACCTAAGAAGCTATAGGAAAAGCTAGGCTTGGGACAACAATGTGAAGAAACTAGCAGAAGTGCTTTCAAACACTTTGTTAAAAACTCACTAAAGGAGTTTTTAACAAAGTGTTAAACTCACTAAAGGAGGCATACTCAATTTAAAATATACTTGTGGGTATTTGCCAGGACTGAACTCAATCAACACGAGCAGAAATTACATGACTAATTTCCACTTATCCTTTTCCAAGGCTCTCTTCTCCACGGTTTTAATAAATACCCTATACATTCGCTTTCTTCTGTTGTAGGAATATGCATCCCCCGGGCCTAGTTCTCTGCTGGAAACTTGAGTGCTCTGACCGTGCAACTCAGTGCTGCTGACCGCCTCCAGGTCTCACTGAGGTCCCGGAGACCCACGTGGCTGGGATATTCTTGTGAAAAGACTTAGGGTGAGCGTGTTCCCTCGACTCTAGGATCACTCAGACTTGGCTCCGCCCATGCCACTTTCACGCCATGGTGCATCCCACCAGCCTCTCCCTCACACGGCTCAGCCTCCTTCCAGTCACAGAGCTGCGGAGGTTCAGAAGGCCACGTGGTCTTGGCTGCTGCTGCTCCCCACTTCCAGGGCTTATCCTCTGTAATCTGCTTAGCTTCTTCTTTCTACTCCCAACCCCCAGTTATTCAGTTATTTGCCACCAAAAGGAGTGATTCTACTTGATTTCCACGATTCTCCAAATGCAAGAAAACTTATTTTCCTGAAAGGGACAGCAGCACTAACTTTACATGGCCCAAGCCTTTAAGGCCCTCTCTGACATATACTCAGATGGACCTGTTCACACTCATTTCTCTCTCACTTAGGAAAGGGTGACTATTTACATAGCCAACGTGGCCCACCTTTGTGGCTGCACGCACGAGCCATTTCACCTTTGAAAATCAAAATTCTGTCCACTCTTCAAAACCCATCTCGAATGCTATCACGTCCCTAAAACTCTATCTTTGACCTCCTAAAGAACAAAGTTCCACCTTCTGATTCACCATGGGACTTCACACTACAGGGATCTTGTGTTTTTAGTATCTGTTATAGTATCCAGGATAGGTTGCCACTTAAAATAAAAAAGACACTCAATTTGTATTAGTTACACTGAACTAAAAACTAAAGAAAAATTCACTTTCTATAAAAGTCTTGGATGTTCCCAATGTCGTAGTGAAAAAGTTATTATGAACAGAAAGGCACTGGTATCTTAGCTAATCTTCCGCGGGGAATGAGGCCTGACTTGGAATCAGAGCCTTACATAAGAAGCGAACTTTAGCCCATGCGTTCTGATCTTGGGTATAATCTTTAACCTTTGCTGCCTGGTCATGGTTCAAAAAAAAGAAAGATTGGGCCGGCGCCCCGGCTCAGTAGGATAATCCTCCACTTTGCGGCGCCGGCACACCGGGTTCTAGTCCCGGTCAGGGTGCCGGATTCTGTCCCAGTTGCCCCTCTTCCAGGCCAGCTCTCTGCTGTGGCCAGGGAGTGCAGTGGAGGATGGCCCAAGTGCTTGGGCCCTGCACCCCATGGGAGACCAGGATAAGCACCTGGCTCCTGCCTTCGGATAGGCGCAGAGCCGTGGCGGCCATTGGAGGGTGAACCAACGGCAAAGGAAGACCTTTCTCTCTGTCTCTCTCTCTCACTGTCCACTCTGCCTGTCCAAAAAAAAAAAAAAAAAAAAAAAAAAAGACAGATTACACAGCAATCACTAAGTCAATTATTTCCCTACTGGTTTCTAGTCCAAAGCAGAATATTCACTCTTTGAACTCTTGGAAGAGCACGTTGGAAAGTGACATAAAACATACTGACCTCCTACCAACGTTAGCTGGACTAATGATTAAATTAATCCACAGCCTTGAATCACTGTCACCATAAATTTAGTTCATAAAAATCATTCTCAGGGCCAACTTCATGCTGCAGCAGGTTAAGCTGCCACCTGGGATGCTGGCATCCCACATAGGAGTGGTGGTTCAAGTCCTGCTGACTCCACCTCTGATCCAGATCCCTGCTAACGCGCCTGGGGAAGCAGCAGAGCACAGCCCAAGTGCTTGAGCCCCTGACACCCACATGGGAGGCCTGGGTGGAGTTCCAGGCTCCTGGCGTTGGCTATTATAGCCATTTGAGGAATGAACCAGCAGATGGAGAGATGGAGGATCTCTCTCTCTCTCTCTTTCTACCTTTCAAATAAATAAACCTTTTTTAAAAAATCATTCCCAGATGTCTTTTTCAAAATGAAAAAATTCATGCATCACCATAGAATAGGAAATAAATAACGTTAGGGTGACCAAAGTGTTAGACTCCATTAACTATATTCTCTCCCATCATTTACAAGCTGAAGGAACAGGACCTTACAATACCCAAGCATTTCTATTCTATCTTTTTTTTTTTTCAAGTAAGAGACTGACTGTTGATGTCTTCACATAGGATCTAGGGGCTTTACTATGGAACTCGGTTTCTAACTAGTTAAGGTTAAGGATATTTCACCCCAGTGAGTCCCAGAAGGAACTAAGTACCCAGATTGACGTGATGTTCACGTTCATTCCTCCTATAAAGATCACACCAAATTGTGAGGGGTGTGTGTGTGTGTGTGTATGTGTGTGCACGCACAGGGACACCTGCATCAGGACGTCGCAGTCCACCAGGCTTACCTGAAGCATTTTGTCAGGGCTGGGCTCAATGCCGGGTGGCATGTTGCTTGGGTCAAAGGCCAACTGTTCAATCTCAGCAAAATAATTAACTGGATTCCGATTCAGGACCAATTTGCCAACTGGGATAAGAGGATAGTCCTTGTGCGGCCAAATCTGAAAATAATGTCATAGTCACAATTACCAATCAACTGAAGGAAATTAAAGCTGCCCATAAAAATGCCAGATTTCAAATACAATCAAGCCAGGCGAAACGATAATGTGCTTTTACTCAGTAGAGCATGATAAGAACTTAAGGTCGAGCATTAGCTAAATCTCGCACACTAGTAAATGGCAAATATTGACTCTTTTTCAGGGCGAAAGCATATCAGCTTTGAAAAAAAGTTTGTTCCCTGCTAATAACAATAAATGAGACCACATATGTGAACTTGGGGAATTCTACCAAACAGAAGCATGAAGTGACATGCTGGCAGGCACTCATTCACAGGCTAGGAAGCTCCAAGTGGGACCACCATTCATAGGTCACTTCCCCAACCATTCTGAATGCTACACAGAAAATTAAAAAAAAAAAAAAAAAAAAAAAAAAAACCCACAGGTTAAAGGGCAACTTACCTTGGTGAGATCAAATGGATTAAATGGAAAAGTTTCCGCCTGATCAAATGTCATGACCTGGATGTAGAACGTCCAAGAGGGGTAGTTGCCGGTGGCAATGGCATTGAAAAGATCCCGGATGCCGTAGTCAGGATCTTCCTGAGAAATTCTTGCTGCATCCGCAACAGGAAGGTTTTTGATGCCCTGGTCAGTCTAAAAAATGCAAGGAACTCCGATGGAAACTTACTGGCAAAATTGCCAATCAATCAACAATTCACAAAGGATTATGAGTAACAGGACCCAGAGACTGAACTCCCTTCCAACACGGCTTCCTATTCTTCACAGCTGACACTAATGAATCTGATAAGGCATTCTACTTGATTATTCTGATTATCCAAAGTGTCATCTACACACTTCATACTTAAAATTAGTCATAGCTTTTCCTTTGTGTATTTTTATATTTAAGTTTTTATGTTCATCTTTTGGAATAAAAAAAATCAAAGCATATTTTACCAATAAGCAAAAGAATAAAAAGTTAAAGTATTTCCTTTTTTAAAAAACACAAAGGAAATGTTTTATTCCTATTTACAGCAGCTCAAATCAATTACTGAGGCTGACCACAACTGGTATTCCTCCACTCCTACTCTCTTCCTTTTTTCTCTTAAGAAATCAAAGAGTCATTGCTCATAGAGCTGAAAAGAACTTCAGTACAGTCAGTCTGAACCAGTTCTCTGAGTGGGCAACATTAGCATTCTGACTTTCCAATTACACCATTAACACCCAAAAAAGTTATGTCAGGTTCACAAATGCTCTTAATTATCATACCAGAGTGCTCTTCAAGGGACTGACCATGAATTACATATTCAGGACTGACCATGAATTATATATTCAGAAAAGGCTCCAGCCAGCCAAGTGTCATGGAAAGATCTCCTTAGCCAAAAAACAGCCCAGGTGGGCTGACCTACTTCTCTCACAGAAATTCCAGCTCTTCCTGGTCAGTGGCAAGGTTGGAGCTCTTAATTTTGGGCCGGAAGTGATGCCACCTTCAGGATTGAAGAATGAAGCTCACCATCTGTAGATCACCCAAAGAGCTAATTCATTAAAGTGTGCAGTAACAGTATGATACCTTTATGACCTCACTGGATCCTTTGGGTTTAGAAATGAATAACTTAAGGCTGGAATAATCCAGAGTGCTGAAACACTCTGGCAACCTCAGCACCAGCTGCTGAACAGACCCTAAAGCAATCTAATCTTTCCAGGGCCCTGGGCAGCTGGTAGTGCTCTCCCAACTTCCCCATGCAAAGAACTGACTGGAGCTCAGGGAGCTTTTACTAAATGCCCATGGGGCGCAGTTATCTAGAAGAGCAAAGATTTGAGTTCAGGCTGACCTAATCTCAAAGCTACCAACCAGGGGGGCTGTCCCAGATACCATGATCTTGTCTTGTTCCAAGTGATACCACACTGCTCCTTTCGGCAATGACAAGTTGATGAGTCAATGGTTTCTGAAAATTGTTCCTGGTTGCAGATTATAGACCCAAGTCATAACAGTTCTTCTATCTGATATATGCACATAAGCTATTTCAATGAAGAAGACTGAAGAAACCAGGCTTTGGGATGTCATTAACAGGGGACTGGACTTGTTAGGGGCCCAGTTCCTGCTCTTGATTTTAGCAGCAGTATTTGGAAACCAGTTCTCCGGCTTTGTTTCTCACTAACCCCCTGGGGTTGTCTGGGACTATCACTAACCCTGTGGAATCTGCTGCTGTGACTGTCACAAATATCATGATCACACCAAGAGAGGGCCCTTTGACAACACTTCAGCAGATTCAACGATTCTGAAATGCTTCCCCAAAAGTAAACAATTTAATCTGACTATGTGAAAGCAAATGCCACCGTGTGACATGTGCCCTGAGATCTGTGATCAATACACTGATTTGCTTTACTGATAATACAGCCTCAGTAAATGTTGGATAGATGGATGGATGACTTTTCAAGTCAAAAAGGATCTTTTTGGAAAGATACAGCTGACGTTGGACATGACGGTGAGATTGGTGCAAGCCCCAAGGATGTCTCCTTCCCCATCTGCACCTTGGAAAATACCAACACGCTGGGAGAGCCAAGCACCTGAACATTTCTGCCTGCTGGGACTCGACTCCAAACTCCCACCAACAACTGCAGAAAACCTAGGCTAAACATGGGTGAAATTTCACTCTGCCTAGCCTTAGGGCTTCGGTTACCTTCTTATCTTTGGGCCCAAACCAAAAAATGAGTCCTTCCCTTTGCAGGGAAAAAAGAATTTCAATGTGCCTCTCTCAGGAACAGAAGCATTAACCAGAGAACCAGCCCAGAAGGGGTATTTTTCCTAGACATCTGTGGCCGAGCTCACAGGGGCCAGAGAGGGAAGAAAGTTGAACCTGTTGACAGGAGCCCCGGGCTCAGACCTCTGGTCCCGTGTGAGAACAGACTGGAGACTACAAACAGTTCCTTTAATTAGGCAGCAGGAATACATCCATGTGGGTAGAGGTCAACAAATCACTCAGGTGTTAATCAAGCAGATCCATCATGCTTCCCACCCTTGGTGGTGGAAGGAAAGGAAATAGTGGAGAAGCTTCCATCTTCCCTCAATTCTTCAGGAGAAATGGAGAGAGGTGGGTGGAAGGAGCCTTGTGCCCACCGCCGCAAAGGCAACACCTACCTTGTAGTGGAATTTACAATAAACTGCCTCTCCACTGGCATTGACCAACTTGAAAGTATGCGACCCATATCCGTTCATATGCCGATGGCCGTCTGGAATCCCTCGGTCACTGAACAAGAAAGAAACCTGTGGAACAAAAGTATAAAGCCAAAAATCACTCTGTTTAAATTAAAACACTTGGGGCCAGCGCTGTGGCGTAGTGGGTAAAGCCACCACCTGCAGTGCCAGCATCCCATATGGGCGCCAGTTTGAGTCCCGATGCTCCACTTCCGATCCAGCTCTCTGCTATGGCCTGGGAAAGCAGTAGAAGACGGCCCAAGTCCTTGGGCCCCTGCACCCGCGTGGGAGACCTGAAGAAAGCTCCCAGCTCCTGGCTTCAGATCGGCACAGCTCTGGGCATTGCGGCCAGTTGGGGAGTGAACCAGTGGATGGAAGGCCTCTCTCTCTGTGTAACTCTGACTTTCAAATAAATAAATCTTTTTTAAAAAATAGAAAAAATATTGTTAATGTTTATTTTTAATTTATTTTCATAATGGTTGAAAAGCAGAGCAACAGGAAAAAACGGAAAGAGTAAGAGAGGGATCTCCCAGGCAGTGGCTCCCTCCCCAAATGCCCACAACAGCCAGCACTAGGCCAGGTCAAAGCCAGGAGCCCGGAATTCTACCCTGGTCTCCCATGTGAGTAGCACAAATCCAAGTTCTTGAGTCATCATCCATTGCCTTCCCAGGATCATTCACAGGAAGACGGAATAGAAGCCGAATGCCCAGGGCTCAACCCTGTACTCCAATACGAGATGTGACATCAGGAGTGGCAGCTAAACCACAACACCTACCCTCGTGCTAGAGGCTTTAATCCTTACTACTGTGAAAAAAAAAAAAAAGCAATCCATCAATAATGTCATCAGCTACCTGGCATCATCGTTTAAGGCCTATGCATGGGGGAATAGTCACGAGATTGGTCATTATGAGGAAACTTACCAAGGACAAAGTCAGAAGGGAAGTCCAGTGAAATAACCCAAGCTGGAGAAATACAGCATGAGGCGCAATCAACAGTCCAACCCCAGGTGATGAAACACAGAAAAAAAAATGTATCCCCCACCTGATGCAGCGACTCCGGACGCAGGCTCCAAAAGTCCCAGACCATATCCGGGTCCTTTAGGTGTGTCTGAGGATTCCTCTTCTGGCTATGGATAAAGGATGGAAACTGAACAGAAAGGGAAAGACACGATGCAGAAATTAAGTACCAGAATTAGGATGTCTTCCATGTTGACCACTGTAGCTAGGTATATGGATCATAAACTACAATCCTAGAATGTCAAACTACTAAACCCTAAAATGAAATGTACCCAACCTACGCAACCAGTACCTAAGATACCCTAAAGTATCTCAAATACACTCAAAGATATAGTATCTCTTTAAAGGAAAATAGTACACACACCACCCACCCACCCCTACACACACACAGGTAAACACACACACCCTGCTGGCCTAGGACCTGCAGAGTCACCCTCTATTTGCTTCCAGGGCTAAGCCCCTCTGTTTTATTAACTTGCAAAGCTCTGCAAGAAAACTAGACTCTTCCTGTTAAGCCCATGAACTTGACATGAAAAATCAAACATTAATGGAAATTGTTATGATTTGATCTTATAAGATAGTAAATACAGAAAGTCATCTTCCGAAAGGCAGTCCAGACAACTCAAATTCTCTTCCTTCTGTCTTCTCTGGGGCTTCTCCTCAAATGCCCACCTACTTGATGTCAACTTAAGTCAACACACACTTGTGGAATGCAAAATACTCCACCACCTACCAGTAGGGCATCCCTGATGAAGAAAATGGGAGTGTTGTTTCCAACGAGATCCCAGTTACCATCTTCTGTGTAAAATTTCACTGCAAACCCACGAGGGTCACGAACTGTGTCAGCTGAGCCCGATTCTCCAGCTAGAACACCGAAATGGGGAAATGGAGCGTGAGCCCCAGGACCTTGCACCCAAGCAGCCTAAGACTAAAAAGAAGCCCTGGCGGGGTCAGCGCTATGGTGCTTTGGCACAGTGAGTTAACGCCCTGGCCTGGGGCGCCGGCATCCCATATGGACGCCGGTTTGAGACCTGGATGCTCCACTTCCAACCCAGCTCTCTGCTATGGCCTGGGAAAGCAGAAGATAACCCAAGTCCTTGGGACTCTGCATCCGCGTGGGAGACCCGGAAGAAGCTCCTGGCTTCGGATCGGCGCAGCTCTGGCTGTTTCGGCCATCTGGGGAGTGAACCATCGAATGCAAAACCTCTCTTTCTCTCTCTCTCTCTCTCTCTCTCTCTCTGCCTCTCCTCTTTCTGTGTAACTCTTTCAAAAAAAAAAAAAAAAAAAGAATCCCTGAAGTCGATGCTTTCCAATCCACTTTCTAGAAATAAATTGGGCATTTAAGTGCCTAGATTATTACTGCTACCACCCCCCAGTTTATGTGATCCGCAAATCAAACAGAATTAATTGAGAGTAATAAGGGAGTAAACATAATAACAGTTGAAAATATTATCCATTTAACGTAATAAGATAACTTGGCTCAAACCAGTAATTAAAACTTAAATCAAAATAAGGGAAGAGAATAATTAGGAAGATTAAGGCAATGAACAAAAGAATAAGAGAGCTGTCAAAACAGTGAGGTTAGGGGCCAGCGCTGTGGTGCAGTGGGTAAAGCCACTGCCTGCAGTGCTGGCATCCCACATGGGTGCAAGTTTGTGTCCCGGCTGCTCCACTTCCAATCCAGCTCTTTGCTATGGCCTGGGAAAGCAGTAGAAGATGGCCCAAGTCCTTGGGCCTCTGCACCTGTGTGGGAGACCCAGAAGAGGCTCCTGGCTCCTTGCTTCGGATTAGCTCAGCTCCAGCCTTTGTGGCCAACTGAGGAGTGAACCAGCGGTTGGAAGACCTCTCTCTCTCTCTGCTTCTCCTTCTCCTTCTGTATAACTGACTTTCAAATAAATAAATAAATCTTTCTATAAAAACAATGAGGTTAATATTAAGGAAATGGGTTAAAACATAGGTTCTTATTCTTCACTTCACTTATTTTTTACATTTCACAGTATTTTTTAAATGCAGAGACGGGCACAGAACCAAGTAATGATGCACTGTGGTGTGCTGCAGTATGACACATCTAATAGGTACTTTTTAGCTCCTTAGAATGAGAACAATCATTTAACCGTTCTGAAATGGAGTTCTACTGAATGGAGACAATGTCTGTAAAGTAGCTAACCAGGGTTGGCAGTAAGGGGCGGCTGTTACCATGGTTACTGAACACGCTGCCCTATTTGCTTCCATTTGAGACGCTGGTTTGTGGGAAAGCTCCTTCCAAATGTCACAGGACTGCAGAGGTGGCCGCGGAGTAAGCGTGACTTCCTAAGACCTCAACAAACAGAAGCAGGAGCAACTCCCGGTGTGCCACCAAATGCTTTTCTACTGTAAACCCTTGCTACCATTTGAAGCAGTGCTGGTTTCCTATTCTCTAATGCATCTGTCTCATATTAAGTTACGAACACCTTGATGAGGTGCAGGCTGAATTCCACGGCACTAATCACACAGACAGACTGACTTACCCACAGTGGAGAATCGAACTGCAATGGGGGTCTTCTTCCCAATATGCTCAAACACCTTCGCCTTGCTGTATCTGGTAATGTCATGCGTAACCTCAAAGTAACCAAAGGCCCCTAAGGAGAAAGACACAGAAATCCTCACCATGAGCCCATCAGTCAGGCCACCAGTCCCTCAACAGGCAGCTGGGTGACAAGAAAAACTGATGGTTTGGCCGGCGCCACAGCTCACTTGGCTAATCCTCCGCCCATGGCGCCGGCATCCTGGGTTCTAGTCCCGGTTGGGGCGCCAGATTCTGTCCCGGTTGCTCCTCTTCCAGGCCAGCTCTCTGCTGTGGCCCGGGAGGGCAGTGGAGAATGGCCCAAGTGCTTGGGCCCTGCACCCGCATGGGAGACCAGGAAAAGCACCTGGCTCCTGGCTTCTGAACAGCACAGCGTGCCGGCCGCAGCACACCAGCCACAGCGCACCAGCTGTAGTGGCCATTTGGGGGGTGAACCAACGGAAGGAAGACCTTTCTCTCTGTCTCTCTCTCTCACTGTCTAACTCTGCCTGTCCAAAAAAAAAGAAAGAAAGAAAGAAAAGAAAAGAAAAGAAAAGAAAAGAAAAGAAAAGAAAAGAAAAGAAAAGAAAAGAAAAGAAAAACTGATGGTTTGGCACCAGGCTACTGGGAGCGGCCAGTGTGATGGGGGGTGGGGGGTGGGGGGTAACGATATGCCCAAACACAACAAGAGAGGTTAAATGCAAAGGCCCAGAAGTGCTTGGTCATGGCTGATCCAAGGCCACCACCTAGGACAGCCTTCAAGTACAAGTAGGGCCTAGGAAAGAGAGAGGCAAAAGAGAGGAAATGAAACTATGGGGAAAGAACAGATTCCAGCACTTAGTAAGGATGCCACAGGGCCAGATAAACTGAGCAACAGGCATATCACAGTCATGATGAGAAAAGACACAGCCAAGAAAAGCCAGAGAGCGTGGGCAGCCTTGTCATGGAGGCAGGAGGTGAAGACATGAGGAAGTCTCGCTGCAACTCCAGGTTACAGGCTCAGAAAACTTGTTCCTCCTTTCCCGTGAGCTCTTTCCTACTGAGTGTTTAGCTTTCATTTTAGAGAAGTTTTGGATGAAAGACAAGGGGAAATCACCAGCCATGCCCAACAAGGCACAATGCATCAACACAGCCATCTTCAGTTTTGCAGGACATTCCCATATTTATCCAACACGTGCACCACTTAAACCGAATTCTGGGGTGTGTGGCTGCATTCCTGTACTGTAATCCTTCACCGAACTGCCTGCTGGAAGCTTATGATTTTTAAATAAACTCTTCTATATGCAAATCCAAGGCGTCTCGAGACCCATCATTTACTACTAACTCCATTACTGATGACGGGTGTTTTTCCTTTCTCCCAGGAAAGAGGATTTGGCTCTTCCATTAAAGGCCCGCGGATCCCTGACCCCGGTGTTCTGAAACAATCCTTCGCCCACCGATGATCACAACTCTCACCTGTTCCTTTGGCGTGTACCACTCTCTCCGGAATTCTCTCTCGGTCAAAGTGAGCCATTTCATCAGTGAAGACCACATCCTGGACAAGAAGGGGCCCGCGGGGCCCTGCCGTGATGATGTTCAGTTTGTCTCCTATTGGGTTACCGGCTCCCGTGGTCAGGACATCAGGTTTCTACGTGGACACAGGACAAAGAGTGCCTGGGAGTCACACAACGGAACCCCTGCCTCACATGGTCACGAGGCGCACAGTCTTGCCATTTTTATTCCTTCCACCCTAACAGTTTTTTTCAATTTCCTAGGTCCAAAGTACTGAAATGCAACAGGACATGCCATGGTCTGAAATGTGCAGTTAGTTCTCAAAACTCCTGGACAAATCTCAACACTGATCTGCTGAGAACTTGCCCTGAAGAGCAGAAAGATGGCTGAATAACTTTCAATTGGCCCAAGACCTACACAAGAAGTCCCCCAAAAGAGGCACCCCCACTGAACACCGAAAGGCCAAGCTAACAGTGAGATGACGTCTCCCGGGAAGCAGGGCTGGCTCACGCTCTGCAGGGGAACCCATTCACGCATCCATAGTGCATTCATTTCTCTCAGGGTCCAGGGTACTTGAAAAAGGTGGTACATGGAACTAAAAGATAGGTTATTTCAGTGCAAAAAAAAAAAAAAAAAACTGGAAATCCATGCATATAAGGGGTCTTCAAAAGTTTATGAGAAATGTGTATTATGAGAAAACTATGCCTGGATTTAAAATGTTTTTGCACCAAAATAAACTTATTTTTAAATTGCATTTCCCCATGAACTTCCTGAAGTGCCCTCATATGCAAGCTATCTGCAACATCTCTTCTCAATTCACAAATAAGAAGTCAACGTGAAAATAGGTGTTACTAGGAAGATGGATTACAGAAGTAATGTTCTAAGGCTTCTGTAAACATCTCTGAAACGGGACAGTTTGCTGTAATAAAGAACTTGTTTCAGTTCGCCCAATTCTTAACTCCAGATACATCGGAAGCCTCTTGGCTATGCCTCCCCGAGGGTGGGAGCCTCGTGGCCCGAGTCCCACGTGATCCCAGGCAGCCCTCGGCTTCACTTGTTCTGTGGTCACACGGCATTTCTGATCACAGACAACGCCTCTCCACTGCTCTCCTGTGGTCGCTGGGAAATCAGGAGACATGGGGGCCAGGGCCGGGGGACAGGTGAAGCCAAGCTAAGCCACCTCCACCCTGGTGAAACCTGACAGCAGGAATGCTGGGAGGAGGCCAGTGGTGGCTGCCCAGCGGGTGCCAGGCGGAGTCCCCAGCTCACGGGTGTTCCTGTTGAGGAGGGAAACCTGGGCTTTCAGTTACAAATGGAGCATCCCGAAGCTCTCTTCCCTCCATCATTATCTCTGTATTATAATGCTCATTTTACAGAAGAGGAAACAGAGGCACGGAGGGGTTGTACAACTTGCTCAAGCTCGCACACCTTAGCACAGGGTAGACTCAGAATCTGAATAAAATGAAAATAAATGAAACTTTGCAAAAGAAATACAGGAAAGCTTGAAGCGAGGAGAGAAAGAAGAGAGAACAGCTTCAACAGTGCTAACAGGTGCCTGCTAACGCTGACCACACTCTGTCCTACTTTCCCTAATTAACACTTCTCATCAAACCAAACAGCGGCAGGGTGCAGCAGCGCACAGAGTTCACATTAAGCAATGGACAAGATGATTAACGCTGGCTCCTGCCAGAGTGACTGTCATCACTAGAAAATGTGATCCTAAGTTCTAGATTCAGTCCCATGTGCCTTTATTTTATTTTTTCTTTTCCCCTCTGAAGGAAGCATCAGAGGGTCTCTCACAGCTTTCTGACCGGCTTCTCAAGCACAGAATGCGAGAATGCGCAACACTGGGAAATTGCTCTGAATGCCCTCCAGATAGAAAACTATGCTTTCTGGATTGGGAAACTGGGACCTTGTCACTGGGATGCACAAGGGAACTGCAAGCTACGTTTATTTTGGCGCCAACATTTTTGAAAACCATCCACAGTTTCTTCACAACACCCATTCTCCACAAACTTTTTGAAGTACCCTTGGTATCTCGTAGCTTGACGTCACCTTGGTGAAGCCAACAGGTGTCTCAGTTCTAAGTCAATAAGAGTCAAACATTTCAAGCTCAACAGACAAGAATGAGTACCCCTTCTGCTTTATTTAGTGCCTAAATTCTCCTACTTACTCCACCTAAGAAACAGGGAACTACATAAAATATTTAACAAGACACTCAGTAAATAAAGCATTCAACAAAATATTAAATAATTTATCATTGAAAATGTGGAATCCAACAGAGTGAAAACAAAGAAATGAAACCAGGTTCTTCATATGGAATACAAATGGGTCTTGTCACTATGAAACAGTGTGTAAGGAAAGCCACCTCAGCAGCGTGTAAGTGGCCACTGGATCTGCGGTCTTCGCGTCCTGTCAACCTAAGTAACAGCGAGAAAGACTCTCTAAAGCACCATGCTATTTATTTGGGAATAAGCTGGGAGCACTGCAGTGCAGATCATGCATGCCATGGGAACCGTGGCATTCAAAGGGGAAGAGGTAAAAAGGAAATTTTTAAAGACAAAATGAGGATTGCATACATTACTTCGAAACACTAGCTCTTGGCATCAGGGATTAATACTACATACATACATACATACAGGGACCACCTGTATGTATGCATGTACAACCTGACGCCAGGCCCAGGTTGAACAAGCAGGTGCTGGACAGTGGCAAAATTATTTGCTGAGTATGGCTTCAGGGGCCTTTGTGCAAAGCTGTGGTTCTGGCAGAGTCTTGCGATGGTTTTTTTTGTCAGACATATATGCGTGAGAACTCTTCCTTCCTAGCCTCCCAGTTTTATTTATTGTCATTATTATTGCTATCTTGTTGGAGCTTGACACAAGCAATTCCATTTGATTCTGACGACTTCCAAAGCCCTTAGCTAACATCCGCGTCCACAGCAAGGTGGAATAATAATTTATCCAACAGTAGGTCCGGCCTTGGTGTTTACCTGCGTGGAGGGTAAAGGGAACACAAGACAGGAGAAACTAAAAAAATGATTCCAAGGACCCCTAGGGAAGAGCATTAATGAGTAGTTTTAACTCCAAAAAAGAAAAAGAAAAAGAAAAGAAATAAAAGTTGCCTTTCAGGAGGCAGAGAACAAACAAGACCACATGGCTGGAACTCTGAACATGGACTCACTGCAGACAGCTCCTCTCTCAGCCAAGTGGGAAATGCTTGTTTGTCATGCAAGGTCACATTGTGGTATTCTGAACGAGAGGAACATGCCACAGTACTTGCTAATATTTTTTCTTCTCTTCTTGCTAAGTCTTTTACTTTACTACATCCATGTTTGGGCCATAAATGGTCAAAATATTGCTATCGGTTCACAATGATTAGCAAGCTTTTAGACTAATCCTATTTAAAAAAACAAACAACAACAACAACAACAAAAAACACAACTTCAAGACACACAGAATAATTGCAGTTACCAAAAACTTTTTCTCTGTCTTGAAACAGTCTGAAGTCTGGTGGCACTGACCTGGCCGAGTCCTTCAATCTTTCAAAAAGACGGACAATGAGAGGAAGAGTTTGCACAGACAGGCAGGAAAATGAAGGGCAACTGACCCACAGACGTCCAAGATTCCTTCACTCTGGGTTAGAAACTGCAGTAGCCACAGCGCTTACAAAATTCAAGAACAAGAATAAGGAGAAGCAAAATAAAAGTGAATATTTGCTTATTTTACATTTTAGAGTCAGCCGCTTGCTATTTACCTTGGGAAAAATTATACAATGGTCTAGAAACTTGACGAGGAAATAGAAGTGAAAGCTTGGAGATGTCAACAACACCTCGACTTTTTCCTGCTGCCACACCATGACTCAGCATTTCCACTGCCAGGCGCTCCCCGCGAGGAATGACAACGCGTGTGCACCAACAGGTTACACGGTCACCCCTTCCCCATCCCAGATGCGGGCAGTGTGACACTAACAGGTTGTCCTAAACAAATACAAGGCTATGTCACCAAGGTCATGAAAAATAGAATTAAAAGATAAGCGTATTTTGGTACATTTTCTTGAAATCCGTGCATAGTGTTTTCACAATATGCATCACCCATGAACTTTTTCCAGACCCCTCGTATGCATGGGTTTCAAAATAATTCTACATCAAAATAACCTTTTAATTCCATTTTCCTGTGGACTTAGTGAAGCAGCCTCATACAGACCATCATGGACACAAAGCTGACTCACAAAGAGTGGACAGACACAATTTTTAAGGCATCACGAGCTACTTGTTAAACGCCGCAAAGGAAGAACCCATGGCATTCCAGCAGCCAGCAACAAACTTCCACTTACGTTCCACTCACAGCACCTGGGAGTACCTGTGGAACAACCTTCCTCCAGCCAATGGGTTTTGAGAGAGAAAGAGAGAGAGAGAGAGAGAGACTTTTAAGTGGATCCAAGTCATACTTATGAACACATCTGAGTCATATGAACACATCCCCTTATTAAAGTTTACAAAACTCCTATTTCAGTTGTCAGCAACAAAATCTGAGCACAAGGAGAGATGATCAGCAAACTACTTTCACGTGGGTGGTTCCAAAGGCGGACCCACCCGGCCTGGAATTTTGCATCTGGCTTTTGAGGGAGGAGCTAAGAGTCCTCCCATAGTAGTTGCAAAACTGAACACACTCATAGTCCAGTAGAAAGGGGTAGGAAGGAAGATACTGATTCAGAGGTGCCCACTTACATAAAAGCATTTAACAAGCAAACGGAAGTAAAAGAGTATTACTAATACCACCTGTTACTGTCATAACTTTCTAACAGAAGACTTTAATGTCAGAAAGTAGAAAAGACATTTTTTTTTAAAAAGAGATGATTGTTTGCCCGGTGTCTCAGCACAAGAAAATGGACTGACAGATCTTCACCAAGCATGGGAAGATGTTCTGGATAGTGTCATGGAACTGGCTTCCTGAACACTGAAGTAGATCCCATATCCCAGTCGCCTTCCCAGTTAGGTACCTGCTACGGTGTGTTAGCCAGCAGAAGGTGAGGGACCCTGCCCCGCACTCTCAACCCTTCAGTGCCTGGACGGTGATGCCTAGGGCAACCCTAAGAGCCATTATGTTGCTAAAGGGGAGCTCCCTTCAGCCTGGAGCCCCCAACAACTGCCAGGAGGAGAGCACCCCATGAACTCCAGCAACCCCACATCACCCGGGGCCATTATGCAAGATAAATGAGTTTTTTATGATGTTCACACCATTATACACGTTGGGATCTGTTACAACAGCACTAAGCACACACATGATCTAACTGGAGATGTGGGCTATGAATCACCCATAAAAAAAAAAAAAACAAATGATCCAATTTTTAAAAGAACAAAAGGTTTTCTAACAGGCGTTTCAAAGGAATTATAACAAGTGTCAGGCAGCAGCACGGGAAAAGATGCACCCTCTCGGGCAGCCGTGCAAATGGAAACCACCAGGAGACACTACTGCACACTCACCAGCACGACCACGATTAAAAGACGGACAGCACCAAAAGTCTGCAAGATGTGGAGCGCCTGCAACTCTCACACACTGCTCATGGCAGTGTACTGAGGCAGAGCCATTTTGGGAAAAGGCTGCATTGTTTCTGGCAAAACACTCACTTACGCTATGGCCCAATAAATCCACTCTTCCGAGGTGTTTCTGAAGAATGAAAGCTTTTGTGTGCAAAAAGACTCACCCAGGAATTTTCATAGTAGCTTTATTCGTGGTCCCCCAAACTGGATTTCCAGTTTTAGCTCCTGGGTGCACAGCAGGACAAACAACTGGTGGGGACATTCACATAAAGGGTCCTACTCAACAGTAAAAAGAACAATCTACTGACACACACAACATAATGAATCTTACAACATTATCTGCTGAATCAAAACCTTACACAGGGGGCCGGCACTGTGGCAGAGCAGGTTAAGCTGCCACCTGTACCCATATGGACACTGGTTCAACTCCCTGATACTCCACTTCTGATCCAGCTCCCTGCTAATGTGCCTGGGAAAGTCGTGAAAGATGGCCAAAGAGCTCAGACCCCCGCGCCCACATGGGAGACCTGGATGAAGCCCCTGGATCTTGCTTCAGTCTGACCCAGCCCTGGCTATTGCAGCCATTTGGGGAGTGCGCCAGAGGATGGAAGTCTCTCTCTCTCTGTGTCTCTCCCCCTCTATCTCTGTAACTCTGCTTTTCAAACAAATAAATAAATCTTTAAAAAAAAAAAAAGTATACAAAACAGTTCATACATTAATGGCTGAAAAAAAATTCAAAACTGGTTCCCGGTGGTGGGACTGCAGAGGTTGCAGCAATGGCTTTCTGAGATGGTTATCATCTCCTTTATACAAAGATTTAGGACTCACTGGGACAAATAGTTATTAAAACTCACAGAATGGAACATTTAATATTTGTGCACTTCATTGCATATAGATATTATCTTAAAATCCTAAACATACCTCCAACTCTTAATCTGTATGCTCAGCATTCAAGGGAAACATATCCCGAGATCCTCAACTTACTCTGAAATGAACTAGAAAAATAAATAAATAATGGGTTGCTGGATGCGGGAAGGGATGGACAGATGGAACATGTCATGAAAGAAATATATCAAAATCTAGAAGAGAGACACAGAGATACACCCTGCACAAATCTTCCAGATTTTCTGAGTGCTTGACATTTTTCACAATAAATCATTTAAGAATTATATCGGTTATAGTGCATATGCAAAAATGTCTTCAAGCGTTCTGACGTGGGGAATAACCCTCAAAGAAATCAGCAGTCTGCACCCAGGGCAGCTCAAGTCATTGCCAGTCAGGACGGCGTGCACAGCGCACTGAGACGCCATGGGCAGGATTTCAATGATAAGCCCCTCCACCACTGTACATGTGTGGGCCGGCGGTTTCTCACATGGAGGATTGTGGAAAGTACATCAACAGCAGGGGCTTACCAAGTCCACAACAGCTCATTATTCTCCCCAATGAGGAAGGGGGAGCCAGTCTCAGAATAAAAGGGATGTTTTGTTTTACAAAAATCTCACTACACCACCTTGGTTCTTCTCTCTCAGCACTCATGAAGACTTCAGTGCCGGCCAGGATTCAGCAGCCCCCGTATGTGCACCGAGTCCTCACCCCAAGACGCTGAGTTGTAATCTTGACCCTGCCACTCACCAGATGCAAGTTCTTGATTAAAGTCTCTGGGACTCACTTTGCTTAAAAATGCACGGGAAACTGAACCAGCCTGCTGGTACGGAACATCAGAAATGGCCAAGGGGACACTGTGCAGGTCCTCAGAGGACAAGGGCCATCTCTCCACAAGCAGGAAACCACAGAAGCCATCCATGAGTGCCTGGCATGAGCATCCAAGCTCACCAACATGAGCACAGTTGAGACAAACAGCACTAGGTAGCAGGAGAAAAAGTGCAGCTCTTGTCCTCTAACAGTAACCAGCAACTGCGGGTACTGGGCCAGACCCTTGGACTCCCTGGACCAAGCAGCCAGAAGGCTGACCAGGTGTAGTCTCGTCTAATCCGAGCTCCCCAGCAGCCGTGGGAGCCTCTGCACACCCGGCCAGGCGTGCCTTCCCCACCCACACCCTCACCCTCACCCTCACCCTCACCCTCACCCTCACCACCCCCACTGGGCTGAAATCATGTGCCTCTTTAAAGATGCTGTTCAGATGCACCTGCTTTGAGGCGCCTTGATGCAAGCTGCGGTTACTCCCTTCTTCCACGCATAACCTACAGGTCGGCCCTTGGACGAGCTGGAGGGTGATCATGTGATTGTGAATGGTCTCTGAACTTTTCCAGGGCATTGTTCCTGTCTCCCTGGAAATCCTGCAGTAGCGCCCGGCACACGCAGGCACTCACAGAAGGTAAATGCACGCCTTAAAGACCCCCTAACGTCACTCCAAACTCGAGGCTTGATGTTTTAAGTGCAAACGAAATAATGGATGTAAAACTTGTCTTATGAGTCGTTTCATGCCGTGGGTGCTACCCACCGGTCACCGTGCTCTGTGCTGGGCGCCTCAGGCTAAGACAGGGTCCCTGAACCTCTAGGCGTGTAGATTCTGCGGTAGCCAAGTCAGAGCTAGAGCCCGCCCCACGCCCTGCGTCGCCTATTCTGGCAGCTGCCGCTCTCTGCCTCTTTCCCCAAGCGCCTTCCTTCCGCCTTCAAACTGTGACCTCTAGCCCAGCTGGCAAAAGTGCAAAATTTGGAGCCAGCCACCCGCGCCCTGTGGCCGAGGTTAAAGTCTGCAGGCCTGCTGCAGGCCCCAGAACGCTGTCCCCGACCCCCACACGCCCCACCCCCGGCCACGATTGTAAGAGTCCATACCCAGAGACACCCCCGCCGCCCGCCACCAGTGGTACAGCCCCCAGCCACACCGCCCCGCAGGGAGAGCGGGGCAGCTGCTCGCCGACGTCCCCGCTCTCTGCGCCGCCCCTCGGGCCGGCTCCGGGAGCACAGGCTGTACCTGCGCGCCCCGCTGCTCCTTCCACTTCTTCATCTGGTCGCTGGCTGGATCCCGGCTGTCCCCCATGGTGTCGGCTTGGCGTCACAGAATGTAACCGAGCGTTTCGGTTCGCGAGTCTCTACCCTCAGCGGACTACAGCGTCCACTGGCCCGCGGCTCAAGTAGCTGACTTCAGGCCCCGCCAGTCAGCACCGCCCCCTCCGGGGGCCGCTTCCTGATTGGACATTCGAGTGCCAGGAGGGACGGGATTGGCAGCTAAACGGGGCGAGGGGCAGGGGCTCTCCCAGGAGGCGGGGCCCGGGGCTGGGAGGGGCTGGGGCGAGGTGTGAACAGGCGATAAGGGCACAGGCCGGGGTCCTATACCTGTGCCGTTACAGCTTTCAAAAAGGGAGAATTCTTGGGTCGAATCCTTTGTGCGACACCAAGCTTTGTCGTTCCCCAACAGAAGCATTATTTGCAACTTAAGGACTTGGCCCATCTTCTACTGCTTTCCCAGGCCATAGCAGAGAGCTGGATCAGAAGTGAGGCAGCTGGGCCTCGAACCGGCGCCTATATGGGATGCCAGCGCTGCAGGAGGCGGCCTCACCCACTACACGACTGTGCCGGCCCCGATTGCTTCTTTCACCAAACAGAAGCCACCTAGAGGGACAGGCAGGTGATTGGACAAATGCCTTCCACTCTGGTCCGTGCTTGGAAATTGGTTTCTTCTAAAACTGCAGAAAAAAAAAAATGTTTCCCCAGATTTTACTCCCAGAACAGTAGGAATTCTGAAAATCTTTGTTTCCTCCCAAAAGCTTGTCAAAGAGTAAAATATTTAGTAACACTTAGTAAGTGGCCAATTAGCTTGCCATTATAATCAGCTGGATTGAATATCTTGGTTTATTTGACACATATATCAATATTTCATCATCTTCAAATTAAAAGTTCTCAGCTTATAAATTCGATTTTTTTTCCAGTAGAGCTATGTATAATGGGTTATATGATAGTGGGGAGTTTATATGGTGTTCTTGATTTTTACAAAAGTGTGATGACAAAAAATCTTACTCCAAAGGTTTAACTTGAGGTGGGCATTTGGCAGGCTTGGGGTAAGCATCTCATATTGAAGTTCCTGGGTTTGAGTCTCAGCTCTGCTTTGGATTCCAGCTTCTTGCTAACATGTACCCTGGGAGGCAGGGCATGTACCCTGATGGTGCAAGTAGTTGGATTCCTACCAGTCACATGAGAGATCCAGAGTTTCTGGTTCCTTGCTTTGGGCTGGTGCAGCCCCAGCTGCTGCAGGCATTTGGGGAGTGATCTAACAGATTCTCCCTCTCCCTCTCCCTCTCCCTCTCCCTCTCCCTCTCCCTCTCCCTCTCCCTCTCCCTCTCCTTCTCCCTCTCCTTCTCCCTTCCTTCTTTTCAAAAATAAATATTTTTTTAAAAAAATATTGAACATCTTTTAAAAATTTATTTTGAAAAAGCTCAACTTTGGCCAGCGCTGCGGCTCACTAGGCTAATCCTCTGCCTTGCAGCACCAGCACACCTGGTTCTAGTCCCGGTCGGGACGCCGGATTCTGTCCCGGTTGCCCCTCTTCCAGGCCAGCTCTCTGCTGTGGCCGGGGAGTGCAGTGGAGGATGGCCCAAGTACTGGGGCCCTGCACCCCATGGGAGACCAGGATAAGTACCTGGCTCCTGCCATCGGATCAGCGCGGTGCACCAGCCGCAGCAGCCGGCCACGACGGCCATTGGAGGGTGAACCAACGGCAAAGGAAGACCTTTCTCTCTGTCTCTCTCTCTCACTGTCCACTCTGCCTGTCAAAAAAAAAAAGAAAAAAGAAAGAAAAAGAAAAAGCTCAACTTTACTACACTAGGGAAACAGCCTACAAATTGGTCTTATCACCCTGTATTTTTCCTATAGTACACTTTTTTAAAAAGAGTTATTTATTTACTTATTTATTTTAAAGACAGTGTGACAGAGGGAGAGAGAGAGAGAGAGAATTTTACCCTTCTGGTTTACTCCCCTAATGGTTTCAAAGCTAAGCTAAGCCAAGCTGAAGCCAGGAGCTAGGAACTCCATCCTAGTCTCCCACATGGATGGCAGGAACTCAAGTACTTGAACCATCATCTGTTGTTTCCCAGCCAAAGCAGCAGGGAGTTGGATCAGAAGTGCAGAAGCTGGGACTCAACCAATGCTCTGGTGTGTCGTGGAGGCAACCTAAGCAGCAAGTTAACCCTCTGTGCCACAATGCCCACCACCACCACCCTCTGATTTTAAAGACTTATGTTACACTTAACACAATTGTAAAGTTGCTAGCCGTGTGATTTGTTTGGTGTCTTTTGCTACCCGGCCCATTCATATTGCCAGTAGACTATAAACTCCATGAAGGCAGGTACCTCCATATCTACAATTTATTGAGCACCTACTGTGTGCTAGGATTGTATGTGTTTGCTTACTTAACCCTCCCAACAATCCCATGAGTTAGACATTGATAATATTCCCATTTTACAGATTAAGGAGTTAAAGCATAGGAAGTTAAATATGCCCAAAGTCACACAATCATTTAGCATAGAGTCAAGATTCTAGCCCCATCCATTCATCTCCAGAGCTTGTGGTTGATTGAATAAATGAATACTGGGCGGGGGGCCAGTGCTGTGGCGCAGCAGGTAAAGCCACCCGCCTGCGGTGCTGGCATCCCATATGGGCACCGGTTCAAGTCTCAGCTGCTCCTCTTCTGATCCAGCTCTCTGCTATGGCCTGGGAAAGCAGTAGAAGGTGGCCCAAGCACTTGGGCCCCTGTACCCATGTGGGAGATCCGGATAAAGCTCCTGGCTTCTGGCCTCAGATCAGCCCAACTCTGGCTATTGCAGCCATTTGGGGAATGCACCAGCAGATGGAAAACCTTTCTCTCTGTCTCCCCCTCTCTCTGTAACTCTACCTCTCAAAGTAAATAAATAAAATCTTTAGAAAAATAAACTTAAATTGAGCAACAAATATACCACTTACAGTTTCTTAGAGTTCTATTCTTTTGAGAAAAGTAATAGGTGAATGATTAGTGCTTGAAAATATTTTTAAATTAATCATGAAAATGGCATAAACTTTACTGCAGAACTTACTTTTACTAAATGTTCAGCGAACAAAAGATGATTCCCATAACTGGCATGTAATATAAGAAACGCACTCATAAAGGTAGTTCCTAGAAATGCGCTCTCCTTTTATTTCGAGGAATGCACTCCATTTCAAATTATCAACATTCTAAACCAGCTGTCTATCAGTAAGACTCTGCACACTGTATACAGCATACTCACTTGTGGCGTCCTGCACTGTTGCCTGCCAAAGTCTAATGAGCCGCCGCTTGTGGTCATGCTGAGACCTGTGTGCTTGCGAGTAAGGCACTTCTATAAATACTTGAAGTGGCAGAAAATCCACGATCACATGGTGTTTTCCGACTGTCGTTTCGCTGGTTATGACTCACTTGTTGGTTCATTTCTGAAATATTGAGTTCCAAGCTAGAGACACCCTAAGGGAAAACGCATTAAACAACTGTCCGCTGAAACTGACAGCACTGATGAAAAAACAGGCAAGAGGGCCCCATGATTACGATCTCATATAAATAAGGAAATTCTTATTGTAAACTGGGTAGATAATAAATGTGTCACTGTTGGAGTGAACTACGATGCAGTGGAACCTCTTGGCAAAGTTCAATGATGGAAGAAAAGGAATAAAGAGTGGACCCAGGGGCTGGCGCTGTGGCATGGCAGATGAAGCTGCCACCTGCAGTGCTGGCATCCCACATGGGCCCCGTTTCGAGTCCCAGCTGCTCCACTTCTGATCCAGCTCTCTGCTATGGCCTGGGAAAGCAGTGGAGGATGGTCCATGTCCTTGGGCCCCTGCACCCATTTGGGAGACCTGGAAGAAGCTCCTGGCTCCTGGCTTCAGATCAGTGCAGCTCCAGCCATTATGGCCAACTGGGGAGTGAACCAGCAGATGGAAGACCTCTTTCTCTCTCTCTCTCTCTCTCTGTCTCTCTCTCTCTCTTTGCCTCTCTTTCTCTCTGTGTGTAACTCTGACTTTCAAATAAATAAATAAATCTTTTAAAAAAGAAAAAACAGCCAGCGCCGCAGCTCATTAGGCTAATCCTCCACCTGCGGCGCTGGCACCCCAGGTTCTAGTCCCAGTCAGGGCACCAGATTCTGTTCCTGTTGCTCCTTATCCTGTCCAGCTCTCTGCTGTGGCCCGGGAGTTCAGTGGAGGATGGCCCAAGTCCTTGGGCCCTGCACCCACATGGGAGACCAGGAGAAGTACCTGGCTCCTGGCTTCAGATCAGCGCGGAGAGCCAGCTGCAGTGGCCATTGGGGGGTGAACCAACGGCAAAGGAAGACCTTTCTCTCTGTCTCTCTCTCACTGTCCACTCTGCCTGAAAAAAAAAAAAAAAATACACACGAAGAGTAGACCCGGGGGCCTCAACCAAAGGTACTGGGTGCTTATGACAATTTCAGTACTGGGGACAAACACAATCAGTTGGTTTTCAAGTGTTCTAGTACAGGTAAAACATAGTATTGGCCTTTGTCCACTCAAATATTTGGTATGTGTATCCTAAATGCAGGGATTATTCTCAAACCCATGAAGATGAGAAGGATCTCATAAATTTGTTGGATGTCAAGAGAGACATCTGCTTAGCATACTGGAAGGAGCTATGAGAAAGCCTCAGTAGGAAGAAAACAGAATGTTCCCGGACCTACCCCTGTCCAAGATGACATCAGATTTGACACGAGAAGTCATAATATTCTCAAACAACCAGGACAACCAAGACATCAAAACAAGCCACATCATGAGAAACCAACAACATAGTGTTAAAAATGCAACCACTTGGTGTAGTAGGTTAATCCGCCACCTGTGGCGCTGGCATCCCATATGGATGCCGGTTCAAGTCCTGGCTGCTCCTCTTCCAATCCAGCTCCATGCTATGGCCTGGGAAAGCGGTGGAGGATGGCTCTAGCGTTTGGGCTCCTGCACCCAAGTGGGAGACCTAGAAGAAGCTCTCCTGGCTCCTGGCGCCTGGCTCAGCTCCAGCCCTTGCAGCCATTTCAGGAGTGGACCAGCAGATGAAAGACCTCTCTCTATGTCTTTCACTCTAACTGTCTGTAATTCTACCTCTCAAGTATATAAATAAAATATTTTTAAATGTGACCCTTTGAAGTAATTGTCGAACAAGGCATGAAAGACTCTCTGTATATTATGTAGTGTCTGAGAGTATATCATGTTTTGCCCACTGTCCTAATCATAGGACATCTTACATACATAAAAGATACAATATTTGACCTCAAATCCTATCTCTACAATAATCAGTATTTACCTCCTTAATGATAATAAAGGATATACAAGCTCTCAGTTATGATTTTCAACCTATTTTAATGCACCTGTGTCAATTTCATTGAAATAGTCACATAATTGAAAACTTGGGGCTTTCTGGGTTAAACAAGATAAATATCAGCAAATGAAATAAAAGGAGACCTGGACATAAAACTTTGAAGGGAGGTGAGTAACTGGATTGCAGATTGCTTATAAATTACATATATTATTAGATTTTCCGGAAGGGAAAATACCTCCATCAATGTTATCTATAGCCATCTTCACTACCCCCACTGAAGTCACTGTGTCTGTTGTGCACCTGCCGTGTTGTGGACCTGGGCCCAGAGGATCAGGGAGTTCAGCAATGGAGGTAGAGGCCAACAACAAGGCACTAACACGGGATGAGGACTGCAGCTGCTGTAGGAAGCCTGAGCTTACCTGCCCTGAGCAGGATAGGTCAGGGGAAGCTTCCGGAAGGAAGTCACAGTTGAGTGAACCTTGAAGACATTATATCCAGCGGCAGCCACCAAGTCTTGTGTAACCCATTCTGTCGCCACAGAGATCTAAAGACTTTCTTTTTCCTTACAAGACTGACTTTCTCAAACAGGGCCATCAAAGAAGGAGGTACCTTTCTCTGAAGGGAGGAGAGAACTTCCACTTTGACTATGACCCTGTCGGAATAAGATCGAAATTGGCGAACTCAAAAGGCTTCCATAGCCTTGGCAACTCATGACTAGAGCCTAGGGAGAGTACTGACACCATAAACAAGAGTGCCAAATTGTTAAGTTAACAACAGGAGCCACTGTGTACTTCCTCCTCATGTGGGATCTGTCCTTATTGTGTTGTCCAATGTGAAGTAATGCTATAACTAGTACTGAAACAGTATTTTACACTTTGTGTTTCTCTGTGGGTGAAAACTGATGAAATCTTTACTTAATATATACTAAATCGATCTTGTGTATATAAAGATGATTGAAGATGAATCTTGATGTGAATGGAATGGGAGAGGGAGCAGGAGATGGGAGGGGTGCAAGGGGAGGGAAGTTATGGTGAGGGGGAGCCATTGTAATCCATAAACTGTACTTTGGAAATTTATATTTACTAAATAAAAGTTAAAAAAAAAAAGACTGACTTTTCTCAGCGATGGCATGGTGACACCTCGAGCAGGACACACATTTGCCTCCGACAAGAAGCCCGAGCTGGTCAGCCTCTTTGTTGGACTCCGATGCCTGCATCCCACTGCTCACCCACTCTCCCGCCCCTCCACGGGGCTTCTGCAAGGCATGTGCCAGCAACAACCAGTCTGGGGACTGACACACCTGGCCCGAAGTTGTGTCCCAGTGCTGCTGGTCCTGAGGCATTTTGATTTGCCTCCCTCATGTACACTGCTAAGTGCTGCCCCTGTGCTTGACCCTGGACTTAAAATCAAATCTGTGTATGGAAACCAGACATGAGTTTAAATGCTGGCAATCCAAAAATGACCCAAAAAATTAATAGAAAAGTCAACACAGTCAGTGTGGCCTGCAACCACCCAAGAGATGGATCTTGTGGAAGAGGCTGTTTGAGTGGAACCATTTCTGAAAGGGGGGACGTGGTTGACCAGAAGTCTCTCTTCTTCTGTCTTTCTGGAATGCCCAGATCATAGGCCAGCAGGGTGTCAAGAGGCAGAACAGAATGTTCCATGGTTCAAAGTCTCAGGACTGGCATCAGACCACTTAGGGAAGAATCCCAGCACAGTCCCTTACAAATCGTGTGACTTCCAGCAAGTCACTTAATCTCTGGTAAAACAGAGGTAGTAACACTTTGTGTAAGAGGTACACCCTACGCTGCTATAACAGCATTTCTTACGGCCTGCTTTATGTCTGCTCACATTCCATTGGCCAGATTCTAGTTACGTGTCCATACCTAGCTAGACAGGAAACTGAGACATGTCATGGCTGGGTGATGGTGTGGTTAGCAAAACTCAGACATTCCACTACACAAGAAAGGGAGAACGAATATGGGTGCTCAGCCGGCAGCATCTGCCGCTGCGACCTCCTAGGGTGGTTCAGGAAGATGACACCCACGGGAAGGGAGAATTAGCGCAGCCCCGTGGGTCCTGGTGTCGCCATTGCTCTCGAGCTCTGGGGGGGCTCCTTGGTGGGCTGCTGAGAAGCCAGAGCAAACTTTGTGCTTGGATTTGTTGCATTGCACTCATCCCTGGAGGAGGTGTTGTAGTTAGGAGACTGCCTGTGGCCACGGCAGGTGCAGCTCCGAGTCACCTGGGGAGAACAGTCACTGTCAGACGTATTTGGTTTATGTAGCAGACGCTGATGCTGTTCCTGCTATGTCCAGGCTCTACACTGAGGGGTTTTCCAGCATGAGCCCCTCTCATTCATACAACAGCCTGGGACAGTACCAGCTCTTCTTTTCCTCACTAGACCTGGAAGGAGGCTGAGGCACAGAAAGGCTAAATGACTCTCCAAGCCCCACGTCGCCGTAGCTAGTTAGTGATGGGGCCAGTGTGGCTGCAGAGGTCACAGCTCAGCTCCACATAGTGAACAGGAATACAGGACGATGAGGGGTGTGTTTCTTGTTGTCAGAATACAACTAAAGCATCGCACCGCCTCCCTCCTACCTGGGGACGCACACTGATCTAAACAGATTGTGAAATCCATGTTTGGGGCCGGCGCTGTGGCATAGTGGGTAAAGCCACAGCCTGCGGTGCCAGCATCCCATATGGGTGCAGGTTCAAGTCCTGGCTGCTCTACTTCCAATCCAGCTCTCTGCTATGGCCTGGGAAAGCAGTAGAAGATGGCCCAAGCCCTTGGGCCCCTGCACCCGTGTGGGAGACCCGGAAGAAGCTCCTGGCTTCTGGCTTCAGATCAGCACAGCTCCAGCCATTGTGGCCAATTGGGGAGTGAACCAGTGGATGGAAGCCCTCTCTCTCTGTCTCTTCTTCTCTCTCTGTGTAACTCTGACTTTCAAGTAAATTATTAAATCTTAAAAAAAAAAAAAAAAGAAAGAAAAGAAATCCATGTTTTACAGTCACATCACTGAGAAAGACTGCAGGAGGATGATTTTTTTTTTAAACATTCATTTATTCATTTGAAAGAGTGACAGGCAGAGAGGGAGAGAGATCTTCCCTCTGCTGGTTCACTCCCCTAAATGGCCGCAACAACCCTGTCTGGGCCAGGCTGAAATCTAGCGTCAGGAACCCCATCCTGGTCTCCCACATGGACAGCAAGAGCTCAGGCATGTAGGCCATCATCTCTGTCCTCCCGAGCACACTGGCATGGAGCAGGACTGGAAGTAGAACTGCCAGAACCCGAACCCTTGCTCCAACTCAGAATGCCAACATGGCAAGCTGCAGCCCACACAGCTGCACCACAACATCGCCCGCTATGAGACAGCTCTGCCTGTCTTTGAAAGGACAAATGACCAGCGCCGCGGCTCACTAGGCTAATCCTCCGCCTTGCAGCGCCCGCACACCGGATTCTGTCCCGGTTGCCCCTCTTCCAGGCCAGCTCTCTGCTGTGGCCCGGGAGTGCAGTGGAGGATGGCCCAAGCACTTGGGCCCTGCACCCCATGGGAGACCAGGAGAAGCACCTTGCTCCTGCCATCGGATAAGCTCGTTGCGCCGGCCGCAACGCGCCGGCCACGGCGGCCATTGTAGGGTGAACCAATGGCAAAAAGAAGACCTTTCACTCTGTCTCTCTCTCACTGTCCACTCTGCCTGTCCAAAAAAAAAAAAAAAAGAAAAAAAAAAGGACAAATGAGAAAGTGTTAAAGATTTGATTCAAGAGCACTGCAGAGCGAGAGAGCCACCTGGGATTGAGGAGCAGCCAAATGTGACAAGAGGGGCGTGGGAGAAGGGGCAGCTTGCTGAGCAGCCAGAGAGAGGAGGGGCAGGAGGAGGACGTTTCCCAGGCTGGGGCTCAGACTTGCAGAGAGTGGGACAAGCGTTCCCGGTGCAGCCACATCCATTCAGACTCACTTTCTACCAGACGAGGGGATCCGCTGACCTGTCTCATCCCTGACATGTAGCACCTGCTCCAGGATTTGTGGACATAAACAGGTTGAAGCCGGAGACACAGTGCCATGACCCAGTATTCTCCTACTTGTGCCAAGTGGCAGAAGCAATTGCATCATGAAAACAAAGGTCGATTAATGGCAAAGAGGCCAAAGGTCTGAAAACTGACCCTCAAACAGCTCAGGAAAAAGATACAGCTACCAAGGCCATGAGCGAGCAATGATAAGGCATACAGGGCAGCGTGGGGTTCATAGTAAACCTGGGTTCTTTGCACTGTGTTTGTAACTTTCTGCAGTTTAAAAATTATATCAAAGGAAAAGTATGCCCCCCCCCCATTTAAACATGCTCCTAGGAGGGCGTTTTCTCAGACAATACCTTAGTTGTAAGTTATTCCGTGGCTGACCTGGGCTGGAATGGGGACGGGGGAAGGCCTGTTTAGACCTCCCATGGTCTAACCTGGCACAAGGTATGGACAAGATGAGGAGGAGGAAGTGGATCCCACCGAATTTAAAACACTTCCATCACAATTTTGCCTTGGACTCAGTAATTTTTTTAATAGGAACAGTTTAAGATACAAAGTAAGGAAATGTAAACACAGGCTACATAGAAATGCCCATATGCTTTTCTTAATTCATATATACATATGAATATATCATATATATGATGTCATCATATATATATACACATATATATATGATGGAATGGAATGTGTTGGGACTTAGAAAACTCTCAGCTCATTCAACAACACATGCCCTAAGCTTACTGCGTGTTATTATTCTGGGACGAGGAAGTACTCCATAGTGAGCATTTGCTTCTGACTTTTTCATTATTATAGAATTAGCTGAGAGTTGTTTAGTAAATATCAGCTATTGTCTCCAAAATAGGCCTTGAGTTTGATGACTGCCTTGGGTGGCGTTTGGAACATGGCTTATCTGACCCTAGGATCGCAGTGTTAAACTGAGAGATTATTTTGTATACTTTTCTCTTGGCAAGCCCCTTAGAACACAAGCCTTGACGCCTGCAATTTAGGGGAGGAAAGCGCCCTAGCTCCTGCCGACACACCTTTCTCAAACAGTCTGGGCTTCTGTTATCCAAGTGTCTACAGGAATAATCAGCCATGATTAAACCTTGAGCAAAGGAAGGTATCGCGATGTTGAAAAAAGGGACTGGGCACTGAAGCCCACAACAAACAAAAGGTGCCAAACACACCAGCCACCAAGACTCTGCCATGTGCCACAAGGAACCCCAGGAGGAACCTCACACTCGCAGCGTGAGTCAGCAGTGCTAACCACTGGCCACATGGAAAGCGGGGTCGCCACAGGCGTTCGGTCAGCAGCACTGCAGCAGGCGGAGGACAAGCAAGGTGCCTGGTTTGCACCAGGAAAGACACACGCCTTCCTTACATCGTCTCTCCCCCACCCCTTCCCCACCCCCATCCCCACCCTCACCTCCACCCCGATTGTTCCTCTTTTCAAACAGACTGATACAAAAGCCTTTCTGCCTGAAGATGAAAATAAAAATTATTTGTAACCGTCAGAAATATTACCAAACAGGAAACACAGCAGTCACATACATTATATTGTGCAACCCAAGTCAAAGTTTTGTTTTTTTTTGTTTTTTTTTTTTTTTTTTTTTTTTGACAGGCAGAGTGGATAGTGAGAGAGAGAGAGACAGAGAGAAAGGTCTTCCTTTTGCCCTTGGTTCACCGGTTCACCCTCCAATGGCCTCCGCGGCTGGCGCACCCCGCTGATCCAAAGCCAGGAGCCAGGTGCTTCTCCTGGTCTCCCATGGGGTGCAGGGCCCAAGCACCTGGGCCATCCTCCACTGCACTCCCTGGCCACAGCAGAGAGCTGGCCTGGAAGAGGGACAACCAGGAAAGAATCCAGCACCCCAACCGGGACTAGAACCCAGTGTGTCGGCGCCGCAAGGCGGAGGATTAGCCTATTGAGCAGCGGCGCTGGCCCAAGTCAAGGTTCTATTTGCTCTCTGCCACTGTTCTTTTGAACAGAAGGGAGGCATATCTTTATTTATTTATTTATTTATTTATTTTTATGATAGGCAGAGTTAGACAGTGAGAGAGAGAGAGACAAAGAGAAAGGTCTTCCTTCCGTTGGTTCACCCCCCCCCCCAAATGGCTGCTATAGCTGGCATGCTGCACTGATCCGAAGCCAGGAGCCAGGTGCTTCCTCCTGGTCTCCTATGTGGGTGCAGGGCCCAAGCACTTGGGCCATCCTCCACTGCCTTCCCAGGCCACAGCAGAGAGCTGGACTGGAAGGGGAGCAACCGGGACAGAATTCGGCACCCCAACAAGGACTAGAACCCAGGGTGCCAGCGCCACAGATGGAGGATTTGACCAAGTGAGCCACAGCGCCGGCCAAGGCCTGTCTTTTAAAATGGAAGCTAACAAAGTGAAAAGAATTAAGAGCACAAATATGAGGCGAGTCCTATCCACACACGTTGGGTGGTCCAGAACTGAGTCACAATTAGATGCAGATGTGCGATTATTGTATGCCATCATAACCCCCAAAGAAGCAAAGTCGTGGAGATGTGGAAGCCGGGGAACCCAAGCCACACGCCCGGCTGAAATGTCGCTTGGGGGCCTCACTGTCAAAGAAGACTTTGAAGGCAGCTAAAGAGACAGGGGTGAGTGAATGGAGATTAGAGAGGCTGCCCTCATTTGTTGAAGGAGATGGAGATGCAAAGACATTAGAGAAACAAAAACGTTTACCAAGATAAGATCTGGGCTCTGATGTACTGAGCCAGGGACTATTTGTGCAAAACAAAAGCAAAGACCGTGTAGGAGCAAAGTCCGGGAAGTCGTGGATAATAAGGCCATGAGCCACATGGCTGGAGCAGGAACACATCCAGCTGCGGCTGGAGGAAGCCTTCTGCTCCGTGGGCAAAGTGAGCTTTGGCCTGTCCAGAGGTGGGAAAGGAAGCATTTCCACTTGGAGCCACACTTGCTGAGGACATCGTGCCATGGAACCCTGGGTTTCAGCATAAACGCCTGTGAGTAGCTGCACCTGCTGAGTGACCCATGGCCACACACAGGCCCCTCTGTCCTCTCTGCAGTCTTAGATTTCAGTCCTTACCTTGTGGCAGTTAACCCCAGGTGTCCCCCTCAGCAAAACCATTCGATCTGTTCTCTAAGATGTACTCCATGGCTTTGTAAGTTTAAAAAGTAATAGCTGGATTTTTCCCAGTGTTGCGCATCTTGGGTTAAGGGTTAAGGGACGGTGTGTGCAGGAATGAAAGGTAACTCCAGCCCCAGAAGGCCCGAGGGAACCAGGTAAAGAGTCTGGAAAGGATCTGCTACCACTTCCCAGCCCGAGTGGAGGAGAAGGACAGCAGGAGCGATATGGGTTCACAGCCACGCTCAGAGAGACCTGGGCTTGGGGAGTGTCATTCCTGGAATGCCGAGTGCCGCTGCTGGCCCCACCTCCACCCCACAGCCTCTGCTTTCAGGGTTCAGCAGGGAAAACTGGCCTCCACGCTAGAGTGGTCAGTGTGCCTCTTTACCTGTAGTCCAGGTCCCTGCTGCCATGGTCACCCCTGTTACCATGGCAACCGCCCCCTCTACTCTTCTCATTGCTCTTGCCTCCAGGATCTTTTGCTGATGTGTCCACCATAGAGGGAGACCAAATATCCTGCCACACAGGGGTTTCCTAGGACATGGGACTCTTGGTGCTAAAACAGACTGTCCCCAGCAAACAAGAAGAGTCGGTCATGCCACCATCACTGGCTTGTGTCTCAGAATTCAAAGTTGGGGGCTGGCATTGTGGTGCAGCAGGTTAAGCCGCCACTTGCGACTCTGGCATCCCATCTCAGAATACTGGTTTCAGTTCCTGCTACTCTGCTTCCAACCCAGCTCCCTGCTAATGTGCCTGGGAGGCAACAGATTATGGCCCAGGTACTTGGGTCCCTGCCACCCAAGCAGGAGATTGAAATGGAGTTTCTGGCTCCTGGCTTCAGCTTGTCCCAGCTCTGGCTGTTACGGGCATTTGGAGAGTGAACCAGCAGATAGAAGATCTGTCTCTTTCTCTGTCACTATGCCTTCCAAATAAATAAATATTTAATTAAAAAACAACAGAATTCAAAAGCACACTTCTGATCTAAGAAAAAAAATGCTGGGGCAGTTGTTCCCCCATTGTGAGTGCCCTACTGGGTCCCCTGGGGAACCTCACACACCTCCGTGTCCCCATGTGGAACTGAGCAACTCTTTGTGCTCACACCGCCTTCCCTCAGTCCATTCTCTGTGACAGTTTCGTGTCCACCTGCCTGTCCCCGCAGCTGTGTTGTCTCCAGGCTGCACCTGCCCATCCCCCCAAAGCCCCTTCTCTTTGGGGAGGGTCCTCGCTATACAACCTGGGTGATGAAGACTGTGCTGGAAACGTCCTGCAACTGAGTGCTGTGTGTGCACCAAGGTGACTGGAGATGCTCACTCTATCTTCCTGAAAAGATGCTAGTATGTTATATTAAATGCTAAAGGGTAAGAAAGGTGGAGGCCGGTGCTGTGGCGCAGCGGGTTAACGCCCTGGCCTAAAGCGCTGGTATCCCATATGGGTGCTGGTTCGAGACCCGCTGCTCTACTTCCAATCCAGCTCTCTGCTGTGGCCTGGGAAAGCAGTAGAAGATGGTCCAAGTCTTTGGGCCCCTGCACCCGCATGGGAGACCTGGAAGAAGCTCCTGGCTCCTGGCTTCGTATTGGCACAGCTCTGGCCTGTTGCAGCCAATTGGGGAGTGAACCATCAGATGGAAGACTTCTCTCTCTCCCTCTCTCTGCCTCTCCTCTCTCTGTGTAACTCTGACTTTTAAATAAATAAATAAATCTTTTTTAAAAATAACATCATATAATGAATTATACACACACATATGCACACACATGTGCACACACACACAGAGTACAGGTTGAGTATCTCTTGTCTGAAATTCTTGGGACCAGAAGTACTCCAGATTTTGGAGTTTTTTCTGATTCGGAATGTATATAATGAGATATCTTGGGAATGGAACTGAAGTCTAAATATAAAATTCCTTAAATTTCATGTATCCCTTATATAGAGAGAGCCTAAAGGTAATCTTCTACAATATAGTTAGCTTTTTGCATGAGGTTAGGTGTGGAATTTTCAACTGTAGTGTCATGTTGGCAATCAAAAAGTTTCAGATTTGGGATATCTCAGATTTTCAGATTAGGAGTATTCACCTTTATGATATCCCTTGTTATTTTCACATATCAATATGTGTTAACATCTTTCCGTGTCAATAGATAACGATCTACATGAACACGTTTAATGGCTGTGCAGTACCTCGTGTCTTCTGTGGTGTTCCATGGATGACACATTCTTTAGCTCGGATCAGTAGAAGCAGAAACTTCCCAAGGAGAAAGCATTTTCCTTAGACTCGCTTTCCCTTCCTTGCAGTGTTGGAACCTCTTAAAAACCTGCTGTGACCACAGTAGTTTACAGAATCATCCCTAAAATAAAACACCCAGAAGTGCATCTTGGTGAAACACCACCAAAAAGAGGAAATAGAAAACCCGAGGCTCTCTGGTCTAACAGACAACAATTCATAGAATGTAGGTAGGAAACCACTCCAGAAAATAAAAACAAGCAGTAACTAAAGCCAAAAAGTGACTAATGGCCAGATACTGGAAGTGCAATCCACACAGGTGATAAACAAATTCATAAGCACTGAATAAACAAGCCTTGGGGAAGGAAACACTGTGAAACCAGGAGAAAAGACAGAAAAGCAGCCCTTAAAATAGGAAAAAGAGGACCGGCGCCGGTTCGAATCCCAGCTGCTCCACTTCCTACCCAGCTCCCTGCTAACATGCCTGGGAAAGTAGTGGGAGATGGCCCAAATCCTTGGGCCCCTGCACCCATGCAAGAGACCTGGAGGAAGCTCCTGGCTTCAGCCTGGGCTGTCCCAGCCATTTGAGGAGTGAACCAAAGGATGAAAGACCTCTCTCTGTCTCTCTCTCTCCCTCTCTATCTGTAATTCTGACTTTCAAATAAATAAGATCAATCTTTTTTTAAAAAAATATTAATAAAAAAGAAGACAAATAAGAGCAAGGCTCTGCAGAACTTGGAGAGTTCAGTAGATAATAATAAGGAGGGCATGAAAAGGAGCAAAGATGTAGGAAATAAATGCCGGTGTGCTGACCAATACTGATATGCCTACTGAAGTCAAAGCAAACGGTTGTTGTGGCTGTTGTTATTTTAAATGTATTTATATACTTGAAAGTGATATCGGGATTTGACCCCTTAAAAATATATCAGAATGTAGCCCCTTAAAGTTCCCCAGAAGTCCCATCTGGGGTGCCACATATGTTATTGGAGTTTGGGGTGCCATACGATATCACCACATGCTTATTAGTAAATCCCCAATATTTAAAACCCGAGAGGGTTCTTGCCTAATATTTAGAGAAGAATTCTAAATACCGGCATAAATGAACGAGGCAGCATGGTACATTTTAAGCTTTTATTCAGTACCAAAGATGCATAGGCGAGTGAGGGCTTTATCTATAGGAGAGAGGTAAATCTGGGTTCATACCGAGTACCAGGAACCAGCCACATGGAAGAGCATCTAGGCCAGGAAGCATGGGGCGAGTTGGCCCATGTGCCCTGAAGGCACAGGGCTACAGCCAGCCCCCTACTGGCAAGAGGCCAGGGCCTGGAAAAAGAAGGAAAAGGGCTGGACACACCCTGTCCCAGGCTTTTAATCCACTTCCAAAGGGTAGTGGTTAATTAACCTGATTGGCCGGTGGCTGCTCAGGTGTGGCCAGGTAGGGGCATGAAGTCACACAGGGGCATGGTGAAGGCATGGTCTTCCAGCTCACAAACCTAGTCAATTTTAACCTGTAAGCCTATCTACTTCAAAAGGTAGGGTTACAGAGAGAGGGAGAAACAGAGAGATTTTCTATCCACTGGTTCACTCTCCAAATGGCTGCAATAGCCAGGGCTGGGCCAAGCCAAAGCCAAGGGCCTGGAACTCCATTCAGGTCTCCCATGTGGGTGGCAGGGGCCATCCTCTGCTGCTTTCCCAGGTGCATTATCAGGGAGCTGGATCAGAAGTGAAGTGGCTGGGACTCGAACTGTCCACCTTGTTCTTTCATAGAAGGTACTGGTACTATAGAATGTGCATACTACAGAATCCCATAGTATATAATATATTACATAATCAATAGTATGAACACCTCATCATTTATTTATCCATTTCCTTGTTAACAGGCTTTTGGGTTGTCTCCAACTTTCACACTTGTAAGCAACGCCACTATGAACATCCTTGCATCTATAATTCTGAGAATTTTAAGTCTTCCAGTAGAACAGATTGCTAGAAATGGAATCACAAGACTCCCTTCTCTTAAAAACAAAACTCTACCCTGATTTGCCCACAGGCCCCCATACTGGTCAAATGCCTTCACACCAACCTGAAAAGGGAGGCACCTGCTACTCCTCTCCACATCTCTCCCCATCTCTCACGTGCTTGCTGTCACCTCCCTGGAGGCGGCTTGCTCCACAGGCCACTGGTTTTATGCTCAGTGTCTGGCTGAGCAGAAAGATGCAATAGTGCCATAAATAGAGAACAAGCTTTCACAATGATGAGCTGAAGAATGCCCGAGGAAGAGATGGGTATCCTTAGGTCGTAAAGCAGATGAAGTCGCCTCTTGGAGTCCCCATTGGATCTCAGCTTTGATGGATGCCTCATTGCTTCCAGCGCTCAGTAGGCCATTTGTACTGGGTGTCTGCATCAGAATAGTTGACTTGGTGCCAACTCTTCACCATACTCGCTGGTGGTTTCCTTTTCACACCATGCTTCCTGTAATCCTCAAGGCAATCCTGGGAGGGCGTAGATGACTTAACTGAAGCTCAACAGTGACTAAGCGACTTCACCCACTATCAGAGGCTCAGGATTCTAAGCCAGGGCACCCCAATGCCAAAACCCTCTCCTCTCACTGTTTCAGAAACTTGTCACTGTTTCGTTCCAGACTACTTCCTCTAGGGAAGTGGCTTGACAATCCTGGACTAATCACCTCCTCCCTAGGCTAAGGAAGGAATCAGAAGACAGAAAAGTATTTTATTTCTAAGATGGACTCTCTGCCTGTTTTTTTTGTTTGTTTGTTTGTTGCATTTATTTTATCAATCTAAATAGCAGCACAGGCCACTGGTTTTATGCTCGAAGTGGCTGAGCAGAAAGATGCAATAGTTTAGATGCAATTTCTAGAGAGAAATTCTAGAAGTTCTACCAAAGATAATGAGTTTAATCAGGAATAAGTTTTGTAGTGTGGAATACTCATGTCATAGTAAATTATCAGTGTTTCGAGGGCAAAGGGACATAAGAGGTTTTCAACGTTTATTTTTATATAATTGAAAGAGAGAGAGATCTCCCATTTACTTTATACTTCCCAAATGCCCACAACAGCCAGGGCTGGGCCAAGCCAGAAGCCAGAAGCCAGGAACTCCATCCAGGTTTCCCATGTGTGTGGCAGAGACCCAAGCACCTGAGCCATCATCGGCTGCCTCCCAGGGTGTACATTAGCAGGAAGCCGGGTCAGAAGCAGAGCAGCTGGGACGAGAACCAGCACTCTACTGTGGGCTATGTGCATCCCATGCATCAGCCTCACCTGCCGCACCACAACAACCACCCCAACGAAAAAGGTTACACAGGCTGTTTTGAAATTATCATCCTGTTCACAAAGATAAATAACAAGAGTGATTTTGGAGTCCAGTTCTCTGCGTGGCCCGGGAGTGCAGTGGAGGATGGCCCAAGTCCTTGGGCCCTGCACCCCATGGGAGACCAGGAGAAGCACCTGGTTCCTGGCTTTGGATCGGCGCAGCGTGCCAGCCACAGCACACCGGCCGTAGCGGCCATTTGTGGGGTGAACCAACGGAAAAGAGGAAGACCTTTATCTCTGTCTCTCTCTCTCTCTCTCTCTCTCTCTCTCTCTCTGTTTAACTCTGCCTGTCAAAAAAAAAAAAAAAAAAAAAAAAGAGTAGTTTGGGGCTAAGGTTGATCAGGCATCCAACTGCCGGCCAGATGTCCTTGCAGAAGTGGTTGCTGTGTGTGTAAGGTTGTGATCGCCTCTGTGTAACGCTGTGATTCTGGCACAGGGTGTTCTGCTTTGTTTTGTTTTAAGATTTCTTTCTTTATTTATTTGAAAGAGTTACAGAGAGAGTTACAGGAAGAGACACACACACACACACACACACACACACACACACAGCCTTCCATCTGCTCGTTCACTCCCCAGATGGCTGCAATGGCCAGGGCTGGGCCAGGCCAAAGCTATGCACAGGAATAAAAGCATCTCCTTCTCTTCCAGACACGTGAGCTCCTGGTGCAGCCAAGCTGGTGACTTCTGGTGTGTATTTCAGAGTACTGGCAACTGGCGCCAAATCTAAAAGCGCTTTAGGGAGAAGCGCTCATGGGAGCTTTACCAGTTACAAGCCCATTTTATATTTCATGGGTTTAGGAATCTGGTTTGCCTTAATGGCCAAGTCATCATGGGCTTTTACTGTTGGTCAAACCAGAGTTTCTCAGGAAATAATGTATCTTAAAAATTAATTAGAGGGTTGGGGCCAGTGCTGTGACGCAGCCGGTTAACACCCTGGCCTGAAGCGGATTAACGCCCTGGAATGGTGGCCACTGTGTAGCATTCCTCGTGGTCCCCTTTCCTGAATGAGTTCTTTCCTTTTCTGTCATCTGTGTGGGGTACTGACCCAGCATCACTTAGCAGCAACTCATCTAACCCTGGAGAGCAGCATCCAGAAAGAGCTGAAAGACCTGCACACCATCTGGGAACCTGATGTCAAAGTCAGATTGAGTAACTGGAGAGTACTTTAGATGGTGTCCTTTTAGGGGAAAAGGGGGAGGTGGAAAACAGGAACTAAAATTGCCTGGGGCATTGCATAGAATCATAGCCTATCTCACATTGTGAAACAGGAACCCAGCAAGCACGCCCCTAGGGAAAGGAGACGCTGGTCAGTGTGTGTAGTCCCGTGACTGTGGGGACAGACAATTCCATGCGGACAGGAGCTGACCAAATCCCCGCTGCTTTGCTAGCATCATTGCAGGACAGAGCCTGGAACTTCCAACCACACATCTAGTTCTGGAATGCAGGTCTTGAGGCGTGCAGAGAACAACTTCAAAAATGCCAAATAGGATAGAATTAGCACAGAGAAAAGGAGAAGAAATTGATGAATACACAGATTAAAATTTCACAGCAAATGATAATGAACAGAAATATTCAGCCAACAAGCTCAAACAATGGGGAAATTAATTCACTGCTCTTAGAATGAAATTGTAAACTGCTCTGGAAAATTATTTACTTACTTGAAAGGCAGAGAGAGAGAGATCTCCCATCCTCTGGTTCACTTCCCAAATGTTCATAACAGCCAGCGCTGGGCTGGCCAGAGTCGGAAACCTGGAACTTAATTCAGATCTCCCATATGGGTGACAGGAACCCAGCAACAGCTGATGCCTCCCAGAGTCTGCACGGGCAGGAAGCTGGAGTCAGGAGCCGGAGCCAGGTGTTAAACCCAGGTACTCCATTATAGGACACAGGCATCATAACTGCGAGGCTAAATGCCCAATCCCCAAAATCACTTAAGTAAAGATATCTAAGAACTTCAAAACAAATAACTGAAGCATTAACACGTTTTAAAATATACAAGAAATATAGGGAAAAGGGCAGATTAAGATCCAACGGGTCTGGGGGCTGGTGCTGTGGTATAGCGGGTAAAGTCACCTCCTGCGGTGCCAGCATCCCATATGGGTGCTGGTTCGAGTCCTGGCTACTCCACTTCTGATCCAGCTGTCTGCTATGGCCTGGGAAAGCAGAAGATCATCCAAGTCTTTGGCCCCCTGCACCCACATAGGAAACCCAGAGGAGGCTCCTGGATCCTGGCTTCAGATCAGCACAACTCTGGCTATTCCAGCCACCTGGGGAGTGAACCAGCAGACGGAAGACCTCTCTCTCTCTCTCTGCCTCTGCCTCTCTGTAACTCTGCCTTTCAAATGAATAAATAAATCTTAAAAAAAAATAATAAAAGATCCAATGGGTTAGAAAAAGAACCAATTAGAAATTCTGTAAATGAACTATTTATGAAAATAAAGGGGCCGGCGCCATGGCTCACTTGGTTAATCCTCTGCCTGCAGTGCCTACATCCCATATGGACGTGGGGTTCTAGAACCAGTAGCTCCTCTTCCAGTCCAGCTCTCTGCTGTGGCCCGGGAGTGCAGTGGAGGATGGCCCAAGTGCTTGGGCCCTGCACCCCATGGGAGACCAGGAAAAGCACCTGGCTCCTGGCTCCTGCCATCGGATCAGCGCGGTGCGCCGGCCGCAGCGCACCGGCCGCGGCGGCCATTGGAGGGTGAACCAATGGCAAAGGAAGACCTTTCTCTCTGTCTCTCTCTCTCACTGTCCACTCTGCCTGTCAAAAAAAAAAAAAAAAAAATTTTGAGTTGGATATATAAGCAGTCCTCATTTTGCACGTTCTGTACTAACTGAAATCCATGCATATTGCAATGATGTCCTCGCTTTGCATGGTTCTGTAAGAAGAGTTCTAACATGCACAAGTTTCATTTAATATGGCATCACACAAAGTAAGGATGGCCTGTACTCTAGAGGAAACAAAATTAAAGACAGAATTGGTGAATACTGGGAGGTGGTACAAGAATTTACTGGCAATACAGCTCAGATGGACAAAGAAATTAAAATATGAGTGAGAAATTAAGAGAAATGGAGGTTAGATTAAGGGATATGATAAAGGTATAATTTATGAACTTACCCAGCAGAGTGGATTTCAATAGTTTTCAGATTAAAAAGTGTATAGTAGATGATTTAAAAAAAGATAAATAATAATGAAACCTACCTTGACACATTATAGCAAAGTTGTAGTACAAAAGGATAAGAAGAAAATCATAAAAGCTAACAAAAAGAGTACTTGTAAAACTTAGGCTAATAGAGCCTCCTCCCTTGACAGCAATATATGCCCAAAGAAAAGATCTTCTAAGTGCTAAAGGGAAATTATTAAAAACATAAATTTTATACTCAGCTAAATATCATTCATGAGTGGTAGCATAATAAAGATTCTTTTTTTAAGATTTATTTATTTTTATTTGAAAGTCAGAATTATACAGAGAGAGAAGGAGAGGCAGAGAGAGAGAGAGGTCTTCCATCCACTGGTTCACTCCCCAAGTGGCAAGGGCCAGAGCTGCACCCGTCTGAAGCCAGGAATGAAGAGCTTCCTCCAGGTCTCCCACGTGGGTGCAGGGGCCCAAGGACTTGGGCCATCTTCTACTGCTTTCCCAGGCCATAGCAGAGAGCTGGATTGGAAGAGGAGCAGCCAAGGACTAGAACCGGTGCCCATATGGGATGCTGGCGCTTCAGGCCAGGGCATTAACCCGCTGCACCACAGTGCTGGCCCCAGTAGCATCTTTTAAATGATATTTCACTATCTTAAAAACCAAAGCCTTGGGGCCTGCACTGTGGCATGGTAGGCATGTCCCAACTACTCTTCTTCCAATGCAGCCCTCTGTTATGGCCCGAGAAAGCTATGGAAAGCTATACACCCATGTGAGAGACCCAGAAAAAAAACTCCTGGCTCCAGATTGGTTCAGCTCCAGCTGTTGTGGCCATTCGGGGAGTGAACCAGCTGATGGAGGACCTTTCCCTCTGTCTCTCTCTATCTCTGTAACTCTATCTCTCAAATGAATAAATAAAATCTTTTTTAAAATGATTTATTTCTTTACTTGAAAGAGTTACATGTCCCGTCCCGCAGGACAGCAACTGGGGCCGAGCACCTAGAAGGAGAAATGAAAGGGACAGGAGACACAAAGATGACAGCAAAACAAGTCCTGATCAAGCTGCGATTTTTATTTTTCAACCACACTCTTATATATCATAAAGGCAGGGTGTCGGGCGGGGGAAGGAGGGGCGTTTAGGAGGGCAGGACGTCGGGCGGGGGAAGGAGGAGGAGCTTATCTTGTAGCTGCAATGCTTGTGCAAGTAGGGGAAAAGTTACAAGGTCTTTTTTTTTTTTTTTTTTTTTTTTTTTGACAGGCAGAGTGGACAGTGAGAGAGAGAGACAGAGAGAAAGGTCTTCCTCTGCCATTGGTTCACCCTCCAATGGCTGCCGTGGCCGGCGCGCTGCGGCCGGCGCACCGCGCTGATCCGATGGCAGGAGCCAGGAGCCAGGTGCTTTTCCTGGTCTCCCAAGTTACAAGGTCTTAAGGCACAAGGTCACACAAGGTTGCATTATCAGTACTATCCAGCCTGGGCTGTCTAGTCCTGCCTCACCAGTTTTCCACTAAGAGGCCACATGCTGCGTGGTCCCCGACATATCCCCCTTTTTTATTAATTAAGTAGAAATGGCTACCAGTTAGGCCAAGCATGATGAGCGAGCAGTGCCTGTCTTAGGAATCGACCCGGAGCTCCAGCACCTCTCACCCGTCATTGGATATCCTTGCCAGTCCCCAAGGACTCCTGTCTTAGGTGGGTGAGGCTCCAGGAAGGTGCCCGTCGTTGGCTTACTGCTTGTCTTACTGATAGGCCTGGAGCCCTTCCTGGGCTCCCGACTCGGGCAGCGGCAGACCAAAGGGGAGAGTCAGTTGTTGGAGGGACCGTGATCTCACCAGCCAGACTTCACCAGCCAGAGAGAGAGATAACATTCTCCAGGGGATCTTCCATGGCCAGACTTTGGTAATGTATTTGAATTGGTCTGGCTGCTAAATTATCTACTTGCTGTTCGATAAAAGTCATCAGCTTATTGAAAAGACAAGGACCTACAGATAGTATAACAAGCAAACCAACAATGGGGCCTAAAAGTGGTAGCAAATAGGGAAGCGGTCCATTCCATCCCGTCCAAAAGGGATTTTCAGCCATGGCACGTCAACGACGCTCCAGATCTTCTTGAAGTGTCATGATTTTATCGCGAACACGCCGGATTTGTTAGTATAAAAACAACATTTTTCCTGTAAAACCAAACAAATACCTCCTTGTTCAGTAGTAAGCAAGTCTAAGCCTCTACGATTTTGTAAAACCACTTCCGCTAGGGAATCAATTTGATCTTGAAGGTCCTGAATGGTGGTGGATAGGGTTTGTACATCATTAATAAGTTGTTGGGACAATTCTCTATATTTTTGGACCACAATCCCTAGCCCTGTGGATCCTGTAACCACAGCTGTGGAAATTCCCAATGTGGCCAATAAAGGAATAAATGGAATAGCTTGCCTTTGCCTTCCTGCAATATAATCAAAGGAGGGAATAGGGACAGGGGTATTTCTATCAATAATTTCTACATTGGGAAGAAGCATAGCATGCATGCAACTACCGGTCCAATTCGTTGGTAAAAATGATATAAGCTAAGTTATCCCTACATACAAAAACGGTGGAATTAGGGGCATAAAGAGGGTAATCTACTGTTACACTATTTGTACAGAAAGGAGCAAGGCCTACATCAATATTGAAGGAATTATGGTAAGGAGAGTTATAAAGGCAAGTGATATTTTCCGTTGGGATGGGAAGAACAGGGAAAGGCTGTATAGGGGGGCAACCAAAGGAGATATTAAACCCAAGGGTATCATTAAGCGGCAGAAAAATGGCAAGAGGAAGGGGGGGTCCCTGGCGTAAACAGAGCCAGCAGTCTTTTGCAAGGTCTGGGGCAGAGAGATTAAGCAGTTTATGGGTGTTGGTAAGGATATCGATGGTATTGACATCCAAGCCTTCTCATTTCCTCTGGAATGAACTTCAGCCAGGGGGTGGTATTGGAGGGAAGGGTAAAGGCTCTCAAATAGGGTTTTGAGTGTTTTTTTGTGTTTTAATTGTGCAAGGGTATCCTGAGGGCCTCCACCATCAGACACTCCCACAGGGGCTATAGGGTACCAGCAGGCTACTTGTCCCTTAGTGGGGCAGGGAGGAGAGCTGAGGCGTGAAGAAGACAAGTCTCCTCCGAATGCTCCCCCATAATCTCCTGTTATAGTGGCAAACAATAAATGCTGATCCCCCTCATTACAGGTTTGATACTGCGTACAACAGGAGGAGTGCACGGAATAGAGAAGGAGAGGCAGAGGGAGAGAGAGAGAGGTCTTCCATTCACTGGTTCACTTTCTAGTTGGCCACAATGGGCGGAGCTGCACTAATCCAAAGCCAAGAACTGGGAGCTTCTTTCCAGTCTTCCATGCAGGTGCAGGGGCCCAAGGGCTTGGACCATCTTCTACTGCTTTTCCAGGCCATAGTAGAGAACTGGATTGGAAGTGGAGCAAATGGGTCTCGAACCGGCACCCATATGGGATGCCAGCATTGCAGGTGGCAACTTTACCTGCTACGTCACAGCGCCAGCCCCTAAATAAAATCTTTTTTAAAAAAAGATCCATGATGCCAGCAATATAGCATAGTACATTAAGTAAACTGTCACTTGCCAGTTCCAATCTGGGCTACTCTGCTTCTGATCCATCTTCCAGCTAACACACCTGGGAAGGCAGCAGATGTCCCAAATACTTGGGCCCCTGCCACCCACATAGAAGACCAGGATAGATTTTCTGGACCCTGGCTTTGGACTGTCTCAGAGCTGTCTGTTACAGCTCTTCGGGGCGTAAACTAGCAGATGGAATCACTTTCTTCCTTCTCTCTCCCTCTCTCCCTCTCTCTCCCCGTCACTCTGCTTTTCAAATAAATAAATGATCTTTTGTCAAAAAGCCATGAATCCCTCCAAGTGCCCCATTATACCCATCTTTTCAGCATCTGAAGGGTTACTATGCACACTAATGTGGGTGAAACCCTATGCGTTCATCACGTATATCCAGGACAGTTGATATGCTGACGTGTTATATGACAGAGTGGCATCAAGAGTAAATGGATTAAACCATTGCATTTTCCCTCCCAAGCACATTTTTCCTTTTAAGGTCTGGCACAAATTTGTTTTTTAATACTTCCAACTTGCTCTTCAAAGGAGTGATTCTTTTCCCCTATTTAAAAATTTGTTAATATAAAGGGAACAAATTTCATGTATTTTATGTATACAGTTTGTTTTTTGTTTTTGTTTTGTTTGTTTGTTTGTTTGTTGACAGGCAGAGTTAGTGAGAGAGAGACAGAGAGAAAGGTCTTCCTTTTTTCCGTTGGTTCAGCCCCCAAATGGCCGCTATGGCCGGAGCTGCACCAATCCGAAGCCAGGAGCCAGGTGCTTCCTCCTGGTCTCCCATGTGGGTGCAGGGCCCAAGCACCTGGGCCATCCTCCACTGCCCTCCCAGGCCACAGCAGAGAGCTGGACTGGAAGAGAAGCAACTGGGACAGAACTGGCGCCCCAACCGGGACTAGAACCCAGGGTGCCGGTGCTGCAGGAGGAGGATTAGCCTAGTGAGCTGCGGCGCCGGCCATGTATACAGTTTTAAGAAAATAATGATACTCCCCAACCTCCCTCCTGCCTTACCTCCTCTTTCCCATTTTCCTTTTAATTTTGTGATGATTACGTTCAATTTACTTTATAACACAGGCTTAATCCTCCACTAAAGAATTCAAGCAGTAAATAGAAAGACCACCATTCTTGGGGCCAGGACTGTGGCATAACAGGTAAAGCCACCACCTGCAGTGCCAGCATCCCATATGGGTACTGGTTCAAGTCCTGGCTGCTACTCTTCTGATCCAGCTCTCTGTTATGGCCTGGGAAAGCAGTGGAAGATGGCTCAAGTCCTTGGGCCCCTGCATCTGTGTGGGAAGATCTAGAGGAAGCTCCTGGCTCCTGGCTTTGGATGGGCAAAGCTCTGGCCATTGCAGCCAACTGGAGAGTGAGCCAGTGGATGGAAGACCTCTCTCTCTCTGGCTCCTTCTCTCTGTGTAACTTCTGACTTTCAAGTAAATAAATAAATCTTAAAAAAAAAAAATGCCTGTTCATATCCTTAGTCCATTTCTTAACTGGATTGCTTGTTTTGTTGTTGTTGAGTTTCTTGAACTCCTTATATGTCCTGGATACTAATCTTTATCAGATGTATAGTTTGCAAATATTTTCTCCCATTCTTTCGGTTGCCTCTTCACTTTGTTGAGTGTTTCCTTTGCTGTGTAAAGGCTTCTTAGTTTAATGTAATCCCATTTGTCTATTTTTGCTTTTACCTGTGCTTCTGGAATCTAGTATAAGAAGTCTTTGCTTAGACCAATGCCTTTCAGTGTTTCTCATATATTTTTTTCCTAGTAATCTGATGGTTTCAGGTCTTAAATTTAGATGCTTGATCCGCTGCAAATTAATTTTTTAAAAAAAGCTTTAAAGCAAGATTTATTAGAGTCAAAGACCTCCAGTCAGAGTGGCATGAAGAGGGGCCTGCAAGAGAAACAAAACACAAAGGGCCTCGCAGCACTGGGGTTTTGGGGCTGGTGCTGTGTGTAGCGGGTAAAGCCACAGCCTACTGTGCTGGAATCCCACATGGGTGCCAGTTCTAGTCCCAGCTGCTCCACTTCTGATTCACCTCTCTGCTTTGGCCTGAAAAAGCAGTAGAAGATGGCCCAAGTCCTCAGGCCCCTGCACCTGCGTGGGAAGACCTGGAGGAAGCTACTGGCTCCTGGCTTCAGATCAGTGCAGCTCCGGCCATTGCAGTCATCGGGGGAGTGAACCAGCAGATGGAAGACCTATTTCTCACTCTGCCCCTCCTTCCCTATCTGTGTAACTCTGACTTTCAAATAAATAAATAAATCTTTAAAAAAAAAAAAGACCCAAGGACCCCCTGGCACTGGGGTTTTTAAATGCAATTTCAAAGGAAAAAAAAAAAAAACGACAATCAAATTGGCATTCAGTTAACAGACAGGGACAAAAACCATCAAAAGACCTGATTCACAATCCTTTATCTTATCTGGCTTGCTCATGATAAAACAAAAAAAAATTGCAAAGGTGGGATACTTAATTTGTTTTCACAATAAACTATGAGCTTAGGAGGATGCAGTCACCACTCCTTGCTATTCTCCTGGTAAATTTGGGAGATTCCAAAGAGTGGGCAGGAAGGCACTTTGGACCTTGCTAAAGATAATATTTTGTGGGCCGGCGCCGCGGCTCACTAGGCTAATCCTCCGCCTAGCGGCGCCGGCACACCGGGTTCTAGTCCCGGTCGGGGCGCCGGATTCTGTCCCGGTTGCCCCTCTTCCAGGCCAGCCCTCTGCTGTGGTCAGGGAGTGCAGTGGAGGATGGCCCAGGTGCTTGGGCCCTGCACCCGCATGGGAGACCAGGAAAAGCACCTGGCTCCTGGCTCCTGCCATCGGATCAGCGCGGTGCGCCGGCCGCAGCGCGCCGGCCGCGGCGGCCATTGGAGGGTGAACCAACGGCAAAGGAAGACCTTTCTCTCTGTCTCTCTCTCTCACTGTCCACTCTGCCTGTCAAAAAAAAAAAAAAAAGATAATATTTTGTGGAACATTCTCCACCATCAGTCTCTACTAGAATCACCCTGTCTGCCTATTAACCCATCTGACTCCTCACATCCCCCCTCAAGAAGAATGGATCCTAACATCTGTTAGGGGGGACTGGGTGGTAACCTCTCTGGCTGCTTCATGCTGAAAAGGTGCATCCGTTGAGACGGGTTCCAGCAGGAGGTGGCTTCTCCAGGGGCCAGCAGTACCAGCGTGCAGAGGCAGCTTGCAGAACTGCTTCCATCCAAGGTTTCATGTGCACGGCCACCTGAAATTTCACTGTTTCAAATCCGGAGAAAGCGAATCTGACAAGCAGTTTAAACTCACAGGATCTAAGACCTGAAGACAGAGTTATTATTAAACCATGAGCAAGTTCTCTCATTGAGAGGCAAATAGAAACTGACAGAAGGGGCCTGATAATAATCTGGTGGGCCTTAAGGCCTTGCCAGTTATGAGTCCAGGCCTATCTATCTCTTCACACGGGGTACAGCATAAGGGAGGGGTTAACTTCATTAGGAAATGTACCCTATTGACTTCCATTACCTGGTAGCTGGCCTGGGAGGGGAACTGGCCAAGTAAAAGGCAGGTGGCATCTTTAACAGGAAATTTACAGTTCTGCCTGCAATGTTGCTGACTATACTTGGCCATCCCCTCAGCAGCAGGGGTAACTTTGGAAACTGCGCCGAGTGAAGGGCTTATCAGCTTAGAGCCAACAAGGCCTGTGACTCTGACCTGATGTCATTTGACTCCAGGGCAGGTCCATTTCCAGTGACCCAACTCTTGGCTGGCAGAGCTGCCAGGGCTGTTCATAAGCTGACTTCTGCTGTAGCCCTGACTTTCTGTATTGGAAATCATTGCAGTGGACTGGCCTGCTGGGTCTCCCTGGTGGCAGAGCACTGTACAGAGCAGCCAGTAATCGGCCTGCCATCTATCTTTACATTGCTTCTGCTGCCTAGCTTCTCTTCCTCCTGGTTTTTGTTAAAGAAGACCAGAGGAAACCTTTAAGGGGATGCAAGTCAAGGGGTGCTCAATCCCATCTCTATAATCTTTGCTGGCCTAACCTAGAAGTCTATAGTCATAGGCACGTCCTGATGGTGGTTTTCCTTTGAGGTAGACAATGCTCATGAGTAAAGCTATGTCCTCACTTTAAAGCTTTCTCTCTCTTTGTTTGGTCTGAAAGGGAGGTTTTGCCTATTTACTGTGCCCATGGCAAAGCAAATATAGCTATGAAATCATAATCTAAGCTCTCAATCTGGCTATGCTATTATTACAGAAAAATGTTAGCCATTCCTTTTATAAAGTCTAAAGATAAAACTGTGGCTGGCGCCGTGGCTCACTTGGCTAATCCTCCACCTGCAGTGCCGGTACCCCAGGTTCTAGTCCTGGTTGGGGCAACGGGTTCTGTCCCGGTTGCTCCTCTTCTATTCTAGCTCACTGCTGTGGCCCGGGAAGGCAGTGGAGGATGGCCCAAGTGCTTGGGCCCTGCAACCCATGGGGGACCAGGAGAAGCACCGGGCTCCTGGCTTTGGATTGGCGCAGCGTACCAGCCATAGTGGCCACTTGGGGGGTGAACCAACGGAAAAAAGGAAGACCTTTCTCTCTGTCTCTCTCTCTCACTGTCCACTCTGCCTGTCAAAAAAAAAAAGATCAAACTGTACCTCATGGAGAGCCCCTCAGAATAGAATTAGTTTCCTATCTTAAAGAGAATAGAGAAACAAGGAAACAAGTCAGGCTTCCCAGATGGCTTACTGACAAAAATAATACCAAATGAAAACTTAGCAAAAAATCTCAACTGTTAAATAACAACTTATGAAAACATTAACCAGAAGGTCCAATGCCTTCTATAAATTTCAAGGCAAAAGTACATGTATTTGGAAACATTGCTTAAATATCTATACAAGTGCAACTTGTTTGACCACCAAACCCAAGTGCAAACATGTCAATAAATTTAAAATATCTGGTACAGAGATTTAGGTCACATGAACCAAAAATGTGTCTTTGAGTAACTTAGCAGTTTAAATTTATGAGCAATATTTTATCTATAAGCCAATTAAAACAGAGCCCTTAATAAATTTTCCCATGTAGACATACAATATGGTACATGTGTAACATAGAATACAAGATAGAACAATAAAGCAGTTTCAACAATAGTTTATTAAAAGCTTAAGCTGTTTTTTTTTTATCAATTGATTAGAATTCCTGCTCTTAGCAACTTGAATTAATCTAAGTTGGAAGCTGTGGTACATTATTGGCTTTATCTGCTTACAGAACTGCCAAACACAGAACCAATAATGTTTTAATTTCATTAGCAGTAAATCTAATATGCAAAACTGTGGGTGACAAAAGACTTTATTTATTTATTTTTTTGACAGGCAGAGTGGACAGAGAGGAGAGAGACAGAGAGAAAGGTTTTCCTTTGCCGTTGGTTCACCCTCCAATGGCCACCGCAGCCAGTGCACTGCAACCTGCGCACCATGCCTATCCAAAGGCAGGAGCCATGTGCTTCTCCTGGTCTCCCATGGGGTGCAGGGCCCAAGCACTTGGGCCATCCTCCACTGCACTCCCTGGCCACAGCAGAGAGCTGGCCTGGAAGAGGGGCAACCTGGACAGGATCCGGTGCCCCAACCGGGACTAGAACCCGGTGTGCCAGCGCCGCAAGGCGGAGGATTAGCCTACTGAGCCACGGTACCGGCCTAACAAAAGACTTTAAATAACCATGTATTAAGTTATAAACTCATTAGCCGCAGAAGAGGCACTTGCTTACTCCACACGATATTTTGAAAGCAACTGTAGGATTTTATAAAACATTTAACCCTTTTAGGCCTCTGGGTCTTTCTCATTGAGATAACCATCTTGTCTGATAACAACACAAGACCATTAGACTTTTAAACTTCTGGATATTAGCATTAGTAGTATTTTATATTATCATAACAAAATTTAGTACCACTTCACATTTTGACAGTACCTTTAATATAATACAAATAGTCTTATTAGTTGATGTCTCTACAAGATGAGAAACATATCCTTTGATACTTTCAGGGGCCCAACTGCCCAACTTTGGTATTTTGAATGCCTATCAAAGATGCCAAGAAGGCTTAAAATATCTGGCTGAAATAGGATCTGTTAGCATCATGACATAATATAGACCAGATCTGATCATTGATACAAAGTGATTACTCAAATGCCTTAGAATAAGAATATAGTCAATCTATAACTCTTTAAAAAAAAAAAAAAACCTCATCTGTTTTTGAATTAGAACTTAGCAGAGACATTTAAAACACAATACATTACTTCAACAGAACACAAAATCTCTTTGGTCATCCCAAGAATCACAAATAAAAAATTAGTTAGCACATGGAATTATCTCATAACTTGGAACAATTTTAAGAGTTAGAACTAGGGAAGAGAAAATAACTTACCGGAGCTGGATAGAAAACTGTGTAGAGTCAAAAATTAAACAAAACTGTTAAAAAAAAAGAGACACTGCCGGCGCCACGGCTCGCTAGGCTAATCCTCCGCCTAGCGGCGCCAGCACACCAGGTTCTAGTCCCGGTCGGGGCGCCGGATTCTGTCCCGGTTGCCCCTCTTCCAGGCCAGCTCTCTGCTGTGGCCAGGGAGTGCAGTGGAGGATGGCCCAGGTGCTTGGGCCCTGTACCCCATGGGAGACCAGGAAAAGCACCTGGCTCCTGGCTCCTGCCTTTGGATAGGCATGGTGCGCCGGCCGCAGCGCACCGGCCGCGGTGGCCATTGGAGGGTGAACCAACGGCAAAGGAAGACCTTTCTCTCTGTCTCTCTCTCTCACTGTCCACTCTGCCTGTCAAAAAAATAAAAAAAAAAAAGAGAGAGAGAGAGAAACACTACAGTTTTTAAACAGATTTTTAAGACTATTTCAACATATTTACTAACATACATGCATTGCAAAAACTTCATTGCTTTAACAGAGGATCAGATCCTAGTTCTATGTCAAATAGACTAATAGTTTTTGTTTTCCACCTGCTGATTTCCTTGATTTCCATTTTGAAATAACCCTTTAGAAGCCTCCAAATTAAGACATTTTCTAAATAAGATAACACATCAAATTTCAACCTTAGTTACTTTCAAGCAGTATTGAACTATTTTCATATGGACAATTTATAAAAACATGTTAACAAACCCAAATAGTCTTCCCATAGAATATAAGTTGCTAATGCTCATGACAAGAGCCTAGGGTGATTACTGATGTCGTAAATAAGAGTGTCAATTGTTAAATCAACAACAGGAGTCACTGTACACTTACTCCCCATGTAGGATCTCTGTCCTTAATGTGTTGTACTATGCAAATTAATGGTAAAACTAGTTGTGGGGAGCAACTCGGACTGGACTAAGTTATTGGAATTAAGACTTATTCTATGCATCTGCTCTCCCACAATATGGCGCTGGGAGAGAAGAAAACAGCTTCTACACAGCTGCCTCCAGTTCAGCCAATAAACTGTAGGACTTGCTCCTGATTGGAGGAGAGCAGCGTACTCAGCGTGTGGGCAGCCAAGTTAGGATTGGCGGAGGAGGACTATAAAGGAGGAGAGAGACGGCATGCACCAGGAACATCTAAGAGGAACATCTAAGGGGAACACCTGTGCAGCCCCCGAGAGAGCCGGCCAGCGGTGTGCCGCTCCCCTGCGGAAGTGGGGAATGTGGCCAGGGGGAACTGCCCTTCCACGGAGGTGGAAGGGACAGTAGCCAACCCGGGAAGAACCAGCAGCAAACCCGGGGAGGGCCGAGCAGACGAAAGAACAGCGCAGGGTCCTGTGTCGTTCCTCCGCGAAGACGGGGAGCGACATAATGGTGCCGTGACTCGGATATGAAGCCTAGGCAGGGCTTAGTGTCGTTCCTCCACGAAGAGGGGGAGCGACACTAGTATTCAAACAGTACTTTATACTTTGTGTGTCTGTGTGGGTACAATCTGTTGAAATCTTTAGTTAGTATATACTAAGTTGATCTTCTGTATATAAAGATAATTAAAAATGAATCTTAATGAAGAATGGGATGGGAGAGGGAGTAGGAGATGGGACAGCTTGCGGTGGGAGGGAGGTTATGGGGAGAAAGACCACTGTAGTCCGAGAGTTGTACTTTCAAAATTTATATTTACTAAATAAAAGTTTTCTTAAAAGATAAATTAAAAAAATATATAAGGTGCTAAGAGTACCAAAGTTTACATTTAGACACAATTATCTCATTTGCATTATTCAGTTTACATTTAGCAATTACACCTGGATGACTGAAGATGCTGATATTATATCGTACTCTACCTAAATTAAGGTCAAAATTATATAAAGTCTGCTCCTTTTTATAAAACTCGAGATACAAATCAGTGACATTAAACCAGAGATTGCAAAATCCACCTTAGGCCATAACAAACATTGATTATCCATTGCTATCACAAACCTATTAAGCCAAGTTGCAACACAAGTTTGGCAAGATACAAAGCAATATTTTTTAAAGGCAATGATCTTCCTAGATTCAAAAGAGAGAAATGCGTTTAAACCTAATGTCCAGTTACAACTGAGCCAATTTCTCATGCATGAGATTTTTATTTAACAAAGGCATTTTTTTAGATTCTAATTGAATTTGAGTCCACTTTTCATTTTACCCAAAGAAAAAACACCTTAGGCCAGCAATGCCTAGTCAGCACTCTGAAACAAAAGGGTCAACAGCTGTGAGATGGGTCTCAAGGGTGGCTGTAGTCTAGGGGCCGACGTGTCAGGGACAGGAGGTCCACTGGAGATTGCTCACTGTTATGTTAGGTTAATGGGAGAGGGTACCCACCAGAGCAGGTGGGCACCCCTCCAGAGATTTCTAAGGAGGAGATTCTAGCAGGAGACAGAGTAGAGAGAGAAAAACTGGAGGCCCTACAAAAAGACAATAACCTTATACCCCAAAACCAGAAGGCAACACTAAAACTGTCTAATTGTGCTGTCAGTCATACCAGCCTCAGGGATGAGGGGTCAGGTTGGTAGGCATCTCAAGAAGTATTCAATAGTATCCAAGATTATTGGGGCTATATTCTTGCCTAGAAACTCCCAGGCAAAATTACAAAATTACAACAATGGGGACAATGGACACCTGATTAAAAAAACTTCCCTCCACTGGGATTAAAATCCTCAACAACAGTCACAATCAATAACAGAAGAACCCTGGTGAGCTCACTCAAAAGACCCGGGGCGGGGGGTGGGGGGTGCGTGCCATGGCGCAGTAGGTTAATCCTCTGCCTGAAGTGCCGGCATCCCATATGGGCACCGGTTCTAGTCCTTGGCTCTTCCAATCCAGCTCTCTGCTATGGCCTGGGAAAGCAGTAGAAGATGGCCCAAGTCCTTGGGCCCCTGCACCCACATGGGAGACTGGGAAGAAGCACCTGACTCCTGGCTTTGGATCAGTGCAGCTCTGGTCTTTGCAGCCACCTTGGGAGTGAACCAATGGACGGAAGACCTTTCTCTCTCTCGCTCCCTCTCACTGTCTGTAACTCTATCTCTCAAATAAATAAATAAAATCTTAAAAAAAAAAAAAAAAAAAAAAAAGACCCAAGGACTCTGTGACACTCTGGAAAAGAATTTAATGCATATTGGATCACATTGAGCAGTGGATGGGTTAATTAGGTAGTCAGGGTGGTTCCAATAGAATTGGGGGTGTAAAATATTTGCTTCCTTCCCCAAAGGAAGAACAAACAGACCTTCCTCCTTCCTTCGGAATCTCCAAATTTACCAGGAGAATAGCAAGAGTGCTCTTCCTGAGCTCACCACTTATTGTGAAAACAAGTTGCCTATCCCACCCTTCTGGATAGTTTTTTGTTTTACCACGAGCAGGCCAGACAGGATGGAGAATTGTAAATCGGGTCTTTTGATGGGTTTTGTCCTTGCCTGATAACTGAATGCCAGTCTGATTGTCAATTTTTTTTTAAATGACTTATTTATTTATTTGAAAGGCAGAGTTATAGAGAGTCAGAGGCAGAGAGAGAGGTCTTCCATCCGCTGGTTAACTCCTCAAATGACTGCAATGGCCAGACCTGGATCCACCTGAAGCCAGAAGCCAGGAGCTTCTTCCAGGTCTCCCACGTGGGTGCAGGGGCCTGAGGACTTGGGCCATCTTCTACTGCTTTCCCAGGACATAGCAGAGAGCTGGATTGGAAGTGGAGCAGCCAGGATTCGAACCAGCACCCATATGGGATGCCAGCATCACAGACAGGGGCTTCACCTGCTATGCCGACCACACCGGCCCTCTACTTTGATCCTGTAAGAAATAATGCTTTCTATTGTGGACAACACTAAAATAAACATGAGCATTCAGCCAACCCTTCAACAAATGATCCCATTTCCTCTGGGTGTATACCCAGCAGTGGTATTGCTGGGGTCATATGGTAGTTCTAGTTTTAATTTTTTTGGGTGGGACCTCAGACTATTTTCCATAATAACTATTCTAACTTACATTCCCACCAACATTGTGCAAAGGTTTCCCGTTCTTCACATCATTTACCAACATTTCTCGTTCTTCTGTGTGACAGGAGCTGTTCTAACAGGTGTGAGGCAATAGCTCTTTGTGTTTTCATTTGCATTTCCCTGATGATTACTGTTAGTGAACATTTTTTTCCTATACCATTGACCAAATGTGTGTTGGCCATTTGCATGCTGTTCATCGGTCCTCTTTTGCAAAATGCCTATTCAGGTCCTTAGACTATTTTTAATTAGGTTAATTTATTTTCTTGCTCTTCAGTTGTTTGACTTCCTTATATATTTTGGATATTTACCTCGTACTGGTTATATGTATTGCAAACATTTCCTCCCTTTCCATAAGCTGTCTCTTTGCTGTTTCCTTTGCTGTTCAGCTTTTTAGTTTGATGTAACCCCACTTGTCTCTTTTCACTTATGTTGCCTGTAGTTTTGGGATCGTATCCAAGAATCATTACCCAGACCAATTTCATGGAGCTTTACCTCAGGGCTCTTGAGTTTACCACGCACTTGCTCTGTGATCACCTGCCTTCTTGTTGGGTTCAGTCAAAGGGAGGCTGGCAGGAGAAGGGAAATCAGGAAATCTGAGAGGCCAAGGGTTAAGACTCCAGCTTCTGTCAGTGTAGACCCTGGGAGGAGGAAAGCGAGGGCTCCAGTAACTGGTTCCTGCCACCCATGTGGGAGACCTGGGTTGAGTGCCCAGTAACCAACTTCAGCCCCACAACCACCACCATTGCAGACATTTGCGGGGGTCGGCCAGTAGATGGGAGGTCTCTTTCTCTCCATCTCAAGTACATAGATGTTTTAGAAGATATAGTGGAGGACGGCCCAAGTGCATGGGCCCCTGCACCCATGTGGGAGACCTGGCTCCTGGCTTCAACATGACCCAGCCCTGGCTGTTGTGACCATTTGGGGTGTGAACCAGTGGATGGAAGATCCTTGCTCTCTCTCTCTCTCTCGCTCTCTCACTCTCTCGCTCGCTCTCTCTCCATGTAACTGATTTTCAACTAACTAAATAAATCTTTTTTAAAAGATGATATGGCTTTTAAAAAAATAGGATGTGGTTGTGATGAGGCATCTTAAGACTTCCGGGGAAAATTACAACAATGATTCCCAATTTGCTGTTAGGAACTTAAGGAGTTGCAAAAAGATGGCCAACTTCAAAGATACTTGGCACAAATGTTCTGAGCTAGAAAAGTAATCATGAACAAAGCAGTGTTATCGAATACTGAGAGAAGTTTGTGAATGTTGAAGGACTGAGTTTAACACATGCTGCTTCCTGACTGAGGAGGACTAGGGCAGGGATGGCTTCTGTAATGCTCCCCACCCTTCCTGGGAAGCAGCCAGCCCATCACTCAGCCTTGTTCTGGAACATCCAGTTAAACTGGATCTCTGCGGATGTACTTTGGCAGCCTGAGAGCAGTGTGCACCAACAGCACAATTCCTGCCTTTCCTTAATGTTTCCTGAGGTCTGCTCCTATAACCAGGCCCACAGCACACTGCCAGTAGTACATGAGGGGGTGATGGTGGCAGAGGCCAAGGGTTAGAGGGAAGTGGGAGTGCCGATTCACCACAGGAAGTCAGTTGTGTTAGGTCCAGTAACATCAACTCAATAGGTATCTGCTCCATTGGAAAAAGGCCTTTGTACAGTTTGTGGAGCAGTCAGTATGTGTCATGCTCTTTGGATATGCCATAAAATGATCTCCCCTGCAGGTGGTAGGCTGGAGTGTCAGAATCCTAACCTCTACCATCAGTGCAAGCTGTTATTGCAGAATTTAGTTCCCTTTATGGTTTCCCCAAATATGCGGTGATTATTAACTCTTAGATTCACAGCTTAAGTGCTGTAGGGAGAACCGGCTCTGAATTGAAAATAACCAAATGCTGCAGACTAGCCACTCCTTACTCTTACACATTCCACATCACGTGTTTCTGTGAGTGCCCCCCCACCCCACCCCATGCGGGTACCGGAGTTCAGCAGTTGCTAAGAGAGGCATGATTGCTGCCCCATGGACCTTACTGATCCAGTCTTTCTCCTAGTAGCAACATCATGGCTACAGGCATCAGACAGGCTAGCCATCAATTAAAAATAACTCTCAAGAGGTTACATTTGGGTTTCGGGGTTCAAAGCTAGTTAAGAAGAAAGGTCTAGAACCCAGCTCTATTGACTCCCAGAGCCTCTCTCTTTGGTGAGTCTCTACTCTCCAGCCTGCTCTCATTGTCCCCCCCCCTAAAAAACCTCACTCAATTTCCCAGTTAAAAGTCCTTATACCAGTACACCTGCTGCCACATTCAAGAGTCAACGCTTATTGATTTTAGCAGAAGAATTATGTTGTTTGTCTGATATATTTGCCAACTGCTGCAATACACTGTGACGTACATTTGTTTTTCTATATCTTCCTTTAAACAAAAGTCCAACAGAAAGCTGAATACATGGAAAGGTTTCACATTTAATTTTGATTGAAGGGCAGATTTCAAGAGTAAATAATAAATAATGACATTCACCTATATTGTTCAGTATGTATCCAGAAAGTCTCATCAAGGCTTACCTTTCATAAGCATGAAATAGTCCTTTAAGCTGGCTTATCAGATTACTAAAAGGACTTAGCAGAACTTTTATACTGGAGATTAAAAAAAAAAAACATTCTAGGGGCTGTTGCTGTGGCTAAAGCCGTCACCTGCAGTGTCAGCATCCCATATGGGCACAGGTTCATATCTCAGCAGCTCTACTTCCGATCCAGCTCTCTGCCATGGCCTGGGAAAGCAGTAGAAGATGGCCCAAGTGCTTGGGCCCCTGCACCCACATGGGAGACCTGGAAGATGCTTCTGGCTCCTGGCTTCAGATCGGCATAGCTCCGGCCATTGCAACCATCTGGGGAGTTAACCAGCGGATGGAAGACTCTCTGTCTCTGTCTCTGTCTCTCTCTCTGTCTCTCTACTTCTGTGTAACTTTGCCTTTCAAGTAAATAAAATAAACCTTAAAAAATCATTCTGAATCTTAATGAGGAATGGGATGGGAGAGGGAGTAGGAGGTGGGATGGTTTAGGGGTGGGAGGGCGGGTATGGGGAGAAGAACCGCTACAATCCAAAAGTTGTACTTATGAAATTTATATTTATTAAATAAAAGCTTTCTACTAAAAATATTCTAGACTGAGAAGAAAGTATGAGATTTTTTTCAAGAATTTAAAGACAGACTAGACTTCACTATTTTTATTTCTTCTCCTTCAAGGGACAGAGTGGGTTCAACGACCTTTAAGCCAGTGTAGTAGAGCAAACAGTTGAATTCATGACAAAGTTGTCAAGTAGCCAATGTTCTCTCAAAAAGATTTATATCTTAGGGCTGGTGCTGTGGTGTAATAGGATAAGCCTCCACCTGCAGAGCATCCTATTACAGCAGCATTCCCTATGGGCACCAGTTCCTGTCCTGGTTGGCCCCTGTACCCACGTAGGAGACCAAGAAGAAGCTCCTGGCTCCTGGTTTCAGATTGGCCTAGCTGTGGTCATTTGGGGAGTGAGTCAACAGATGGAAGATCTCTCTCTCTCTCTCTCAATCTCCCCCCCCCCCCCCGATAAAAAAATTCTATTTTGGCCGGCGCCACGGCTCACTAGGCTAATCCTCCTGCTGCGGCACCAGCACACCGGGTTCTAGTCCCGGTCGGGGCACCAGATTCTGTCCCGGTTGCTCCTCTTCTAGTCCAGCTCTCTGCTGTGGCCAGGGAGTGCAGTGGAGGATGGCCCAAGTGCTTGGGCCCTGCACCCCATGGGAGACCAGGAGAAGTACCTGGCTCCTGGCTTTGGATCAGCGCAGTGCGCCAGCCGCAGCATGCTGGCCACAGTGGCCATTGGAGGGTGAACCAACGGCAAAGGAAGACCTTTCTCTCTGTCTCTCTCTCTCACTGTCCACTCTGCCTGTCAAAAAAAAAAAAAAAAAGACTTCTATTTTATAATGAAGATCCAGGAAAACACTCTCAATACAAAGTGCTGGATATTCACAAGGAATTTAGGCAACACTGGGATAGTGTCCTTTGGGGTGGGGGTAGAGGTGGAGCGACAGAGAAGTGGGGGATGGAAAAGAAGGAAAGAGTAGAGATCCTAGATGGGCACAGTGCTGAAGTCCCTCTGTACATTCTCCAGTGCAGGGGGGATACGGAGACCATTCCATACCCTAGGGGAGAAACCCGAAGTTCAGACCTGTCACTTGTCCCAGGTCACATGACCAGAAAAGTAAGCCTGGTCTGATTTGCACCCCCCTGGTTATAAGTATCAGTGCTTTCAGTCCCCAGGCGTTGTGACTGGATCTGTTGTACCAGGCGTGGCAAGTCCAGCCTTGTGTATGGTCCTCTCCAGAACCCCACAGGACAGATGTTATTCTCAAGTTCAAGGTTAAGAAACTGCCTCGGAGAGGTTAGGTCATTTTGCTCAGGGCCCCACAATAAGAGTGAGCATTTAGTAACCAAGTGAGTGCAAAACTCTTCCCTTTTATTACTTCAGTGGTTCTCAAACAAACTCTTGTGTCCTTGGACCCATGCTTAGAAGCCTGAACACTCCCTTCAAGAACTTTTAAATTTTGTATTTGGGGGGGGGGGTGCCTGCACTGTGGCACAGCCCCAGCCCCAGACTGCAGCGCCAGCATTTCATATGGACACCAGTTCAAGTCCCAGCTGCTCCACTTCCGATCCAGCTCCCTGCTAGTACATCTGGGAAAGCAGAAGAAGATGGCTCAAGTCCTTGGGCCCCTGCACCTGTGTGGGAGACCCAGAAGAAGCTCCTGGCTCCTGGCTTTGGATAGGCTCAGCTCCAGCCTTTGTGGCCATTTGGGGAGTGAACCAGTGGATGGAAGACCTCTCTCTCTGTCTTTAGCTCTACCTATCTCTGTAACTCTTTCAAATAAATAATAAAATAAAATCTTTAAAAAATTGTATTTTTATTTTCAAAATAATACTCAGAAAGTAATGGAAACATGTTTTGGATAGACGAGTAATGCAGGGACGTTTCAGTTAGACACTTTATTCACACTATACTCGCAGCAACAGCCTCCATTTAACCTTTATTCTGTTGGCAAACATGTTTGGTTAGCATTGGGTTGGTGCGTCCTTCTGCCACAATGACAACAGTGTACCTCAAGTTCGTTTTTTGCTAGTTATAAGACTGTACCTCCTTTTTTGCAGTAACTAATTGAAAGATTATATTATTATTTCAATTATATCATTATTTCAATTATTATATAATTGAAAGGTTATTAGAATATAAAGCCATTTAACATGTCAAGACAGTGGTAGCTCTAGACTTTCTATATAGGAGAAACTTTGGTGAATTGGAATGGGGAGCACGTCTGGTTTTCTGGCAGCTTTACTGACAAGTCCAATTATAACTTACTATGTCAGGGGAGGGAAGCAAGCAGAGATTAGAGCACCCCTCCAAGTTACCCTCAGCAACACCGCTAAACAGTCTTTGACAGAGAGGTGATTTAATTACAGTAGATTCATACTGAAAGAATAGGTAATTTGGGGCTGGCGCTGTGGTGCAGCAGGTCAATGCCGTGGCCTGAAGTTCCAGCATCCTATATGGGTGCTGGTTCAAGCACCGGCTGCTCCACTTCTGATCCAGCTCTCTGCTATGGCCTAGGAAAGCAGTAGAAGATGGCCCAAGTCCTTGGGCCCCTGCACCCACATGGGAAGACCTGGAGGAGACTCCTGGCTCCTGGCTTCAGATCAGCCCAGCTCTGGTGGTTGTGGCCAATTGGGGAGTGAACCAGAGCATGGAAGACTTCTCTCTCTGCCTCTCCTCTCTCTGTGTAACTCTATCTCTCAAATAAATAAATAAAATCTTAAAAAAAAAAAATAGGTAACGTAATGCCTGTTACATCCACAACAGGTAAAGGCCAATTGCCATCTATCAGGGTGCAACGTGCAAAGACAGTCTCAGCACCACTGAAACAGAGGGAAGTGCTGGGTCATTTCTTGGCATAAATTGGTGGAGAACTGAGCCCAAGGTCATCCGTTGCTCAGGGAGACACTAAAAATTGGCTAAGACAATTGCTCAATAAACAGAGGTCTCAGCAGCCAGAAAAATCCAGACCCGACTGAAAGTCAAGTTTTACAAATGTATAAAAGTGTAAACTTCATTGAAGTTTGTTTGCTTCTTTGTCACATAATTGCTAAAGTTTGTTAATCAGTGGGCAGTGACCAGGAATAGATTTTTATCATAGTTGGGACTGTATTGTCTATGTCACTGATGAGTTTCAAAGTGGACGTTCATTATTTGTGCCCAAGCATCCATGGCATCTGCTGGTGTACAAGTCACCTTATTGTTACCTGGGTGTGCACGCCTCCTCTAAGTCGCCCACGTGGCTGGTGGCTGCCATATTGGACAGAGCAGAACAGAACATTTCCATGACTGCTGGAAGTTCTACTATCAAAGTGTTTTATAAACTTCAAAGCACTTGTGAAAATTTTCTCATCTTCATCATTATGTCATATTCATTTTCAGTTCCTGGAAGGGAGGGATTTTATACAAATAAACTGGGCCCACTACAGAGATGGCTATCTCCATGAAAATCTTTTGACACTTTACCAAATCATTACATAAGTACTGCTTACTCTCTTTCCCTCTTGTAGACCTAAGATATGAGCCAGTACCTTCCCCCCAGAGGATGACCTAATGCCTCAACTCTAGTGACTAAGCTTTTCCTGACTGCTCAACACTGGAGATACTTAACCAGGAGCTAGGGCTCTGAGCAGAACTCTGCCCTCAGGAGTTAAATCAGTGTTGAATTCAGACTGCCAAATGGATTAGGGATAGGATAGAAGTTAACAGTTAAAGCCACAGCTTTCTCAACAGAACTTTGGATTTCAGAACTGCAATAAGACAGGCTTCCCTAATTACTCAAACTAACTCTGCAAACTCAGAGACTTTGAAACCCAAGAACTTAACTTGTTTGGATAGCAAAGATTAATTATATAAAGAACAAAACATACCCCCGCCCCGGAAGCTCCTTGTCCTTAGAGGAGAGGACAGAGCCAGGAAACAATACTGGCTGATGACAGAAATGCGCATTTATTCCACAACTTGTGCCTTTCTAACCTGTGTGGAAGACTGTGAATCTTTGGATTCTGTGCACGGAAAAGCATTTATACCAATAGGACTTTAAAATGTATGTCTAAGGAATGCAATGAAGACCTCAGGGGGAAAGCATACACACAGCTGAGATTTAAGCGGTGGCTATATAGCTAGTGAAAATATATGGTTTTAGCAATGAAATGCCTCTTTAGATGAATGATCGCCGGTGACAACTGACTGAACACCAAAAAGGAAACCTCCTGAAGTGAAATGCACACTATGAGAAACGGTGACTTGATCAGCATAGCCCTGACTGTTAATGAACAACTTAATACTTTATCCCTCTTAGTATTTTTTTTTGTCTGTTCTACTTAATATGACTGGTTTAATTCTGTAATTATCACACAGTTATTCTTAAGTGTTGAAAATTAACTGAAATGTGATCCCTGTTAAACATAAGAGTGGGAATAAGAGAGGGAAGAGATGTATAATTTGGGACATGCTCAAGCTGACTTGCCCCAAATGGTAGAGTTAGAAACATACCAGGGGATTCCAATTCAATCCCATCAAGGTGGCATATACCAATGCCATCTCACTAGTCCCAGTGATCAATTTCAGTTCACAATTGATCATAATGATAGGACTAAGAGTCAAAGGGAGCACATAAACAAGTCTAGTACCTGCTAACACTAACCGATAGAATAAATAAAGGGGAGAGTGATCCAACATAGGAAGTGAGATACTCAGCAGACTCATAGAATGGCAGATGTCCTAAATAGCACTCTGGCCTCAGAATCAGCCCTAAAGGCATTCGGATCTGGCTGAAAAGCCCATGAGAGTATTTCAGGCATGGAAAGCCAAGACACTCTGGCAAAAAGATCTCGGTGAGTGAGATCCCAGTGGAAAGAACAGGTCTTCAAAGAAGGAGGTACCTTTCTCTGAAGGGAGGAGAGAACCTCCACTTTGACTATGACCTTGTCTAAACAAGATAAGAGTCGGAGAACTCAGAGGGCTTCCATAGCCTTGGAAACTCATGACTGGAGCATAGGGAGATTACTGATGCCATAGACAGGAGTGTCAATTGGTAAAGTCAACAACAGGAGTCACTGTGCACTTACTCCTCATGTAGGATCTCTGTCCTTAATGTGCTGTACATTGAGATTTAATGCTATAACGAGTACTCAAACAATATATTTCACTTTGTGTTTCTATGGGGGTGCAAACTGTTGAAATCTTTACTTAATGCATACTAAACTGATCTTCTGAAAAAAAAAAAAGAAATTATCAATTCCCAACTTGACTCACTGGGATTAAACATAACAATAGGTCTGATCTGATTTCATCATCATTTAAAAAAATCATCTATTATTTTTCACTTTATGTTTCTGTGTGGGAGCAAACTGTTGAAATCCTTACTTAATGTATACTAAGCTGATCTTCTGTATATTAAGATAATCGAAAATGAATCTTGATGTGAATGGAAGGGGAGAGGGAGTGGGAAAGGGGAGGGTTGTGGGTGGGAGGGACGGTTTGGGGGGGAAGCCATTGTAATTCATAAGTCGTACTTTGGAAATTTATATTCATTAAATAAAAGTTTTTTAAAAAAAAGAAAACTATTTCCTAATCAAAAAAAAAAAAAAAGATGAATGATCGCAAGAAGAAAAGAATTAAAAACATGTATGAAGACAAGGTTAATCCGGAGAAATCTCTACCCAGGTCTAGCTAGTGGCCAGGGTCCTCTCTGGTTTTCTTCTAAGAGAGCTGAGGGAGGTATAATCGGTACCAGTGAGTCATGCTGTGGATGATCAGATCTCTCTGCTCTTCTCAGGCTGCAAAAGCCAAGCCTCTGTGGCAAAAAATACCTTACACGGAGGATCCCTGTGAGACCTCAGCGGAAAGAAGGGGGCATCAAAGAAGGATACACTCTTCTCTGAAGGGAGGAGAACACCCACTTTGCTTATGGCCGTGTCCAAATACCGACGGAGCCTGTGGTCACAGAAGGCTTCCATAGCCTTGGCAGCCCATGGCAAGAGCCTGAGGTGATCACTGATGTCATAAATAAGAGTGTTAATTGTTGGGGCCGGCACTGTGGCACAGCGGGTTAATGCCGTGGCCTGAAGCTCCGGCATCCCATATGGGCGCCGTTTCTAGCCGCAGCTGCTCCTCTTCCGATCCAGCTCTCTGCTATGGCCTGGGAAAGCAGTGGAGGATGGCCCAAGTCCTTGGACCCCTGCACTCACATGGGAGACCCGGAGGAAGCTCCTGGCTCCTGGCTTCGGATCGGCGCAGCTCCGGCCATTGTGGCCAATTGGGGAGTGAACCAGTGGATGGAAGACCTCTCTCTCTGCCTCTCCTTCTCTCTTTGTATAACTCTGACTTTCGAATAAATAAATAAAATCTTAAAAAAAAAAAGAGTGTTTAATTGTTAAAGGAGCAACAGAAGTCACTGTGTACTTACTCCCCCATAGGACCTCCATCCCTAATGAGTTGTGCTACGAGAATCAACTGCAAATTTTGTTTTCAAATTGTACTCTATATGTTGTGTGTGTGCGTGGGTGCAAACTGTTGAAGTCTATGCTTTGCACAGAGTTGGTCCTCTGTATATAAAGTCAAACTAAAAACGAACCATAATGCAGGAGATGGGAGAGGGAGGTGGGATGGGAGTTGAGGGGGGGTGTATGGGGGAAAGAGCCACTGCATTCCCAAAGTTGTATCTATGAAAAACTACATTCATTAAATAAAAACTTAAAAAAAAAAAAAAAGAACTCCATGCTCACCTGGCAGACAGCGACAGGGAGGGGAGAGCAGAGACATCAGGCAATCATGGGTGAGTGCAGGGTGGGAGGCTTGGGGCGGAGTTAGGGGGTGGAGAGAGTTGTGTAGTCAAGTACAAAGGGTCCTTTTGAGTTGCTGGGAGCCAGCGGTGTGGGGGAGTGAAGAGGAAAAACCAGAAAAATGACCAGAGAAACCGAGGAACAAGAGGACCTGATTCTCCTTTGTTAGGTGCTGGGGAGAACTGCAGCCTAATCCCCCTGGCGTACTTCTTCCGTACTGTCAGTCACTGTCTGATTCTACACACGACTTTGCTCTCGCGGGAGGAATGGACATCAAACAGAGATAACGGAGGGGTGGGCTGAGCCACTGCTAAGCAGAAAGAGGAGTAACAGGGAAAGGCAGCGTCGCCTGGACTCCACACCCTTGGCTGAAACAGTTCCTTCCGCTCACGGCGCAGCCTCAGTGGAATCCCCCGGCCCGATGGCCTTGTTGAAGGGAAGATTCCGACTCAGTGGCTCTGCGACCCTCTCAGCTTACAGCCGATGCTGATGCTGCCAGCTCGAGGACCGACCCTGCTCCTCATTGACTGTGCCTCAGGAACCCTGGCAGATGGCCCCCGTCCATGTCCAGGCCTGCGCAAGCATTGTCCCTGAGCCCATATTGCTGGGATTCACACCCCCCACTCCCCGGGATGAAGGTTTGCCTGAGAGCAGGGCTTAGATCAGCCTGAATATCCGTGAATGCACGTGAGGCCCCTCTGATGTGAGAGGGCAGCAGGGAGGCGAGGGAAGAAAAGAAGAGGGTGGCCTTGGGGCAGGAGTGGGCAAGGTAGGCTGGGTCCTGCCTCCCCACTCCACCGAGTTCCAGCAATTAGAAGCCCAGCAATCCTAGATTCAGCCTGGCCTTCTAGCTTATGTGAAGGTAGGAGAACAGAGTGTGTCTTATTTAATCATGTGTTATATATTTAGACACCAGGTTACGTGGGGCTTCTGTCTTGCTCCGACCCTGCCCTGGGCCCTATGAATGTTAGCGGCAGGTCAGGACAAACGAGATAAGCCTCAGGACACGGCAAGAGTCCTGTGGGAGCTGGAATTTGCCAGAACAAAACCTCAGCAGGAATGTGCAGAGTTTCTGGCAAGGTAGGTAGTAGGAGGCCTGAGCAGATAACTAGGTTACATGTCAATATTTGGAAGGTATCAAAATATGATAAAGCAAAAATATGATAAGACTGTTCTGGATAAAAAGATGGCCTTGATTCCAGACAACTGACAATCAAATTAGGGAGCATGTAACACACTCAAACAACACTTTAGCTACAGTTTGTGTCACACTTTAAAGCAACGGACTCTTAAATACTCAAGCAAATTAAATAATATTGGAAACACTGAGGGTATTGCAGCTTATTTTAGTTTTCTAGCTAATAGCAAATGAACGAAAAACTCGAGCAAACTGTCAAGTGTTATTTCAGTGGTCTGTGCTTGAACTTCCAGTTTGCAGGGTCAAGATAAGATTACAAAACCAGTCACACCTCTGTGTGCACAGAAACCCACAGTACCTAATGTTTTCTTCACAAGGCCCCAGAAAGTCGTGGCTCAGTTTGGAGCATACTTGCCTTGAATGCCTCTCAGATTTTCTTCTTTAGGGGCTGAATCCAGTGGCTGTTTAGCAGACAGGCTGATAAGGAGCAGAGTGGCGCATGACCAGCTTTGGTCCAGGAGTCGGACTGCCTAGATCATGTTCTGAACTCTGGACTGGAACACGCTGTGTGACGTTTGGAGATCATTAAACCTCTCTGTAATTCATCTGTAACTGATGTTCTTACAAGAGCAATTAAGCAAAAGAAAGAAAAGATATCCAAACAGGAAAGGAAATCAGTTTGCTGATGACATGATCTTGCATGTTGAACACCCTACAAGATTCCAGCAAATGAATGTTAAATTT